>NW_008795321.1:1157747-1201016 GCF_000699145.1 Aptenodytes forsteri
CTGCCTGCCGATGGGAAGGGGTGAATGAATTCCTTGTTTTCCTTTGCTTGTGTGCGCAGCTTTTGCTTTCCCTATTAAACTGTTTTTATCTCAACCCACGAGTTTTCTCACTTTTACCCTTGCAATTGTATCCCCCATTCCACCGGGGGGAGTGACTGAGCGGCTGTGTGGGGCTTAAACCATGACAAGCAGAAAAGGGCTTGTGTGAAGATCCAGCATGGGAGCACTGTAAGATAGCATTGTGGGTGATCAGATGTGGGAGCTGATCTTGTCATTCAGAATGGGAGAGAGAAAGGCTATAGAAGACCTGTGAAAAGGAAGATGGGCAATTTCTGTCCTATGTGTTAGAGAAGGAAGAGCCAGCAGCGTTACATGGCTGAAATGCTTTAGCTAGGTGGGTAGCTGTTTTCCATGCACTTACAGTTCCCATTTCAAGCTTTTTTCTTCTTCTTATAGTTAAAGCAACTTTAAAAAAAAAGGACATTGAGATTCATACAACAACATTATTTCAAAAGCTATAGCTAAGGGTAGCACTGAGTCTTGTGCAACTCATAATAGAAGAGCCAAAGTCCAAAACACTAGATGAAATCATGAAAGTTTCTGTGTAGAGTTGCAGTTGGATATGAGATTCTCCCTAAATACAGAGGACAGAGAAGACATGCAAAACACGCACCTTCATCTGAAGCTATCCTGTAGGAGAATGTAGATGGAAAATACCTTTAGGTGACTTCTCTAGAAAAGGTCCTCACATGATAATGTATCTGTTTCTGGGCCACTTGTCTCCAAGGCTCTCTCCAAGAAAGTGGCAAGTCTTTTTCCAGTGTTGTCAGGGACAAAGAGTCTGAAGTATCTGATTCCAAATGCCATCACAGCTCAAGGTCCCTGCTCAGACCTCAGTCTAAGCCTCCTTACCTATTCCATCTAGCTCAAGGTCATGTCCCCATCATATCCACTAGATTTTTTTTTTTTTTCTATAATTAATCACTAAACTTATAGTTTAAGAGGCATCAGGTCAGTTTGAGAACACATATAGTAGGCACCAGAAATCCTTTCATCCCTTCCTCCAAAGTATAATAGCTTTAGCGAAACTCTTATTCTACTTCTGTCAAATCCAGATAACTTTTCAAAGCAAAGAAATTATTTAATCTAAACAGGATAATTTCCTTTGTCAACATCTCCATCATATAATTTAATGTCAAGCATGCATGACTTTAGCAGCACCTCCTCATCAAACTCCCAAAACAGGAGTGGTTGGCAATCAGTGAAATTTATGAAAATCAGTAACATGTTCTTGTACAAACAGCCTGCTTAGATTAAACATATAGCGTACTGCTCTTTAGGTGGAAATCATACTGAAATGAAACATCAGAAGCAAAGCTAAAAGCGTGTAGTAGCTTCGTGGTGTGAGCTCTTAAGTCTCATTAATTGACATTAATTGTATGTATGGTTCCAAGAGATAATATACCCCAGGATATTTAAATTAATGTAACTGATTGAAATACAAACCCCACTACAGGCAATTACAAGTGAAAATATTAAGGGTCTGATTCTGCAAGCCCTTTCCCATCTAGTTAACTACACAGTCACAGTGAATTTACCTACATGCAGGAGGGCTGACTGAGCCAGGCCCTAATTTTCAAAATCAAATCTTTCCTTCATATTAAAGGAAGATAGCTAACTTTGAAATTATGGTTTTGGAAAGACATTTCTTGGCTATTTTTGGCAACACAATTTAATCTTAACATTGTAGTGTTTGGGAAACTTATTTGGCTCTCCTTCCATCCTCAGTTACGATGAATAATAAGTAAGAAAAATATCAATAACGTGTTGCACTTACACAATACCCTTCATTTCACGATCTTTAAGGGCTTCGTGGACATGAAGAAATTTAGCGTTACGCCAACAGTCTGGAAGTAAGCAATGTTGTGCTATAAGGAAGAAAATGAAGTGTGAGGAGTGACATGAATTACCCAAGTTGAGTCAGTTGCTGATTGGGAAGTGGAACTTGGACATCCTGGCTCTTGCTTTTCTCTTCTAACCACTAAGCACATTTTCTGCACTCGATCACTAGGATTGTTTTGTATTAGCAAAATCAAAACAAAAACTTCGTCAAAATGCTACAGAAAGAAAATAATGAATCGTGAATCAGAGAACATCCGGATCGTGAGAGTGCTTGAGGAGGCTGCCTCCTGAAGGTCTTTCTAGATACTGTTCCCAGGCAAGCAGAGAGAAAACCAGGAGCAACTATTGTCGAGAAAATGTTGCAAGATTCCCCCTGTGGTTTTCTACCTGGCTGCTCTGAAGATATTTTTAAAGCAAATTCCATGCAAAAGTCAGAGACGTGTCTGTAAGGGGAGGGGAGGAAGGGAAGCTGTGCACTTACCCACCCACCGTGCTCCTCATAGGTGCCACCAGCTGTGCTCTTCACCTCAGCCTCAAGATGAATGAAAAATAATCCAGCAGGTCTTTTTTTTAAACTCAGGTTTGCCTTAAAACTGAACTTTAAAAAGACTCCATCTACCAAAGGATTAACTTTCAGACTTGTCCCAGTACAGCACTCATTGCAATCAATACAGACCTTCCTCTTACCTGCAAAGCCTATGGCTATGCATAAGCACTGGAAGATGATGGCAGTGTTTGATAATGGCAAAAAAAAAAGTGTTTCCCTTAGACATTTCTTGACTTTCTTATAAAAAATAATAATACTGAAAAGAAGAAAATGGGAGAATGAAATAACAAAATGACAGTGTAGCTGTAGCATATAAAAATGCCTTTGAGAGTAAATTAGTGACCTCTATCACTTTAGCTTGTGATACAGTGCTTTCCTCAGAGCAATAAAAAACAATTAAAGTGGTTCAATAATCAATGGCAAATGATCAGCCTCAAATCTGGTAATTCACCATTGATATAAAATGTGCACACACATACCCAGGTACAGGTGCATATTCCCTCGTGTGGCTAATTTTATAATGTTCACACTTAGGTTTTTTGGTGGATGGTTTCAGGCCTGTCACATTTTGTGATTACAGGAGATCTGAGCTGAAAGATGAGGGGATGCTTCACTCAGCAAGCACTGATGCTTAGACTTGAAAAGAGATCTCAGTCTTTGTGCTTGGAGGACTCTGTCCTAATACAGGCCTGAAGAGGCTCAAAGGATTCAAGTAAGGCCAGGCAGCACTGAAGAAAAGACCATATAGGGAAGTAAAGAAAAGAAGAGGAAAACACAAAAAGAAAAAGAACATGGAAAATTTCCCCTCTCCCAGTTACAGAACAGTAAATACGGAAAAAGTGTTGACTTAAATGGACTTATGCTGAACATGCTCCAGTTAACAGAAGAATGTGTGATCTGAGGTGCTCTCAGCAAAATAACTTGTTTTTTTTTTTTTTCTTCTGGTCACTGTTACTGTTTCTTTGCAAGGAAAAAGTTGACCTAGCCTTAATTTTCTAACATGTTTCCCTGCATCTCATTTTGATCTGAGATGGAAAGCATTCATCCTCCTCTACACCCGTTTTAGCTTGTGTCTGTATTTCTGTGCAGAGATTTCTTGACCAAAGTGTTCTTTAACATCCAGGTGAGAAAGGGGAACTTTGTGGTGACCTGTTTGATAATAATTATGGTTACTATAACCATTGCTGGGACCTGGGACAGCCGTAGCCAGACACTGCAGTAGCCTTTTATTCCTCCAGGTGAAGAGGTTGGGTTTCTGCCACCACTGCTCATCTCATGTTGTGACCTGCTGGGAGACATGGTTGCCTTGGAGTTTCACCCACTGCCTGAGCGCCTTTCCTTCATTTTCCCAATTTTTTTTCTTGCCTTTAGAAGTCCCTCCATGGAGGTATGTTATGTTAGTCTCCAGCACTTTTACCTACCCAGGTACCCACTGTGCTCAGAGCCTGGTTTGACATCTCAGAAGCTTTACCAGAAAGTCCTCAGACTCCTAAGATCTGCATTTGGCCTGTTGCCAGGCTGTACATTATAAGGAGACACAGGGTAATGCATGCCAATGAAGTTTGACATTGCTTGTGAAATGTACAGGCTTGGGACAATACAGCTTCTGATCTTGTTTAATGGAAAACATTACACTGAACTTGACCTTCTGACTGAATGCAATGCTGCTCTAATAACATGTCTTTCTTGTTTGTATCGCTCAAGGAAATCCTGCTCTCTGTGACATTAGGTTTTATCTGCACCATCAATCTCTAGCAGAAAGACATACAGAAGCTCTGCTTAGGGGACTGTACAAATCTTTTTTATTATTATTAATGCTGAACATAACCAGTTCAGCTTTGTAGTCATTATTTTCTGAATTCATCTGTTCATTTTTCTGGAACTTGAGAAAAATGTAGGTTTTATGTCTTATTTAACGAACTGTGGTTCGCACCGTAATGGAATTGCAAGCTACTGTCAAATCACAGATAATATGCCATCTGTGATGTTATACTAAGTTGTTGGGCCAAATATTCTTCTGGTATAAGTCAGCACAGCTTAATTTACATCAGCAGAGCCTTTCAATCAAACTTGAAATAACAAATTCATCCATCCAAACAGACTTTCCCTTCTTCTAATTCCAGAGCTAAAGTGCACATTTCAGAAGTTGTATTATAACCTCTAGGAGTGTGAGAGCACTACAGCAGGAAAGCAAACAAACAAACAAATGAAGCCAATCCTTTTTAAAAGTTTACATTTATCTTAAATACCTGTTATTGTGTTCTGTCTGCCTCTAAACATTAAACCGGTCAGTCTACAGCAGAATTTTTATCTCAAGTCCTCAAAAATTAATGCAGGAACTGAGCCTTTCCATCTGTTGGTGTTTAAGGTCACTGTTTTTTTCTTGTGAAAGCAGATACTGTACTGGGTCCAAAGCACAGTCATATCTTGGCTATTTCCAAGTACAATAACAAATAGGCTTTCTGATTTTATTGTATTATTCTTGCACAAATACCTGAGGTAGTTCAAGTACCTGCAGCAGCCTGTCTGGAACAATCACCTTTGCTTTTCAGTGAGGGCAGAATGTCACAATAAAATGGTTACTCTGCCTCCATACTATTTCTTATGGGTCTAGCATGAGTCTCTAAAAAAGGCACATATGAGACATACCTCTCAAGAAGGGGGCACTGACTGGGGCTAACTACCAAAACACCTTCTCTACTCTGCAACCTGCCCCCCACTGCCCTCTGTGCTGGGGATCCTCAGGGACAGGCAGGGAGATTGCTGTGGGCAGACAAATCGTTCAGACAGTCCACAGACAGTGTTACGTCCCCTCCAATGATGGAGATGTTATGTGACCAGATTTGCACCAGACACGTGACGGGGGAACCAAAATTTTGGTAATGCTAGAGGCACTTCCAGTCATTAGACAAGAGAGAACATGGCTTTGCAGTGCCACCATAGGATGTTACATGACCTGTCTTTGCTGCAACATTTTTCACCTTGCCTTAAAATCATGTGGAGTCACAACTATTGTCATTATCAGGCATTGGCAAGGGTAAGCACAATGCGGATGCTGTGACTGTACTGCCCCGTGACATGATGAGACAAGAACCTCCAAACAGCTCAGCGCTTGGACAAAGGCACAGACAAGTAAGAGATAAGCAGCACATGAGAAGAGAGCAACACAGGTGTGTTCAAAACTTTCCCAAACTCTACACTTTATAGCAAATTGGAAAAGGTAAATACCCCAGCAATTTTACAGGAAAAAACCCCTGATCTAGGACCTTTTGGAAAGACACAGCAATAGTTGCAGATACACTCACAGTTTGTTTAACATGCATTGGCAATAAAAGTTCTGGACTGAGAGAAAGTGAAAGCTGAAGCTCTGCCATTTTTATCCTCTGGAATTAAAATAGCTTTCCTTTCACCTTGCAGAGCAGCAGCACAAACAGGGCTGCCCACACCCAGGCAGTCAGAACTGCGTTGCCGACACTCAATCACTGTTTGGAAAACAAGCAGCTTTGGGAAAGAAAGGATGGGAAGATTTTTCCACAACGTTTGGGAATGTTTGGCATGTAGAAAACCCTTGCTGGCTGCCTGCCGGCCTGCCTGGGAGCCAGTGCACAGAACTGCAGATTCTGCTGATATTGTCGAAATGTGTTAATTTTGCTGCTGCTTTGAGTGTTTTTCATCATCCTTGTCCAAAGCAAGAGATAGACAGGAGGGGCGTTTTCCTGCTCCTCTTGAAGCCCGTGGCAGGTTTCCCTTCAACGGCAAAGTGCCAGGATCTGTACCTGACCAAATAATTTTGTGTTTCTGCAGCTGACTGCATTTTCCTAAAAGCGTTCAATCTGAGCCATGGTTCCCAGAATCCTATGGCTCCATAAGGACAGATTTTGGCCCTGGAGCTGGTACCAGTGCAGATGATGCTCCTTCACTTAGTGTCACTCTCCGTAGAGAACCTTGGGTGTCCTATTGGTGGCAATGCCCTCCTTGTTGCCTGTGAGGCTGTGCCTTCCCCTAAAGCCATACCTTGGCCCCTCTTGGTTTTCACTTTCTGACTCATGCTCACACTGGGGCACCAGCACTAGCCATATTAGCACTTTGTCAGGTGAGGAGAGATCACCTGGGTGGATTACCTTCCTTGCAGTCCCCTCAGTTCTGATCCTGCAGCAGAGTGTTGCCTTGCAGGGGAAGCCACCACAAATGGTGACCTTGTTGACAGGTCCCTGCTCTGGTTCTGGTGCCACAGGCAATGGTTCCAGCGGGCACAGTTTGAGAGATATGACCCTTGAGCTGCACGCCCTAAGGAGGCAAAGGATTCCCATACCGTGTACACCCAGAGCGAGTTTTATCCTCAGACAGAAAGGACACTGGTTATGTTAACTGGAAAAATAAACTCCAGCCTTGAACACCACGCTCACTCTGGCTGTAAGCACAAACTGGTTCACACCGATATGCAAGGCGTGTGCACACTCCTGGGGTTCCTTCCCGCTTGTGGCAGGAGGGATCAAGGAAGAAGCTGTAAAGGTGAGTAAAGAAGAAGCCTTTACAACGCTTACTGTCTACTTTTCAAAGTAACAGTCTGGACCTGGTTCCTGTCTCACTGCCATGGGCAAGTAAGATGGGAGCAATGGAAAGTGGTAGCACTCCATCTTTAAGCTCAAAAGCATTAAGAGGAGTATGGCACTGAAATGAAAAATAATATTTGATTTCTGCCTCTAGGAGATGCATGCTTTCCTACCAGGGAGATCAAATTTAAACAGGCACAGAGAAACATTTACATAACAAGACTGTGAGAAGCAGCATACTGTAGAAGAGATCTGTAAGGCCAGAGCTGAAGTGGCAGCGGTTTTTCTGGTGGTAGCAATACTCAAGCGAATAAACCACAGGGCTTTGAGAGCACATCAGAGATACACATTAATGCTTAAGGCATTCAGATGAGAGCAGAAATGAGTCTGCTGGAGCTATTCCATATCTGAACAAGATGCAAAGTAGTAGAGTTCTCAAGATGCTTGTGTGCACAGAGCTAACAAACACAATCAGGAAGCAGGAGGCCCTGTATTATGTGTTTTCACAATACATGTCATACATATTGCTTTACATCATGATGTGATAAATCATTTGTTTGTATCCACAGCCTGACATACTTTAAAACAATCAGCAAAGGACTGCATTGCAAACCAGCTTGTCACTGCCGATTCTCTAAGCTTTCCATGACCACTGTTTTGTCTTTTTAAAAAACATGTGGCAATATAGCAAGTATCAAAGCAGGAAGAAAGGAACATGGCTAAAGTAGTAGTTTAACTGTATCCCTCCTTTCTCAAAGCAGAGCTGGTGTTAGACATCTGCAGCCTGGACACTAAAGCACTGCACCTTTCCTCTTCCTCCCTTAACATCATGCAACTTGCAGTGTTACCTAATGGCCTTGCACACTCCCGCAGCTTATGGTCCCAAATCGTGCCTCTGTTTAAACAAAAAAAAATGTATGTAGATTTTCTCTCTGCCTTGTCCCATAGTTAAAAAACAACAGTGGCAAGTCAATTTTATTTTGCTTTTTATCCAAAATTTGATGCAGCTTTACAGACAATTGTTAAACCTCACAAACTTCAAACAAAAGAATGTGCCTGTGCATTTTGTCAAGATGGGAACACAAGAACAGAGAGGTTAAATGACTTATTGAAAACCATACCAGAAAATTAGTGGCAGTATCAAGAATGAAACAAACAAACAAAAAAGTCTTATCTCACCATTTCTTGTACCAGCCATTGTACCATAGACTCTTCATCACTGTCCTTGTAATGCAATGCTATGCAATGCATAGCAGTGTACGACTGCTTCCACTGATGCTCCACCATTAACAGCTTCATTGCTTAACATTTTCTTTTTTTGAAGATGGGAAAATTTTGCAATAAAATTTTTCAATGTAGATTATTCCCTGCCTGTAACAATTATCTCTAAAATCCTTATGTGATTCTTCAGCATTTTATGCTTTGAAAACAGCATGTCTTCAACAATTTTTACTGCACAAACAGGAATAATTTAGTATTAATTTTTTGGGGTAGGATATGGGGATAACCAGAAAAGATGACCCTCTTCTTAAGGGAAGTCTAGTAAGGGCTTTACTTTTCTTAAATTATTGCCATCCAAGTTGAACACTAGGGGTCATATTTAGATAACCACTGGCATACTGCAGAGCACATCCAGGAGAAAAAATAACCACACTCACCAATGGCCCATGAATGTTTTAGAATTCACAGAGGAACAGCAGTGATTTTCATAGCACACAGCACAAATGCTGGTTTGCTGTGAAGTGCTGGGTCAACTCCTGTACTTCCGTGCTTTCAGCAGGAATTTGGAAACAAGGTGAGAAGGCTCACAACATGCTCACAGCATCAGACGAGCTCTATCTTTTCCCCTAAAGGGGAATGCCCCTGCACAGATGTCTCAGGGTCTGTGCTCTCTCCCTTTTGTATTTTCAGTGCCACAACAATTCCAGTTCAGGAAAAGTGGGACACAAAGTTTTTGTTGTTGAGCCAAAGTGCTCTTGAGAAACCCAGGAAGTTCATTCAGGAGCCAGATTCAGAGGCAGCAATGCCAGTTTTTTCATCAGTTTTACTAAGCTTTTGTATAATTACACATTTCTTGAAGTTAACTTTCACCACCTATAATCCCCACACAGAAGAGAGCTGACTCCAAGCAAAGTACCTTGACATTACATAGATTCCTGGAAGCCCAGATAATGCCCTTGTGAGGAACAGCAGTAGCGTAACATTAATGTTTCACTATTCTTACAGTAGTGGAAAGAGACTGCAAGGAGATACGTGCTTTTGTGGAAGTGCAGCTCTACCGGTGCTGAGAGACAGACGTGTTCCCTTGCGCCGAACAAGAAATACTAGAAGTGCCCTGGAAGATGTCTTTGCATTCCCACTATCCCCAGCTGTGCTGTGATTCCCCGGCGGCTGCGGAGGGCTCACGTGCTTACGCTGTTATGGATTGTCATAATTCTGGGTTGATGTCAACGTTCAGCATTGTGCTCCTGCAGTTCCATATAATGAAATGCAGATGTAGAAAATAAGCGTTAGTTTGTGCCTAATGCCTTTCTGTCCACATGGCTTGCTTGTTTCCTATGTTATACTTTACACTGTGTTGTCCAGTCACCTTTAAGAGTCCTAAGTACTGGAGTTTCCACCATTTCCTTTAGGACACTATTTCACAATTTGAAATGTCTTGCTGTCAGGGAGGTTTTCCTGACATTCATCCTAAAATTTTCTTCTCTTAATTTCATCTCCTTATTCCTAATTAAACACCCATGTAAAGAATCCCTTCCCACAATTAGAGCCGGATTGGAGCTGTTCTTTCATGTACATGCAAGATGAAGAAGGAAAAGGGAACCTGAATTTACCTCTGCCCTGTAAGGTAAATGCAGAACCAGCACCAAGCGACTCTAAAGAATATTCTTTCAAATTTGAAGTGATGAACATATTAATATATACAGTTAGTTTGAACTTGGATGTTGTAGCAAATGTGAATCAGAACTGAAAATAAATAAGCAGTTCAAGACGAATAGAAAGTGTAGTGGATTTTCACTGACTTAAACCTTTTTTAAGAATATTTACTGCTATTTCATATTAAAGATATGGTGTCACATATATATCTTTCAATCTTTCTTCGAAAATGTACTGCCACACTTAAGTACCCCCACTGTTTTGTTGAGCTTCTTGTGAAACTCCCTGACCACTACAACAACTCTTAAGCGGTTAACAAGTTACTCCAAGGCCTTATTGCTTGTAACTTAGTAGTAACAGGTTATCCCTCGAAGCAGGGATTCATGATCAGGCATGGTGATAAGAAACCCTGGATTTGTAGATTTGACTAAAACTCATCAGCGCTTTAGGCAATAATAAGAGATTAAGTCCATGTTGTCCTGGTTAAATTCTGATTTACCTGTCTTGTGCTGACATTTTGTTCTCCTGTAGTTTCAAATGGAGTGTGCTGTTTTTAATTTGCCTTCTCAAAAATGGTTGCACAACATTGGTGGTACACAGCAGCTGCTTTGGTTACATCTATCTCAGACACTGAGCCTTGACACTGGGTGGAATAACTGGTGAGATACTTCAACCCCTAAATATTCTGCAGGAAAACAAAAAGCTCTATCCATATAGAAATTTAGCAGTATAGACATTTTTTGTTAAAATGCATATCTGGTCACAAAGTTTGCTCTTCAGAAACCCATCTTTTTCCTTGCTTATATCAAGTTTATCTGATGTGATTTCAGAAAAGTCAGAACAGCATCAGCTGAGACACAGAAGGACTAAACCAACTTTTAGCAGTCAAAAACCTACAGAAATAAAAAGGAACTTTAAAAAATGCTCCAATTCAAATTAAATAACCTACATTTAAAATATTCTTGTTTTCTTTAAGATCTCTGGGAAGAGGTCAGCTTTTCTTAGGAAATGGCTTGGCTAGAAAAAGCACACCAAAGCACACCAAATACCAACTATTGAGACTTGGGTCTGTTAACTGGGATACCAAAAAATTATGTTACTTTCACGTTTTTTCCTGCTCGGGACAGAGAAGCCCACAACTCACACAACTGAGAGCCCAAGCAAACATGGCTTTTCCTACTCTGTGCACACCTGGATTTGTGGGTTCATTTCTAGCACTCGGGCACGGCAAGGAGTGCTGGGTAACCACCTCCCCTGGCTCGTCTCAACAGGGTGGATTTGATCTAGAGACAGGTAGTAACGTGATGCTGACCCTGATTTCAGGGTAGGCGACGAAGGCACAGGTCCAGCTCATGGTCCCTGGGGATGGGCTGGGGCACTTCTGTGGACTGCAGGTGGAAAACCTGCTCCCTGCTCTGCCTGTGTGTTGGAAAGGGCCTTGTCTGGAGAAAAGCAAAGCAGGCAGGGAAATGGAAAGAAAAAAATCTGGTTTCTTTGAGGCCTTACAGACAGTTTGGGTGCAAAACAGGTATAGTAATAGCAATATCTTTTTCTTCCTTGGGTGCAACGCAACAAGAGAAGTGTGTAAAGGCTGAGGCTAGTAGCTGGAACAAACCGGCCTCTCATGTGAGTCTTCACAAAGCTTTATTGGTAGTATTTTCATGCTGGTAGGTTTTAAATGATTTGTTACAGTCTATCATTATGACCCGTTTTAAATCATAAGGGGTGCCCTATTAATTCTGTAAAACGCCATCCTGAAAAGGGGAAAGTTTTTCAGACTGTCAGAAGTTCTAAGTTTCGTTACTTTCCAGCCTCAGAAACAGATTTTTAACAGGAGGATTTTTTCCCCCTCTCTCATACTATATAGAAAATTATTTTGAATGAGCAATTATGTTTATTTTAACATAATCTATTCCTAAAATCAGATGGACTATAAAAGAAGGATAAATATTAAGCTGTAGAGTTTCTATCCAGTAACTGTAGAGAACTATTTTTATCAAGTATGTAACTTTGGGACAAAAAAAACACCTGATGTATTACAGTAAGGCAGATGGGGCAACTCATCAGAGGGAGGTCAGAGGCTGGAAGAATTAGCACAGGAGTCTCATACAGATCACCTCTACTTAATATGTTTTTGTATTCCAATAGGTAATCACATAAACATCGTCTGCACGCTTAAATGTTGAATTTAGCATTTCAAATCACAAACTGGACACCTTTTAAAAGCTGGTGAGAAGGACATAGCTTGGGAACCACAGTTTATGCAAAACACTCAAGCATGGGCATTTGCTGTGGAGATGAAGACATGGCTTGTCTTTGGGGTACTAAGTAACAGTTTCCCTGCTTGGGAGTAGCAGAGGCCCCTATCAAGCATGGGGCTGAACATCCTCACTTCTTTTCAATGAGGATTGGGGAATTCAGCACCTTGCAAGAACTGGATAATGTTAAGGAACTACAGTGTCATATTTTGCTGTAATTTGCTGTAAAGCTGAGAAAACATTCCTTTAGTAAATTGTAGTTGGAGAATTATTTAAGCATACTGCAAGTCAAATTTTTGATGCTGTAAGCACTAGGACCATTTTCTGCAACCTGTTTATCTGGGGTTTTGTCCAAAACACATTAACAAAATTTACTGATTCATTAGGGAATGCACCACAATGCACAATGCCCCACAAGTACCTCTTGACAAAATGTAATTGTTTTGCTTTAGCAAACAAGGATGTAAAAGGCAAAGACTGCAATACGTGAATATGACTGTTCACTTAAGGCCATGCTTTTCAAAATGTAGTCATCATAACTATTTGTTGACAGTATGCTTGCTGCTCTGCAATAGCAAATAAAATCATATTTTAATATCTTTGAGCCAACATAGCAAAAACCAGACATGACAGAAAGGAATGAAGATATTAATATTAATATCAGTTAATAATAATTTCAGTTATTGCTGTTAAGTTCCAATTTTATGGCTACTGTAGAAGAAATGAGTTGTCAAAATGGATTGAGTGGAGAGCTGTAACTTTGGTGAGATGAAATCAGGAGGATTCAAAGCACAGTTTCCAGATTGTGTTGGTCCTGTCATATGGCTCAGGCAATGGTCATGCCATGTAGTGGGCACTGGTTTTATAATTTTACCTGAAATCTACCCTCTCAGAACACCATATAATTTCTTGAAATAATACTTAGCTCTCCTAAAACTGTGGGAGAGATGTTGCAAAGGCTGAACCCCACCATTCTCAGGTTGTTTTCTTTTATCATTTCCAGGTATCATGTTTAGCCTTCATCTAGACAAAACTACAGACGAAAGGTGACTATCCATTGATTTTCCCCCCTTTTCTTAAATACACATCATACAAAATATGGTGTGGAATTTAAATCTGTTTTGGCTTGCAAGAAAGCCCGTAATGGTAGCAGGAATCCAAAATAAGGAATACATAATAGATAGGATATATGAATATATATCATAGATAAGAAAACCTTTCTTTATTTTCAGGATCTGAAAATAAAGACCCTGAAAAAAAGAGGTCTGAAAATACGAGCAGGCAGGGAGGGGAAGTCCCTACATTTTTATGGGCTGTTACACAAATATGCCAAGACACATACAGCAAACTAGGAAGAAAGCTCAGGACAGGGATAAATAAAGAGCGGTTCACTCTAGCTTTGCCTAAGGGAGAGAGAGGGTGGGGGTCTCTGGCCGCCCTGGGAACTCTCTTCGCTGAAGGCACAGAGGAGCTCTTGATCCGAGAGCTCTGCAGTACTGCAAGGTGGCCTTTGGATGAGGGGCTAAAACGTCACCTTTCCCCTTGCTTCCCCACCCACCTTTCAGAAGGTGGTTGATTCATGAGTCTGTGGCTTCCTGACATGACGTTTTGGTGACAGAACCTGCTGTCAGTGCTGCTGCCCCCATTGCCCCACCCTACATGCATGCTGCATGGCAATGCTGTGGTTTCTAAGTGACCCAGGAAACAGAGACTATTCCTTTGCTTTGGGATGGATGAACCATTGTGCCAGGCGGGACTGTTTACTCACAGGGTCTCGACACCTCAGCACTGCCTGTGGGACCCTTCTTGCCCTAAGCGCTGCAGCTCTGTCCTGGCTTTTCATTCCCTCCACCACCAGTAGCTCGTTGCTGCCCCTCCACAGCCCAGCTGGAAGAATGAGTGCCAGCACCGGGGAGCCTGCTAGGAAGATCACATGTGTGTACAGCAGGTTCTCTCATGCTCTTCCTCATATTCCAGGAGGTCCCAGGGCATGGAGGTGTTTTAGGGCCAGATGAAGAGAGAAGTGAGATAGCCATGAGAAAAGTGTGGGTCTTTGTGGGCCCAGCTTCTCCTTTGAACTGTGATCAACCCCTGGGACGCTTCATAAGACAATTAGAGCTTATCTGAGGCAGCATTAACACCCAAGAGATGTATTCTCACTGTCTAATTTTAGACATCTAACGTATGTGCTCTGACTAGTCTTCTGAACAGCTCTGTCTCTCTCTCCATTAACTCTGTTGGGAGCTCAGGCATCCAGGCTCCCCTCGCTGTTACAAGCCCAAAGTGGCCAAAATATTGAGACTACATGGTTGCACAAGCCACAGCTCTGCTTTCCTGAGCTCAACGCCAGGAGCTGCTAGGGGGTGCGTGAAGCAGAATGCCCTCAGCATTTCTTCTGCTGATGGACCAGCCCCTGCTGTGCATGGGGAGGGACCAGGGTAAGGACGTCTCCCCGTCAGCGAGCACTGCTGAGCGTTTGCACCCACATGTTCTCTGTGGTGCTCACCTGGACAGACCCCTTCTCCATGAACAGCCACGCTTGAGCTTCCTCTGTCTTCCAAGGGAATGGCACAGGGACCCATGAGGCTAGGACTGTTATAATGAAGGCACACAGAACACAATAAAAAGCCTAGCAAACCAGCATTTCTAGTCTTTTTCAAGAATGGGTGATATTTTTATGAAGTGCTTAGCTCCCGCTTTATTCTCTAATAGGATGTGATCTGTCTTGCAACTGCAAAGTACTTCAAATCTTATCCTTTAGTGACATTGCGTTTTATGAAGCCTGTGAAAATGATGAGACACACCAGAGACTGAGGACTGTTTGCTTAGTGGATTACAGGAGCAAATCGTTAGTGCTAACACACAGAGGATCTTTCTGTGGTTGATCTCTCCATGTATCTGGTTTAGTGACAGCTGTTGGCAAAGAAGATGAAAAGGGAATCTATGTTACAGGTGGCCACGGGGGAATGAAAAGAAAAGAAAAATGTCTTCGTAGTCTGTGAGTTAGTTTTTCATTAGTGCATTAAAGAAGTTTTAGGAGTGTGCTATTTGCTAGTCACAATAAAAATGTTAAAAGTAACCAACAGTTAGTTCAAGTCCAAATTTTACTGCTCCCAAAACCAATAAAATAAAGGTTTACAAAAGCTAAAGATTACTGAAGTATCTTTCAGATGAATGTGTTACCGAAAGATAATTTTTACTTTGGATTTTGTAAAAAACAATAAATGATACTAAACCTGACTTATAAGAATGGTATATCTGATTAATCTTATTTTTCTGAACTGAATGAAGGCAAACACTGAGCAAACATGAGAAATAATGAAAAATATATGGACTTGAAAAAATACTACTGAAATTCAAGAATCAAATTCTAGATTTGCCAATGCAAAAATGGTTAACTGAATTTGCTATGAAAATGTCTGACTGTCCCTTGCTAGGGAGCGGGGATCCTCACTTGAACAGACATGCGGTGGCATTCCCATGACACCTGAGCACGTGCTACTTTCCACTCCTGGCCATGCATGTTAAAGGAGTGGTGCAGCCATTGTACGATGTGGATGCAAGGAATCAGTGTGGTGTGGGCAGCTGTCTGTCAAAGACTACGACCCTTCATCCCCCACCCACCCTGCTCAGCGTGGCACAGAGATCGTCAGTGATTGTAGCCGCTGGAAAAAAAAAATCACCTTCTTTGAGTGTTTTTTTTCTTAATCCTGTGCTGAATCACATTCAGTATACATTCCTGATCCTGTGGAAAGAGATCCAAATCATGTGCTCTTACAAGGACAGTCCCTCTTTCCCCTTTTCTTAATCTGTGCTGAATCACATTCAGTATACATTCCTGATCCTGTGGAAAGAGATCCAAATCATGTGCTCTTACAAGGACAGTCCCTCTTTCCCCTGCAAAAACTTGCCTAATCTTAGCTCCCCCCTGCCCTTGCAGAATGACTTAATTTGTATCTGATTTAAAGATCAAATTCTAATATTTTTCTTTAGCTACATCGATCCTGCAGATATTCAGATGGTATTGTGGAAACTGAATTTTGATATTGTTCTCCTTCACTCAGATTTAGGGTATATTCCCTGCTGTTCTAAGTTGCTACATGATAATTTTCACCCATGGAGAATGTGTTTGCTAGGTTCTGAACCAAAATCAGACCCACCCTAAACAATCTTGCCTTTTATTTCTGTTCTTAGCAGAAACCTCTCACTTCCCTCCTGGGACCTTCCCTCTCCCACATGTGGGACATTTAAGGCTCCATTTTTTCCCCTGCATGACTCCAGAATTGTTCTGTTTACTTAGAGTGAAGAAAATCAAGACATAAGCAGAATCAGGCATTCAGTTTCTGATTTGGTTTCATCCTGAAAGCAGGCTTTGCATGAAAATCAGCCATTTCAGTAAATCCAGCTAGCTTTTTCAACATACTTTCTGCCTAGGTTAGCAGTTGGAAAAGCCAGGTGTATTGCTCTGAGTAGTTCCTAGCACGCACACAAACTGGAAGATACTCAGAATAGCACAGAGCTTTTCGGTGAGCTCAATCTCCGTGAAAAGTAGACATCCAGACTGGCCAAGCAGAGATGTGTCATAAGCATGCATATACATTCCTCTTGCACACAAAATCAAAACTCAGGCTGTTGGTTGGGAATATACATGATTTAGGAGATGAAGCCTATATAACAACTCTGAAATTTTAGCACTTTATGTTTTAGCAGTTTAAGTTTAAACTTTTGTTCATCTTAGACTTAAAGACAAAAATAATAAACAGGAACAATTTCATAAGTGATCTATCAATTTTCCGTTAGAATGCAATTAATTCAGGAGCCAAAGAAAACCTGGATTTGTTGTTATGTTATTTCTGCAGTATAAAATAGGTTTCTAATATCCGTAATTTTATTTTCTTGAAATGTGGAGGAAAACAATGATTACAAGAAAAACAATTAGTGATGTTTTTTGCAATGCTCTAGCAGCACAGTAAATCAAAAAATACTCAGTAAATCCAAAATACTTTGGTGGACTTCACAGGATTCATGCTGATGTAAGAGATTAAGATCATATTCACAGTTATATAGGGCAGGCTGGAACCAATCTTGCCATGCATTATAAAAATCTTAATCCACATCGTGACTTTACATGTGGAAAATTAACAAAAGCAATATTGCAGTTGAGCATGAGAATTATGTCACTACCAGTTGCACCCCATTGACAGCTATTTACAGTATTGTCTTGAGAGTGCTGATTCACTCCCACAGCCTGAATTGTGGCGTTAAAGTTATTAAGAAAAAGAACAGAGAAGAAACCTGCTCCTTATGTTATTGCTATTTGTTAACCATCTGATTTGGAGCCACTTGGGCACGTACTGTGTGGCTATAACCTCTGTGGATGGGACGGCTGCCAAGCAGAGAACATACGTACAATCTCTCCCCCCCTTTTCATGCTCACTGCCTGGCGAATGTAGGTTGCAGCATTATAGAAGCTAACAACCTTTGCAATGTAGGTGGTTTCAGACAAATAGAAGAAAGGCAAACAGCATGTGTGAGAAGGGAACAACAGGTTTGTCTGATGGCATCCCCACGCTGAGGGATGATTCACGAGCTCATTTGCATTTCTTTTCTCTTTCCCCAGCTTATTAACCTACTCATTGTCAGACGCCTTATGACAAACTGAAAAGGACAATGCTGTATGTAGACTGATTGTTCAGCTTCTAGGCAGCTTTCCCCAAGCTGGCACCTACTGGAGCTCGCTGCGGTTTCTGTCCAGGGCATGTGTCTGGGTTCGCTTTACTGCTGTGTTGTTGGTCTTGCTCCTAAACAGAAAAGCAATACAGGCAGAGTGTGCCAGGGCCTGGGGAGCAGCCTGTGCAGCTGAGGGTGCAGGCTAGAGAACTTCTGCAGCCAAAGAATTTGATTTTCTTTTGATCTGAGACTTCAGTCTTACCGAAAAACCCACCAACCACAAGAAAGGGAATTATGATCGGACGTTGTTGTCTAGGTCTGATAGTGTTTTAGACTGAGAAAGTCTCTCAAAGGGACAGTCCAGTGAGGAGGAAGCCATACAGCACCACTAATGATGCTTTAGTGGGCTAATCTATCCCTGTGAAAAGGGACCAGTTGTGATAATACATTAGTGAGAAAGGAAGAACCAGTCCAATGAAGTTAGGAGACTTGGAACAGTGTAAAGTAATCAGACCTAACAGCAACTTTTATGAAGGATTTCTTCTTGGAAGGAGACGGCAAAAGGCAGCAAACACTATGCAGACTGTCACTGTGAACAGTGCTTCTAGCTGCAGTCCATTTCCAATGCTCTACCTAAAGCAGCGAGAGAAAATGTCCAGCATTTCAAGCCTGTGGTTGACAGGAGAAAAAAAACTGCAGAAAGTTCAACACACAATCACGCAAGCCTAACAACCCAGAGATAATACCTGTTCTGTAACTGCAGTCTTCAGTTCTGCCCCATGTTGTTCTTCCACCCTCGTTTTTAATGACTGTTGCCTATGACCAAGTATTGCGAAGTCAAAAATCTCAATGGACTTTAAAAAATAATTAAAACTGCCCCACAAAATAGCGCTGTTGTCAGTCACTACACACACACACACAGACAGGTTCTCCAGAAATATTCAGGAACCATGCAACACTGTTTACTGAGTAATAACTTCTTAGAAGGAATATTCGGGCATTATGCATATACAGAATGACCACCAGCAGTGTTGTATCAGGGTATGCTTTTGGTGTATGAACTGAAGTGAGCAGCCCTGATGAGCAAAAGGGAAATGTACAGCTGAAGAAATCCCAGTGGCAAGACTTCTAGTGTAGTCTGAGGTTTTTCCTGTAAATGGGGTTTTTTCCTGTGCTTTAAGTTATAACCAAATGCTTTTCTATGAAACAATAGCAGTCTCAGCAAAAGTGTTTTGTTAAAATAAAAAAACAAGGACCAGAAACAAAACCCGTTTAAACTTTTTGAAGAACAGAGGAAATCTAACAGACCTAAGAGCTCTGCTTTTCTTTTCCCCTAATTATTCTTGGCTAGATGTCTTAACACTCACTTTTTATTTATTGATAACTGCTTTGAACTCCTGTGAGCTCACGTGTCAATCCATATGCTCTGTCACATGCGGTCAATTAGTTTACATTGTCTGACTACTGGCTGTAGCCTTTAGTACGTGTGGGACCTAACACAATTATCTCCAGTTATGGGGAAGTAGTCAGTAGTTACAGCAGTCAGTAGGAGTATCAATGAGGATGAATGAGGACTGCAGGAGTACAGTGTTTGCTTTGCCTAGTATTTCCCAAGTGTCAACGTACAAAACAAACCCCAAAATACAAGAAAATCCCAACTCAAACCCAAAATAAAGAAACAAACACCCCCAAACCCCAACCTGAACACAAGTAGAAGGATTCTTCCTTTCTTTCTCTAAAGCACAGAGAGTTTAAAAAAGCCTTAGAGACACAATTTATCATCATTCACACAGGTGTGGAGAACTGATTTCCCAAGAGTTTTCTTGGCTCTACAGCCTAGCAGCTATAAATCAGAGGTGCACTACTTGCTAGCAGCGGTGGTAGGTTTTCACTATCTTTAGTTTGCTCCCAGAAAGGGCCTTTTTTAAGTGCCCACAGCACTTCAGCTGTAGCACAATCACTGAATACTTTGGAAAAATATCACAAACTAAAGGACAAAAGCATATCTCAAAAATCATTACTATTATTTACTTCATATGAGACAGAGAATACATTAGCTAAGTGACTAAAATAATTAAAATGAAAATGACTGCAATTGCAGACTCATTACGAAAATTAGATAAATTCATATCCATGTCAAATTCCTCCTGAAATATACTGTCAGGCTTCCAGAAGAAATACCGTCCTATTATCAGAGCTAACGAAGTAGAAACATCACTGCACAGGGAAGAATATGCAAACTGCCTTTTCCTGATATTTTCTGAAGAGTGACACATTTTACAACATTAGATGCCCAGCCTAAGCCTGTAAAGATGTTAAGTAATTTCAGGTGTTTCAGTACACTTAGTGGACATTAGAGTACATGAACACTCTTAATCAAGTAAGATCACCAAGAAAGACCAGAACAAATGCTGGATTAATTTGCCAGTCTAAGCAGAGGTAAAACTGCAGCCTTTACTGCTGTCAAATGGCCAGCTTTGAGAAACCACCAAAAAACCTGGTGGATACTTTGGCAACTTTCCACATGTTAACAGCTCTTCAAATGTGACACCAAATTCAAACATACTGACCAAAGCCAAGTTCTTGTCCACCTCTGACCTGAATAGGGCTCACAATCCTGCTAACATAACTTTATGTATGTTAAAAGATGAAAACACATCCTCTTAATCATACCATCTTATTTTAAAATAGCTTTTGATGGTATTGTTTTAATAAAGGTAGTTGTGATGATTACATACAGGGTACAGGAAAAGCCTGTCTTTAAATGACTGCAGCTAATGTCATTTACCAGAAATGAGTTTGGCCCAGGATGAGTTATAAAGGCCACTTTAATTTATAATAAGGTGTTTATTGCCAGGAAAGCTCCTCTCTTTAATACAAATTCCCACTTTTCTCTCCCCAAAACAATTGACAAATGTGGTCGATCCAAAGGTTATAGTCTGCAAATGCTAACAGTTCATTAAAGTGGTGATTAGACATTACCTAACTCAAAAGTAAAGAGTATGTATATGACAGGGTAGTAAATCTAGCTGCTAAATCACATAGTCGTGAGAATACTGTGATCATACTATGATCACGAAAGACAGGTATTAGTGTGAAACCTTTGGAATATTTTCTAATATTCTAATATTTTCTAATCTGAGAAACTAAATAAGATACATATAGTATGACTGCAATAATTAAAAAAAAACCCCTGGAGATATATTATTGTGTAAAAATGCATGCAGGCTTAACGCATAGCAATACCACAAATTGCAATACATAACCAAATATTGGTAACTAAAGCCACATTCTCCACATGCTGCAGCACAGAAGGGGGGTCCTTTAGACTCTGCTCCGCTTGTCTCTGGTCCCATTAGCATTCTGCCAGCTCGTTCCTGAACAGTCTACAGTAAACGTGCAATGCAGAAAAGAAACCAGGAAAGCACAGCAGAGAGTGACTTATGGAAAACAATTCAGTGTCCTTCAGTTTTTTTGTCTCTGAGAAGTGTATTATTTTTACTCAGTTAAAATGCCACAGGTATACTGTAGACCCGAAGGAAGATAATAATCTTATTTTTTCACAGACAGTTCAGATGTATATGGTTATTGTCCTAAAGCAATCAAGCAAAACAGTAAATGTCTCTGGTTTTTGCCTCTGGTCTCATTTTCTCAGGATGAAGTGGAATACTATTGCTGCTGCAGTTACCTCTGTGTTCTCTCCTATCTATGCTGGATAGAAGCTCAAATTATTTTTAGCACGCTGAAGTTGTTTATTTCGTTCTTATTTTGAACATATAGGAAAGCATCCCTGCTGTCATTGGAAAGAGCCTGTGAAACACAATTTATTCCCTACTGGAGCTAAAAAAAAAGAAAAAGAAAAAAAAAAGAAACCAAGGCCTTAACATCATAGATGCTGAGTCTGGTTGAAGATCTAGTCTGGTCATACAGACTGGTAGTAGAGGAGTCTTCCTGGTCCTCAGTACTTACCTGGACCATGACCACAGGAATGTTTTTTTTCCTGGCCACTAACCAAGGCCTAACATCATAGATGCTGAGTCTGGTTGAAGATCTAGTCTGGTCATACAGACTGGTAGTAGAGGAGTCTTCCTGGTCCTCAGTACTTACCTGGACCATGACCACAGGAATGTTTTTTTTCCTGGCCACTCCTTACAAGAGGCTATGTACTGGACCTGGGAAGCACTTTTACACTTGAAGTTGTTCACTTATCTGCATTGAGGCTGGCACTGTACCTTTCTGAATTTGTATCAGTGGCTTCATTTTGGTAACAGCACAGTGAGAAAAGGTAAAAAAAAAAAGGCGGCTAACACTTCTTCCAGAAATATGTTCCGAAAAACAGATGAACTTGTCCCTTAAAATTTGGGTAAATATAATAAATAGTGTAATCTGTTGTGACTTGGTTTGCATGACTCTAGATACCCATGATTTCAGCCATGCTTTTATTTCTCCACAGTCAGTAATTGCACAGGCAATGACCTTGCAAGGTATTTTTCTGGCGTGAAAATCGCAGTTTCAGTGCCTCTTCCTCCTCGGGTTGTGATTTTCTGGCAGCAGTTGGGAGAAATTGGCAGAAGTAAGAGCGAGTCAAGTACTACAGTGGCCGCACGCTGGGAAGCAAGATTACTCTACCTGGCCTCGGATGGGGCAACTAAGTAAGTCCTGAGCACTTGGGTGGTGGAAAGGCTGCTGACAAAGGGACCGGAGGTAGGATTAGCAAAGACATTACATCTGCTACCCTTGCTGAAGTGGGGGGCTCTCACAGTCTCCATCAATCAGAATAGCAAAGTCTTATAACCTGTTGAAGATGCCATATGGATGTTTGTGGCCAGCTTCTTAGCTTTGCAATCCTCAAGAAAGGGAAACCTGCTGTTTGAAGAAGTATGGGACATCTGTGACAATTAAGTCCTTCATAGAGGCTACACAGACTATCACATACCCTCAGCGACTTAGATAAGAATGATCCTAACTTGGTCGGTATAGGTTTTCAACTAAACTTCTGCAATGTGTTCCCAATGGAGAGAAACAAAATGATACGTAATGGCAGTCTTCAGGGTCTCATTAATCTGGCAGGCCTGGCAAAAAAATAAATAAAACAAACTTAAAAAGCCTGGAAACTGCTACCATCTTTAAGATCTTGAAAAACAATTTCAAAACAAAATCAAATTTTTTGAGCTATTAGCCTGACCCCACAGGACAATACAATTTGGTGGCTTCCCACACCTCTTTACTTTCCTTGTGCTTGGTATGTACTAGAGACCTGTTTGATTAGGGCCTCCATTCCCAAGGAAGTATCAAGCACTTCATTTCCAGTATATACCCTAAGTGCATTGCATTCTTTTGCTTTTAAAATTCACCCTTCTGTTAAGCTTTCGCCCATTCCAGAAAACATGGTGATGTTCTAAGGCCAGAGATCACTCGTAGCACCTGCACTGCTCTGTCAACTACTGGTGTCCATTATCAAAGCTTTCAGTTTCTGAATATTAAAATAAAAGCCTCTCCAGCCAAATCATTGCTAGACATCTTCTGGAAATAGCACCAGGAATTGCATGAAGGAACACAGGTGCCAAAGAGCTACTTCCTATGTTGGTTTGCAACTTATCAATTCTCATTATTGTACAATAAAAGAAATAATAATCTTTATGGGATGGTGTACCAACTTGTCCTCCCATTAACACTGGATTTATAGCAATAACTCAATTTACTTCAGCAGCATTCATCTAGCTATTGCTCCCAGAGCAAAGTCTGGATGCACAGTTTATAGGAGAGGGCCATTTGAAATGGCTTTTTGTTCTATGCCTTTCATAGAACTCAAACCTGAATTGCTCGTCGATGAGCAGCCCCACCTTCAGGACTACATTACAAGGCCAGCTGAAAACGCAGCCCCAGCGATAGTGTGAAGGTGTTTACTGGCAAGAATATTAGAATGAAAAAAAAAAGCGGGAAAAAAAAGGGAGCATCTAATCACTAAAAGTGGACCTCAGATGACAGATAAAGTTAGAGGAAAACATACAAGCAAACAAAAACACAGTGGAGCACAATGGACTAAACTTATCCCAAGTATACCTCCAGCCAGCTGGCCAGTATCTGGTTGTGAAAATATGTTTAATGGGGAAAGAAAGAAATAAAATAAAGTATAAAATCTGTCCTAGAACATAGCACGTTGGTTTTGTTTGGAAAAATCAGGATGCCTTCTATAATGCAATTCTTTGAGATAAATTACTTGTTACTGCAACTCCAATATCAAGCTATGATCCTTACCATTTTTGTGACCCCTTTCATCCCCCTTTTTATTTCACAGCATTCTATAAATATCCAGCATGCTATTTTCTTGTGATCACAGTAAAGAGTGGTTTTAGGAATTTTTGTACCTATATCACCATGGAAACGAGATATGTGTATACATCTACGATCACTCCTTCTCTAGAGTAAAAGCCTACATTATCTGTGCAAGCTTATGGCTAATTTTTCTGCATAAGATATGGGTGTCTTATTCCTACCCACTACTTCGGAAATTCATTTCATGTAGTTGCACATAGCAAGCTGTAAAGTAGGTTTTATGAAGCCAATAATGCCGATATAATACTTGAAGAATTCCCTTTGGATTGGAT
This sequence comes from Aptenodytes forsteri, assembly GCF_000699145.1. Lineage (NCBI taxonomy): Eukaryota > Metazoa > Chordata > Aves > Sphenisciformes > Spheniscidae > Aptenodytes > Aptenodytes forsteri. The sequence continues at coordinate 1,182,163 of NW_008795321.1, forward strand.
ATATTTATTTTTCCAAACATTTTGTTTGAGAGAAAATGAGATTGCTATCTGCTGTTTCCTTATTTTTTTGCAGGAAAGCAAAGGGTTGTTGACTTCCTCTCCCCTCCCTTCCTTCCTTCTTTCTGAAGGTACTGTACTCATCTGAAAAAAAGAGAACGAAATGATTGTTCCTGTTCTCTTTCTTAAGTCATTTGAAACACTGTCCCTGCTAGTTTTCTAAGTTTACTGCAATCTCTGCACGGGGGGAGGGAGAGAGAGGGAGAGAGAGACAGAGATTACCAACATGAGAGCAGGTAGAGAGTTTAGGGCAAGACTCCTTCCAGCTTCAACAACTGGTAAGTTAAGCAAAAATGCTTTTACGGTTAACTCTTTAGAAGTGCAATATATACGCTTTTGTATTAAGAAAAGGCATTAATCAGATACACATTTAACTGATAAAAAGGTAATAACCATATGCATTGACAAGCAGTATATTTACGCTATAGATACCTGTAGTCTGCTTTTTAGATACTGGTGATAATAGCATATGGTTTAACCAACGCAGGCAAAAAAGTGTCTTCCAGTGAGGCTGATAATATTCATAACATAATTTGCTGTGAATTTTGCATATATGGCTTCTGCTATCAGAATCTTGTTACAGGCTTCACTAACTTTATCCTGAATGTTTCAGCAAGGTTCACTGGGCCATTGCTGAAATAAAAGAGAAGCTGTGTCATATGCAAATTGATGTATTTCATATATCATCTGCCACTTCTGAAGTCTGCTCCAACCCACCAACCTGTGCTATAGTGGGAGAAGAATTGCTAGGGCTTTTTTTTTTTCCTTCAAACCATGTTGTGTTTATGATTACACGTGTTTATCTCTGCTCCTCTGTGTATATGATTAGTCTAGGAACAGTGACATTTAAGACATGGTAAGACAGTTCCAGGTTCTCACTTGAAAAAAACAAAGAAAAGTTCATGTTGTGTAGTATATAACAACACCAAGGCAGATCACCAGCATCAGTAATAGGATGGACTCAAATGTTTATTTGTTGTTTGCATTGTTGTAGATACCAATAATATTTTTTATGTCGGGCATGAATGTATCAGAATGATCAGAAGTGGCATGTAAAATGAATGATTGAATGCAAGAGTACGTTCCAAATATTGGAAGAGAAAAATCCCCCCCTCCCGTGCTTTTATAAAAGCAGAATGCAGAGGTGGGGGGAAGAATTAGGACAGGTGTCCATTTCTCTGCAGAAGGTGAGCTTGGTCATCTTCTGATCCAGTATTTCTTCAAGCTGCAGCTCTGAAGTGTAGGGTCCTCTGTAGGATGCCTGGAGCCCAGGCAGAGTGGCTCCAAATGGCGGGCAGGCATCGCGGAGGGCCGGCAGGCAGCTCGAGCTGCCCCACTCCCGCTCCTGCTCCCGCTCCTGCTCCCGCCAGGGCACCTGGGTTGCACTTCCGCCCCGGGACAGCCCTCTGCTCCCACCCCTCGCTGAACCAACGGGTGGAAAGGATTTTCTTCCCCCTCTATCTGGTGTCTTTCTGCAAGTTTTTCCATAGGAAGGAGTGATCTACCCCAAATTCAGCCTGTGTTCTAGGTAAGTTGTAGATTCCCTTCGCTTTAGGAGCAGCAGATGGGTTCTGCCAAAGGAGGTGGAAATAACTCATTTCTTGAACTCCGTAGCTTAATGTTGCAACTCAGTCTAGTTTGGTACCAATTGTTAGGTTTATTTGGTTATACTTAACCCACAAAGAATCCTCTGCTAATAGCAAGTAAATGCCAGGTGTTGCCATGAAAACTACTTGCCACATCTTTCGCTCGGGATACCTGGGTTTATGTTTTACGTGACTAAATACTGATACAAATTAAATAGATGATTTGGACAGCTATTTTGACAGTTACATGTCAAACATCTGGAAAACCACTTTTTACTTCAAGTGAGAAGTAGAAGAGTCTCCCAAACATTAAAAAAATACATAAGCACTGTATTTGCAGTGGTATTTTGCTCGAACTGCAGAGTGTTGGTCTGGATTGCAATCACCTGTAAGTTCTGATCTGGTTAGTTCAGAAGTTCAGTTTACCATGTAGGTAAGAGCCAGCTGCAGCCTTTCGGTACAGATTTTGTTTCTGAAGATACTAAACATTAATGTATTCTTGATTTGGACCATGTATACGATAAATTCTTTCTCTGAGAGATTGTCTGAAATACATAAAAAAGAATAAATGTGTTCATATTCATAATAAGTGGCCAAGAGCAGTACATGCTATTTTTAAACCCATTCCCCAATAATGAGCACACAGAGCATTTTTCAAGGAATGCTAATAATCTGACAGTAAAAAAATAAACCCTGAATTTTGAACTTCATTCTTAGATGTCACCTATTGGGTTTACTTTTCCTTCAATTTTTGCAATCATTTAGAGTTTATTTGTTTTCACATTGTATAATTCATTGCTGGGATAACTGTAACATGATTTAGTATAATGGTAATTTGTAACACAACTAATACCTTTCTCTAGGTGTCAGGAAGAGGAGATTTTTGGCTGATATGTTATCCTTATCCCACATTGCTGAGATATTTACAACCAGAGAAGGGTATAGTCTGAGGCTGGATTGAGTACAGATCTACTACCAGCTTATGGCACAGATTAAATGTTTGTGAAATGAATTTTCAGTTATTCACCTCAATGTTATTAAAAAAAAAAGTTGAAGTAATAAAACAAGAATAAAAAGAGAGAGGCTCTGTTTATTTTGCTTAAAGTCTTATTGCTTCTATTGCTAAGAGCCATATTTATGTATATAGCATACATAAGTAAACGGTCAGTCAGTGTATGTATTTTCCCAGAGAATTTTTTAAAACCATTATTTCCATTTGACTTGTTCTCAGTTATAATGAAACAAAATATAGACAGTTTTTGCTTTTGTTCTGAAAAATAAAAACAAAACTACAGCAATGATGGCAAAGATGTTACAGAAACAAGTTGTAGCCCATGGAAATCCCAAGTTAACAGGTCTGATTCAAAAAGCATAGAAACTGATAGAAGTCTTTCTGTAAATGTCAATTGCCTTTTTATATTCAGGACCAGCTTCTTTAATGGTGAAAACTGTTGAGAATGTGAGTTTTGGATGTAGAATAGTAGCACTGAGTTACATTCCTAGTAACACTTTGGCATCTCTAATACAGATTTTTGACCAGGAGCTAATTTGAATCTTTGAATTTTAAGGAGTTTTTTATTGTTTTCGCATTCTTTCAAACAAGCACATCAATAAGCCTTGCCTTAGGACTATCTAGATGTAGAGCAGATACTGGTGGACTGAGGCACGATGTGCATCTCACAGATGAACATATTGGCATGTCTTTTAGGTGCCATTTCTAGTAGCGCCAGATAGATATGCAGGATTTAGAATGGGAGAAGCGCAGGGGGATGAATCATGGAAGTAACCCAAGACAAGCCTCATATACAGAGGCAGAAGAGTATGGATTAACCCCAGATAGCACTTACATTGTTTCCAATCTTTGGTATTGCAAAACTGCGATGATGCAGAAAGACACCTATCTGAATGAAGCACTCCACTCAGTCAGACGTGTCAGCAGAATACCACCCTGAGAAACAAAAGCAGTAAAGGCTGCGTAAGGTGATAGGGTCTTTCTGTGGCCATGGTTTAAGGACACAAGTCAGGCAAAGGTGTGTAAGGAGAAGTAGCTTCTTATTAGTTGGTAACAAATGATCCATGGCTTCTGAGCACTAATGCATGTTCCCCAGTAGTAACTGATCCAATGAAACAAACTGCTCCTTCAAACAGACCTTACAAGTGCTGTGTAGACTGCTACAGATAGTTGTAAAATTATTCATTTGTTTGATGGAGTAATTTTATAACCCAACCAATTTTTGAAAACAGACTGTCTGTTAAAACCAAACAAGCATTTTCTTCTTAAATGCAGTAGTTTTCCCCATTCTAGTTTACCATCCCAGAAGACCACTGAAAAGGAAGGAATGTCGTCTTGGAGAAGAAAGAATTATAGAGAGACAAATAATGTGAAGCCTTTAAAAAGAAAGAAACAAGTGTGGAAAAAAGATGTCTCGGGTTATCCTCTTTCTGCTGAAAAGCTGATATTCTGAAACTGAGACCGCAGCACTCCACTGCTGTTAAAATGCAGTGGAATTTTATGGATGATATTCAGATTTTCATCCAATGAAAAGGCCCAAGTTAATACTTAACGGTTATTTAAAACACATCTAGAACTGCATGCTGGATGTCTGATTTTTCTTTATATCTATCTGGCAGGGACTAGTCCTTCATTCCTGGCTTCTAAAATACTACTGATCCAATGAATAATATTATTTAATCTTTCTTTTAGTTCCTTCCTAACTTAATACCTTTGTGACTTGTTTTTGTAAAACAAATGGCTTTATACTAGTGTTACCCTGATCTTGATAAGCAAAATGCAGCATTTTCCTTCTAAACCAACAATGTTTAATGTATTATAAAGACTTCTAATGTCACTGGAAGTAATTAAGCACTGATCCAATGAATAATATTATTTAATCTTTCTTTTAGTTCCTTCCTAACTTAATACCTTTGTGACTTGTTTTTGTAAAACAAATGGCTTTATACTAGTGTTACCCTGATCTTGATAAGCAAAATGCAGCATTTTCCTTCTAAACCAACAATGTTTAATGTATTATAAAGACTTCTAATGTCACTGGAAGTAATTAAGCTAAGTAATCATATATTAAAAGAAAATATTTTCATGCTCTGAAGGTTACGGGAAGAAATTATGTGAATGCTTGTGGTTTTTTACTTTCACTCCTTATTTCCTGCTTTGTATGTTAGAAAGACACATTATTAATTATTTGAATGAAGGATGAAAAAAAATATTATTCTTACTTTCTGTTCCCTCCCTCTACTACTATGAAATCTAAAACACTGACACATTTTCCATCTACTTTGTGGGCATGCTTTAATTCATGTGATTTAAAAGAAAAAACTTAGGATAAAAAGTGTGTTTCCTGAAAACCTATTTCCCCCTTGTCAATCTTCATAAAAAGTAAACCTGGAAACATCCAACTTTCCAGCTGCTTAGGCTCATTAACAGCATTAGAATTCAGAGAACACTGAAAAATACAAATGTTCATTGAATCTGAAGGTTCATTTAATTACAAAAAGCTACAAGGTAAACTGAGTCTCATACATTGATAACATCACTTTTCACTAATGAATTAGAGAAAGGTACAACTGATTTGAAATTGAAAGCAAGGCTGTGAGAAGGGTCATACATTTTTAGTTGTTATTCTTAGATGATGCTGTACTACAAGGAATACTAGTGCACAGCAAGCAGGCATTACCCCCGCAGTCCTGTGTCTGGAGGCCTGATGAAGAATATAAACCACCTAATTTCTCCGCATGGAAAGAATTTTGCAGGGTGGTGTTCCCAGGGTGGAGGAGCAGGTGTGGCGGCTCTGGAATGGGAGCACGTAGCTTTGCCCTTTCTCAGGGAGCAGCTTATTCCGACACCAGGCCCTCTGATAAACCACAGGTGTGTTGTCTGGGAGGGACAAGATGACTTCCAGTCTTCCTCTTCACTGGTTTGTTGCTATTCCTGACTGTGCAAAAGCCACTTAAGCTTTAGTCTTCTCTAGTTAGGGCTGCAATGTAACTGTTAGACTCTTTCTGCAGTGATGAAAGACCTTTTGTTTTGTGGAGGGGTCTATGCTGGATCTGCTACTAAAGACTTTGTAAACTGGAAAGAGTATGTGCTCTTACCAACACCCAATACACTAGATTTAAACCGAACTTAAATATACCTACTCTAAAGATATCCAGGAAGAACACATTGGAATATAGTTACTATTTCAGGTTTAGCCCTCTCTCTGAAGTGCTTTCTAAAGCAAGAAGTGTTTCAGCTTGGTGTTTCAGTTCCAGGTAAAAATTATTTGAAATCATTATTTGAAAAGGGGGTGTCTTTCATACAGTACTTCCAGGTAGCATGATATTTTTCTACCTGTCTACTTTTTCTTAAAAGTACTTATAATACGTGTGTAATGAAAACAGTATCAGGAGGTAAAAAGGAAAGGGATGACCTGTTTTTAAAGCATCTGTCAGCTTCTAAGGAACAGCAGAACTTGTTTGAAACATCTGGTAGGCACCGGCCCACACTGGGTTGGTTCCCTAGTGCACGTTTCTGAAGCTATGAAGAGTGTCCTGTATTTGTCCAAAACTATTGTCCTGTGGTAGTAATTCCAGAAAACTGTAGAGGACCTCCTGGAAGGGCAAGTTGACAACAATGTGCTCGTAGGTTTACCAGAAACTAAACCCATCCATTTATAAAGGTGCAGGAAAATAATATTTTTTATGCAGCACCAGAGCAAGGAATCACAGCAGCACAAATGTTATACCAAACAGTTTTTCTGCATAATGCTGCACTCACAATATGAAGTCACCAAGGTTTCCAGAATAATTTTATATATCTGTAAGTAGCATTTTGTCAGGATGCAATGGAAGCAGTCACATGCATCAGAGAAATGGTGCTGACTGACTCCTCCTCCGTATCTCCTCTTCCCTCTACCAGAAAAATCAAAATACTAATACATTAATTTCTTTTTTCATGTCCCACAAAAAGGGACACCCCCCCAAGCTTAAGTCACAGGCAAAGAAATTGAATTGAACCGATGTCACTGGATTCTGTAGGCAAATGATCAGGACGCGGGGTTCCCTCTAATGACTGCTGTGAGGATTTTCACTAGCTCGTTCACTACTAGACACAGAAAAAATGCATGAACAGGCACCCAGTGGAAGGCACGGAACATGGTTAGGACAGTAGGTTGGAACAGAATTTACACAACTACTTATCCTCCGGGTAACGTCCCCCTGCCCATACCACAGCCTTGCCTACTATTCCTTCCAAAACACAGCAATAATTTCTATCAAATCTTCCAGGTTTTTGTATGTGGCACTTAGCATTTTTCCAGGGAAAAAGCCCTGAATAGGGATTGAGAGAAAGAGTTATATTAATATATAAGGTGTTTTTTTACAAAACTTCATTTTATGTTGCTGGTTGGCCATTCTTAGTCATGGAGTAGAGTCACAGTGGTTTGATGGGTTTTTTTTGTTTCCTTTTTCTTGTGATGAAAATTTGAACTGAGTTAGTATCCAAACCAAGCCTCTGGCATCACTAATCGTGAAGGATTAGTACTAGGGTGGTTTGGGAAATGTTCAGAATTTCAGATTTCAAACTATGTTGAGTTTCTTCTCACTCTTTTTTTTTCTTTGGCAAAAAGTAATTTCTTATTTGTTTGTAGCTCTAGTCTCTGTTCCAGTATCTGCTGATGACATTTGGCTAAGTCTGAGCTGCCATTCCCACTCCGTATGCTAGTTTATTGAATTCAGTAAAACTGGCATTTTAAATCTGTTTCAGTTTAAAATAATTAACCTCAAGAATTTTTCCCTGTGAGTTGATTTACATAGATTTGTTTTCCAATTGATCAAAATCACAGAAGCAATATAATTTTTTTTTAAATTTCAGATTGTCTTCAGTTGTGGCAACAAACTAATGCTTATTTTTAAAATTTTCTAGAAGTTAACAAAATAATTAAGAGCAATATGCAGGATGCATTTTGGGGATCAGAGAGGGAAAACATTTGCTTTTTGCTGTTCAGTCAAGGAGAAGATTCAAGTTTGGCATCACAGGTAAAGGGCAAAGCCAGAGAGGAAGTTCTTTTAAATTACTTCCTTGCAGGCACTTCATACGATCAGTCAAAAATACCATTTTATGCTGGAACTGAAGAACTAAGCACATTTCTCTTTCAACAAAATAAACTGATTTTTAAAAATGGACCCTCATTTGAATGCAATTGTGAGATGTATGTGAAGGTGATAAATTTTCTGAACAATAAATACATATTCAGCATGGTTTCAATGCATTAACACAGATTTTATGCTCTGGCAGTCTGGAAAGCAGAGCTCCCTAATCACAGTGCAGATATATCAAAAGTAGTTTCCTCCTATGCCTGAGTAATTTGGCTTAAGAGCCATTTTTAACTCTGTCTCATTGCTCATGATTCTTAGTTTTTTTCTATTTGGGTATCAATGGAATAAACACAGTGGTATCCTACGAATGGCACTGACATCTCTAACTCCTTTGCTGTGTTTCATATTGAACTTATATTCAGAGGGAAATGTCTAAGCCACTACTGAGCCAACTTAATTGCAAGTGAGTAATAGAGGTTGATAGGGATTAATCAGTCTTTTCAGCCAAGCAGCTTTTCCAGCAAGAAGTCTGCTCAAACTTCAGCTGAAATAAATTTTATTCATCTTTCCTAAATGATTAGGAAAGCATCATCTGGTAATTACTTTTAATGAACTGGACACCAAGAGAAGTGTTCAGTAGCAGGTATATTTTTCCTAATTCTGACAGTTTCTGGATGAATTCCTTTTCTTTCAGTTCTTGTAGGATATAGCGTGTCTTACTGGAACACACGATACCTACCATTTTAGCAACCTTCAGTTTCACTATGAGTTTTGAGTTGTGTGAAACAAAGAATTGAACACAAAATAAATACAAAAAGCAATGGTCCTGCTGAAGACTAATAATACTCTCCCACGTTTAAGTAAAACTAGACTTTCATTAAAAAACTAACCTGTTTTGGAGACTATATGAAAACTCTCCCACACAATCCTCTTCTCCCTTGGCCCTTCTCCAAGCATACGTTCACATTTTACCTGGTACTTTCTTTTTTGAGGTACCTGTTGCTTTACACATGCAATGCCCAGAAGGTGCAATTAACTGCTAATGGTGTAGGAGGGTGCCAGCAGGCTGGCTTGAAGAACCAAGGCTGAAGGTGGCCCTTAGCTAGCCTTTAAGATAACAAAGAAGTGGGAGGAGACCAGACCATCCCTCTGGCCTCCATAGAGGTGATAACGACACTGGGACTACAGTAGGAAGGAAAGCTCAATCTATTTCCTTTTTAAAGGTCATGAAAGCCAATGAAAGGTTTACTTTCAAAACAACAGCTCAAGCAGGACAACATGAGGGTTATGGAAGGCCATGCTTTTTTGATCATTCTAATTTTGGGTGTTCTGCATAGCTCTGTTATTTGTTTTAAAATAATACTACTGTACAGCTCAAACCCCCTCTGTCTCCACTTCACTATAGTCTTCAATGATTATGCTTTGTAGGTGGAAACATTATGTCCAAAGTGTTTCTTTCAAGGACTCCACACTCTATTCAAAAATACTATTTTGCTACCAGATCCTTCCTTATATTGATATTATTTATTTGTTCTTCTGTTCACCCTGTCTCTTATAATATCTGTATGGTGGGAAAAAAATCCTAAAACTGTGTTAGTGTTATTTGATAATTTTCCAGAGGAAAAACTATTTAATACATAGGATTCCTATGGTGCGAGAAATGTACTTTTGTAGTGGCAGATATGGAAGTAGACAGGAAACAGGGATGGAGTGATAGGACTTCTATAAACAGTGATTAAAGTGACTCCACATACTTTATAAAGGCAGGGGCAGATCCATGGTTCCAGCCTTTGACATGGGAGTTCCTTATCCACTTGAGGAAGAAATTTGTCTTATTGGCATCACCTCATAACAGCCAAATCCCAAATCTTGTTCTCAGCTACACCCCAGATTTTCCATAGTGATTTCAGTACAATGTGGATGATGCCAGGGAGAGAATTAGGATGAATTACTGCCATTGTTTAATTGAGAAATTAACTGAGCTGGCCAACCCATCGTTAATTCCAATCACTAGTGAGGGCAGGATCAAATTGCATTTCCACCCGGTCTGCTGGCACCAGTTAAGCTTTGCACATTTAAAGCTCTGCTACTGTATGTGCTCCCAATGTCACCATCATGGCCAATCTGGTCTTGTCAGCCCTGAACTCTGGGCAGGGTCTGGAAACTCAGTATACCTATGCCCAAATGCTCTTGGGGACCCAGTCTTGTAAGAATGTTTATATGAAATTGAATATACACCAATGACATCAAATTCAGTGCAAAATATAGCAGCCACAAGGTGGGAGAATTTGATTCACTTCCTTCCTCCCTCCCCCCTGAGGAGTTTGGGCCCACATCTCTAGCTTCTTAAGTGCGTGCCCTAACTAGAGCCTCTGAGGGTAACCCTGCTCTCCTTTGTCTGGAGCCGGCCCATTACACAGACAAAAAAGCAAGCGCCAAGGGGCAGGGAGCAGAGAGAAGTCAGACGGGGTAGTCAGGGGCTGCAGACTCCATCCCTCTAGAGATAGGTCTGGGGTCGCCTCCAGGCATCGCTTCTCCTTTAGCTTTCAACTTATTTAAAGTTAAAGGCACTTCACCCTCCTGAGTGATTGTGTTTATGCCTTAGCTATGGTGTCAGGCTCCCTTCAGTTCATTCTGCCTCGTAACCTTTTCTCTGCAGTGCCAAAGGACTGAGGGTCCAGTATGGGTGAGCGCAATTTGTTAAGGTACATCTTCAGCCTAAACTCAGACCCGTACTCATTTCCTGGACAACAGCTCTCAGCACTCAGCCTTGCGCTTTTGTTTTCAAAACAGGTGAAACTAGTCTGGGGTACCTAAGACAATTTCTTCTTGACATGAACACAGGAGCACCTTCAAAAGCAGCCCAGTGCCACAGATTGGTTAGCCTGCTTGAGGCAATAGTTCACCCCCGCATATCCTCTGAACTTCTATTCAGAATATGAATGTATTTTGCTTTCCTGTTTTGGTGAATAAAAAAAGAAAAAAAGAGAGGCATTGTACATTTAAAAAACCCTAACCAATAAAGACTTTGCAGTTAAAGGGTTATCAGCAAAAATGAACCAGCTTCACAGTGGCAAAATAATGGTTTCTAAACATGGGAGAAATTGAAGCAGGACAGGGTCAGCTGTTCAGGGAGTTGGTGGGGAGATGGAAAGTGGGGCATGAGTGAAATAACCTACAGTACACATGGGTTTCAGGGGACTTTAAGGAGAAGAAATAGAAGTGTTTCAGGGAGAGGTAGGTTGAGAAGAGCATAGGTGGGCATCTCTCCTCCTGCACAGTGCAGCTCTCACTGCCCTGGGTCCTCTCTAAATCTCTGGAGGTACAAGACCCTCCATCAAAGCACTCAGAGATATCTCACTTCCCCAGGACACAGTACCTATCTCCGTATGCCCCTCAGCCCACAAGAAGCCATTGTCTTTGGATTTTTATATTAAATAACTTTTATCCACTCCATCCTTCATGGAATAAGAAAAAAATCAGAATGCAACATCTTTGGATCGGGAAAGCTCTGGGCCACAGACAGCTGGAGGCCTGAAGAAAATGCTGGAAAGTTGTCATGATACTCTTTCCTCTTTCTTATGTTCTTCACAAGACCCGTATCTTGGGTTAGCTACACTACTAGCCTGAGCTGATTTGTCTGGTTTTACATCCTCCTGTACCTCACCAGCAGCTCTGTTTCAGGCTGCACTTAACAAGTTTCTGTGGAGGGAAAGAGAAAGGCAAGAGGCTGGGCCAGAGCCCACCCTGCTGTGGGCAGAGATGGGGCAGGGCTGCGCTGTGGACCTAGAGGTAGAGATCTGCCAACAAACAACTGTTCTGTCTCCCCTTCCCCCCCACTCCAAAGTAGCCTTGAATTCTCTGTTGGTACCAGAGAATCAGGCAGGTGGAGGTGCTCAGCTGAGGACATACAATCTTTGTCCCTCTACACACTTTTAGACCAGATAATTTGCTGTGCCTTGCAAGCTCCCACCATGTGTAGCTGTGGTTTGGGGTGACTTTGTGTGAACAGCTAACACTTCAGAGCCTGTGGACTTAACATCCACTTCATTATCCAGGTTATCTATGTGTTGCTGACCATTTTAGCAGATAGAATAGAGAAGCAGAGAGGGAGTGAACCACAGATGGAATGGAGAAGTGAAGAGGGAAGGAAACATAAGAGAAGAACTAAGAAAACTCACAAAGAGGAAGAAAAAAGGAAAAAAAAGGAGAAAGGAGGATAAGAAAAAGAGAAATAAAGAGCCAAAACAGCAGCACGCCTAAACTGTACTCAAAGGGCACTTCATATGTACATCGAAATGACTAGAGATGGTCCATGAGGCTTAAGTACTGCTAGGGGCATTACCAGTAAGGCCCTATTGCAGAAGTTCAGTGGTTAACCCAGCCATACTGCTCTGTGACCTCCTCTCACTGTCTTGTTAGGCAACAGAAAAGTAGTGAGAATGATAGCAGAGGTTTTGCTAAACTAAGGACAGAGCACACACAAAAGCAACAAGAAGGATAGCAAATGATTCTGCTAAACTGAGAACACAGCATTTGTACTGGAGAGAAGGAAAATATCTACAGCTACCTCACTACGGCACCAGGCAAATTTTTTTTAATCTAATCAATGCCACCATTGAAAAGCAAATTATGCCATAAACCACTCTATAAGCACATCTGATGCCACAAACAGCACCCACAGCTTTGGCAGGGTGGGCGGTGGGACTCCTCCAGACTTTCAGCGGAGGAAGCCTCAGAATCTAGTTTAACACTTTCAATGATTATCAGAACAAAAATTATCTGTAAGTTATGGAAAAGTGTATGTGCATTCATTTTGATACTATTTTAAACATTTTCTATATTACAAGAAATACAAAATAATTATAATCCTGTAAAAGTGCTCATAGTGTCTTGCTCCCTGAAAATTGAGTACAAACCCAAGTTACACATATATCCAAATGATTCCAAAATCCACTCTATAGGCAATGCAAGCAAATGGGTATGTTTCCTAAACTTCTGTATTTCCCAGCTAAAATAAAACAAAAATTATGTCAGTTAAAATGTTAAAATTCAGGAATAACAAAGACAATGCAGTGAGGGTATTTCTATTGCACAGTTTTCTGAGAGATGACCCATTTCTTTTTATTGGTGTCATCTCCCAGGCAATATTAATGCAGCTACACTGCATAGGAAGCCCTTAGAGCAGAAGGAATATCTAAAATGATCAAACTTCAAACATGAAGCAAGGAAGACATGGCAAAACAGAGTCAATGAAGGAAAAAAATGATTATTTAATATATAAGATATCTTTGAAAGTTCATTGCTTGTTGCATCTGTTTGCTGTGCCATGTTAAGCTGTTTAAATGTGTCAGATTTTTTAATCAATTAAGTTTCTTAGGTGTGTGATTGTATGACTTCCATTAAGTTTGTCTGCAATGGTTACCATCTGTTAATATATTGTCTCAGGATGTAAGTGTCTTTTTCCATATGTATACAATACATTTGTCAAAAGTATCAAATTTTGGTCATGGCATGGAGGGGTTCGTATCTTATCAGACAACAGAACCCATAACAAATAACAAGGAAAATTGTGAAGGATTAGTTTCAGAGTTCATTGGAAGTCTTTCCATAAGCCTTAGTGACCTCTGATTATGCCAAAGGAAGAGTTACCAAGGTTGTCAGTTTTCCTTTACCCAGCATTTGCTGAGAAAAACACCACATTTGTTGATGGAAAGAAGAAGTTTTATCCTGAGGCCTGATATCAGCAGATGAAGGTAATTTCCCAGGGAGAAGTGAAAAGATACCGAGCCTCTCAGTACTATCATGCTAATGTAGGAAGAAAAAACCTGATCTGGTTCACTTCTCGTTTTCAGTCATTCCAGATCATTTTCATGAGCAATTGTTTACTTGTTTCCAACTCCAATTCTATTAATGATGGCAATCCAAAAGGGCAAGAGAAATATTTGTGGCAATATCTTTATCCTGATAGTGTTTTCCATTTAAGTGGACCTATCTGTTTCATAAAAGGCATGGGACAAGAAGCCTTATCTCAGAAGACAATTAAGCTGATGGTTAAATCATGGACTTCATTTGACACCACGTCTACATGCATGTGAGAGAGAGAAAACAAGTGTTTGTAGAAGTGGTATTGGAAAAGATTTGACCAAACTCCACAACAGCTATTATTCCCAGTTCAGGCCTGTTTTTTTAAGGCTTCCCCCAAATTTGTGTCTCCTTAATCAGTATCTGCACTCATTGATTTTTGATACTTTCCCTAAATCCGTGTTTATTTTTGTAAGGTAGTCCAAATTTCTGTCTTCTCCCAGCTCCACACTGTGGCAGAAAAAGTGCTCTCTTCATTTAAAATGTAAATAATCTTTTAGGTTAGCTTCAAATAACGTAGCATAAGGACATCAAGGCTGATTTGGGTCTATTAACAGGTACCCAGTTTGTATACTCAGCTTGAGTATATTAACATACACTCAGTATATGTTAATGGAGTCCATTTTTCAAATTTGTGTGCTTGAAACATGGATATTTATGCCTGGAGAACATAGATGGGAAACACACCTTGCATGGACTTCTCTAAAGACTAAGAGAGTAGGCTTGACACTGATTTTAGAGAAGTTCTCGTATAGGTTGAACATGGTCTTTTATCTTCTGCCCTCCTCTAATGACTATAGTGACTGAAGCTTAGAGTAAATAAAGTACCTTAATTTGAAAAAAACTATACAAATAATCCATTATTGAATAACAATGGCAGTTTGAGCCAATATCTAGTGAACCTAGTATTGAAATAACTCTAAATTTTTTGAGCATATTTGGAACTTCTGCATCATTCACCAAGGCAGCAGCTACAAACAAAAAACTGACTGTACAAATGACAAGCAGGTGCATGGATTTTACAGATGCGGAACATTATTATCATCTAGTCCAACTTCTTACTCAAGACAGGCCATAAAACCAGCAAAACAGACAAGATACACTTGAAAATTACAGGTTAAAAACATCTACATGATTGTTTTCCAACTCTCTGAAACTATGAAATTCCCAATAGAAAAGGAAATGAGGAACGGCAACATTATTGCATGACTTCACTCACACACTGGAAGCAACAGAAAAGAAGTGGAAGAGAAAGAAAACAGGGACTTGTGGAGGGTTCATGCTGCCATTGAAGGAAACTAGCAGGGAAAATCGTAAGGAGGGAATCAGATGTGTACTAACTGAAAATAGCTGGTTACCAGTAATGGATACATTCATGTTTGTACAGGTATTCCTGGCATTTTCAGTCTGACAAATAACTCAAAGCAGTGTTGATTTGGCAGGGAACACTGCTTCGCTGCTAAAATGAGATGAATTCATCATAGTAAATGATTTCGTCAGCTCCCAAGACTGATGCGACTTTTGCATAAATAGCAAATTAGTGAAAACTAAGTAAAGAATTTGTTGCTTAGTTAAACAGCAGTATGACTGAATACATTTAAAACCAAAACATATTTGGAAGTGTGAACTGAATGAAGGAGATCCCATTAAACCTATTAAGATAACTATAAACCTGTCTATTATAACAGTTTACAAAAGTCAGCGATTGAAAAAAACCAGCTGGTTGTTCAATAAGGCTGAAGCTCTCCAACTGCTCAACTTCAGCTCAAGAAATGTAATACTGTATATTTGTCACTGATCCTCACCACATCCAACACAGAAACAGCTGTTAGATTTCATTCTTTCCTTATAGATGCCAATATTTCAGGCCCCAAGAGGAGAGCAGAAATGCGCTCTTACAGGGCACGGTTTCTGCAGTCATACATGTTCAATTAAGCGTGGAATTTCTCTTCCAGCTAAGAGAATCTGTTCAGTCTATTCAGCCACCTTTAGATTTCCTACACTTTCCTCTGTTTCATCTTCTTCTGAAGTAGCAAACACAAGTGCAAACCTAATCAAGTAGCTCATTTCCCTTTGTGAGAGGGTACATATCACTTTCACTCATCTTGGTCTCATTTCTGGTTTTACCTTTGTGTTGCCCAAGAGCAAAATCAGAACAGTAGTAGTCAGTGTTTAAGCTTGAAAAACTTCATAATCTCACATTTTTTATGTCTGGGCTTATTATCAGTCTGTAGACAGAAGGCGCTTTCATACAGGAAGCAGAATTTCGGTTCTACTGAAGCCTAAAGAAAATTTGCTCTTGACTTCAGTACAGAATATTAACTGGAGACTGTAACAATGCATATGCTTGTAGAGTGAATAGCATGATTTATATACTTTTTAAAATCCTTTGTCTGTAGAAATAGGATGAGTGGAAATGAGAAAGTAAATGGTGGTTCATATTCTGTATTAAACTCTCTTCCTCTTTAATGGAAGTTAACGCAACAACTTTATTAGCTGCTGCATAGATATTCTATTTTGGAAATACCTCAACAACTATCTGAACTCACTGTAGCCTTTCTTTTCTGGTTTTGAAAGGGCAGGGAGAGAGCTTGTTTGTCGTTCTATTTTTCAAAATAGTGTATTGCCAAATATACTTATTTACATAAAGAAAGAAACTGTAGGGATGCTTGTCTGTTCTAAAGAAATTAACTTTTTTATAAGCTCTGGAGTGCTAGGTTTAGGGGGTTTTTTATGTTTAAGTGCCAATACAGCATGGAAACCTCTGTCTCAGTGAGCTTTCCAGACCAAGTTTTTAAAACTGAGGAGCTGAAATACTGCTGATAAAAGCTAGAATTTTTAATGTCTATCCAGGTTTAAACTAACCTCAATGTTTAGAATCACACCCTGCTGTGCTACATAGCATTACATTTTAAATACTAAGTGCCGAAGAAAGAAAGAAGTTTTAAAGTGCTTATATAGGAAACACAAAAGGTCCCTAGGAGATATTTAAAACAAAAATTTTTCAATTCTCTCCCCCTTACTTGTTGTTGAGTATTAAAATGAGATCAGCTACTCCAGAGTCAGATAGAACAAAATTATTGGGAAACTGTGCTATTAAAAGGTTTAAAGTTCTCTACTGAAGTTATTTATAGAAAGAGGGACTGCTCCTTAACTATTTCTTGCATGGAGGTAAAATCTGTAGTCTCTTCTACGGTTTCCTCAGGATTCACATTTTTATGGAATTAAGTTCTGGTCAAGGTGAAGATCATGCCTCCATTCAAATTAGCAAGGGTTTGCTACCAACATGAAAGGAGATGAAAGGAGAAGCTACATTTAATCTTTCCTCAATTAATTTCTACGTCATGGGGTTTGACAGATTGAAGGGAAAAAAAAAAACAGCAAGGTGATCCATTTTTAGACTGCAAATCCGTACTTTCCCTCCCCTTTTAGGTGCTCTTTTGTTGGATTATATAGCA
Organism: Aptenodytes forsteri; assembly: GCF_000699145.1. NCBI lineage: Eukaryota > Metazoa > Chordata > Aves > Sphenisciformes > Spheniscidae > Aptenodytes > Aptenodytes forsteri. The sequence continues at coordinate 1,199,222 of NW_008795321.1, forward strand.
CCTCTCTGACTGTGCTGGTCACTGACTGGTTAAACACTTTCCCTCGTAGGCTTGGTTCCATGATGTGTGTAGCTGTGGACAGTGGAATAAACCCATACGGTCAGTGAAAGCAGCCAAAGGTTAGTAGTGCAAGGAAATTATTTCTTTCTAGTAATTTCAAGCAGTTCTACAGCCTCTGCCATAACTCCGTGTTCCAGAGAGATTGAAATTTTGCATAAAACAGGCTGTGGAAGAAGGGAGTAACCGGCAGCCAAGAGACAAGAGAGCAATTATACACAACTCACTGTCACTTCTGTGTATTTTTGGCAGCATTTCAATAATCTAGTAAAAGCAGTAAATAACATAGCTGGGTTCTCAATTGCTATGGGCTTTCTGAAGCATTTTATACCCATATTGCTGGGAAAGAATCAGATGCACAAGATGAAAGGCATTTGAAGGACAGGCCTGTACTTTGAAGGGAAGATTTTGGTCTACAGGCATATTTTATGTTCAAATTTTTTAAGTTCAGCTTAGCTTAAAATGAATTTTGAAAATAAACTTTTTCCCTTTTGGAAAGAAGTGGAGTCTTTTTCAGTATTCAGAGGATTCCCTTCCCCTTCTCCCTTTTTAATAAGTCAAGCCTTTGTACCTAGAGTCTTCAAGATCCAACTGTTCCTTATTTTGCCCAGGAAGTTAAGGTGACAAGGAAACACGGCAGAATGCATACTCCCTAACAATCCTCTCTGATGCAACATACACACTCATATATATATTGCATATATATGCATACACACACACACAAATATAGTGTGTATATATAGGTACACTATTTCCAATCAGTGAGCTAGGGACCGGAAGTCACATCCTGGTATAACTATTAGATACTTGTCCCAGTTGTAAGCAATTTTTTTAGCCTTTTCCACCATCACAGGTGGTTTTTGAATCATCAGTTTAGAGATCCTACAATTTTTCTTCAATTACTACTCCTTCTTTGTGCATTGATTGATTCCTTTCTCTAAATTTTCCATCTTAAAGTTTTGTCACTGAGCCTTTGGCTTCACACAGTATCTCAAAGATAATTTCACAGTCTACCCTGTTAGAAGGAAGTAATCTGTTTGCAAGCAGGTTTTTAAGATGTCTTTCTTATGTCCACAGCCTAACTAGGTCACAGAGATGTGCTTTTATCTATCTTTAGAAGCAGGTTTACCCAGCACGGACCTTCCTGAAAAAGAAACAGGAGTGTCTTTAGTACTCCAACCACCTTCATGCTCTCCACCCAGCATTTCCAAGAACGGTGTTATAAATAGCATCAACATGTCACAGGTGACAGAGGGAAAATATGTCTAGTTTTCCAACCTAACCGCTGCCTGGTTGCATGGATGCGTGTACACAAACACACACAAACACATTCAGATAAATGCATGCCTCAGGACGACTTCAAGGCATGCATTTATGAGGTTATGCAGGGAGAAAATTAGAAGGGCCAAAGCCCAGCTAGAACTTAATCTGGCAATTGCTGTAAAAGACAATAAAAAATGTTTCTATAAATACATTAGCAACAAAAGGAGGGCTAAGGAGAATCTCCATCCTTTATTGGATGCTGAGGGAAACACAGTGACAAAGGATGAGGAAAAGGCTGAGGTACTTAATGCCTTCTTTGGCTCAGTCTTTACGAGTAAGACCAATTGTTCCTGGGGTACCCAGCCCCCTGAGCTGGAAGACAGGGACAGGGAGCAGAATGAAGCTCCCATAATTCAAGGGGAAATGGTTAGCAACCTGCTACGCCACTTAGACACACACAAGTCTATGGGGCCAG
>NW_008795321.1:1202184-1229063 GCF_000699145.1 Aptenodytes forsteri
TTAAAAGACATGTAGATGTGGTGCTTAGGGACATGGTTTAGTGGTGCACTTGACAGTGCTAGGTTAACGGTTGGACTCAATGATCTTAAAGGTCTTTTCCAACCTAAATGATTCTAGGATTCTAGAGAGCCAAGGGAAAAGGTAGCAGCCTTATTTAAGATGAATCAAAATTCATAACCAATATTTTAGATTAACCCCAAATTCAGCAGAAGCTCCCTGCATGATCAGTGGAACATAAAATTTTGCCAGAAGAAAATTATTAATCATCTGCCTTGTCACACTGTACCACTAGAAAGGCTTGGAGCATTCTTAGGTGTCAATTACTCTGGAGACCTGGGGGGTTGTTGACATTAATTCTATATTTAGTTTTATAATAGAGATTTTGCTCACCTATTTAGAAACAAAACCCCCTAGATTAAGTCTATAAAACTGAATGTAAGTTGGAGAGAAGTCAAAGATCTTTCCTTCCCCAAATCTGCCAGGTAAATATCTCTGGGATTAAAACAAAGAAAATAAATTAATCTCCACCTTCTTATTACAATACAAATTGAGAGAAGCCAGGAAACACAGCACAAAACCTGATGGTACACAGTGTCCTTAGATCACTTGGCCATTGTTTTCTCTCACAGCAGCACATGTTAATGATACAAAGAAATTTAACATTTTTTGGCTTTGGCTTTTCATGTCACAACTGTAATAAATGTGCACATTATTGTTTGTATTGCCATATCCTTTAGATGCACCGCCAGTTTCTAGAGCCTGTGCATGCACAGCCAAGGACAGGATTTTGCCCACAAATAGCCTGGCTGAATTAAATTAAGCAGAAACATTGCCATACAGATTCAGCTGCAAAATACTGTGTCACAGTACAGCAAGTTTATGTTGCAAAGATGTTGTATGGGTCAAACTTGATTTAAACCACCAATTCTACCACAGGAAGACCAAAGCTTCTTTGTTCTTCGTTAACCAATTTAATTCTGCTTTAAAAGGCCTTTGTCTTATATGGGCCTAAGACATCCTTAGTTGCATTTAGTTAAAAAAACCCAACAACCTCCAAAACAATAAAATAGAAAATAAAATGTTAAACCCAGAACAACAGGAAGAAATAAAGACATTCGGTTTTTTGTTTGTTTTAAGGAATTTGGGCAACACAGAAAAAATCAAATATGATGAAGAACGAAGAAACGAGTCTTAATGTGGACAGTACCCAAGCCTCTCCCTTCTCCCACTGCCTGCAGCCACTGAGCCCTGTTACAAAGCCACACAGAACAACTCCATTTGGTGAAGAATTCAGACCACACCTCTCACATTTCCGCTATGGCCCTCCTCCTCTTGGAGACATGGAAACATTCCAGGGGTCTTTGGAAGGAGGGTCTCGGAAACGCAAGAGCATGCCAACAAAAATGCCTCCTTCTATCTCCCTGGAGGGTTCTTCATCACCACCAGACAGACCTGAAGATCACAATGACATAGGCTCTTCCAGTCTCCCCTTGGTGTTCCAACAGCCAGCACAGCCCAAGTACAGTTCCCAGATGATCGACCTCTGTAACTTTGGTTTTCAGTTCTACAGAACTCTGGAGCACTTTGGAGCCAAGCCCATTAAGCAAGAACCAGTGAAACCTAATATGCCATGGCCCAGTAGCCCAGCATTCATGCAGGCTCCTTACCCTTATTATCCTAAAGTCCACCCTGGCTTAATGTTTCCTTTTATTGTGCCACCAAACTTTCATTTCAGGAACCCCTTTCAAATGAAAAGACCTCCCGAGCCACCCTTCAGGAGAGCTGAAGTAAGAGAAAGTGGTGAAAATAAACAGAAAGTGGAAAGAGTAGATGTCAACCTTCAGATAGATGACAGTTACTATGTTGATGTGGGGGGTGAACAGAAACGCTGGCAATGTCCCATGTGTGAGAAGTCCTATACGTCCAAGTACAATTTGGTCACCCATATTTTGGGTCACAGTGGCATTAAGCCACATGCTTGCACCCGTTGTGGGAAGCTTTTCAAGCAGTTGAGCCACTTGCACACACATATGTTGACACACCAGGGCACTCGGCCACATAAGTGCCAGGTGTGCCACAAGGCTTTCACTCAAACCAGTCACCTTAAGAGACACATGATGCAACACAGTGACATCAAGCCTTACAACTGCAGGATCTGTGGCCGAGGTTTTGCCTACCCCAGCGAGCTGAAAGCTCACGAGTCTAAGCATGAGAGTGGCCGAGAGAACATTTGTGTGGAGTGTGGTCTGGACTTCCCAACCCTGGCCCAGCTGAAGAGACACTTAACAACCCACCGTGGCCCTATACAGTACAATTGCACTGAATGTGATAAGACCTTCCAGTATCCGAGTCAGCTGCAAAACCACATGATGAAGCACAAAGACATCCGCCCGTACATCTGCACTGAATGCGGCATGGAGTTTGTGCAGCCCCACCATCTCAAACAACACTCCCTAACTCACAAGGTAAGCCAGCATGGGTTGTGCTCTCACCTTGCATCGGTAGGTAGCACAAGGATTACAGGCTACTAAAGATACACGTATGTACCTCCTTGGAAAGAAAGTAATCAGTCTATAGAGCCTCATGCTGGCCCTTTGCCAGCTGGAGAGTTTTTTGCAGAGCAAAAGCCCCAGCAGTGCTGGCAATAGTAGAAGCTAGATGTCTCTGTCAGTCTTAAGAAAGTACACACAAAACCCACTTTGTTATAAACAGGAGTTCATTTAAACCACCTGTATTACTTCCCAAAACTGTATTCACATATCTCCGTTTCTGGGTTTCATTTTCAGAATGACCTTCCGTAACATAACAAAATTTTGTAGAGCTGTATAACCCCCCAAAAATTTTAACAGAAATCATCTACTGAAAACCAGTTCTATTGCTTTGCTCCCTTAATTGGGAAGTAGGTGGATTTGCAGTAGACTGTATGTATGCAGCAAAAGAAAGTATATTATTACTCATCAGATTTTGAAGAATCAATATAATGAGACATGTAGGGAAAAAAACCAACCTAATAAAAATTCCCCTTTGTGCAAAAGTTATCCAGAATGCCAGTTAGTAAAAGTGGACAAGCAGGACCATAATCCCAGCCAATTCGTATTAAGTGGCAGTCTTGCCACTGCTGACAGCAATGACAGCAGAGTCAGTTTAGGCTAGGAGCAGGCTTTGGAACACATCCAGAAAGATCGCTTTCAAAAATAGGACAAATATAACTGCTCCATTCAAGAATGTCTGAAATTGGTTTATCGACCTTTACAAAAATGTTAAGACAAGTCAAAACTCCACACATTTTATAAAAATTTGCTTCCAGCTTTGCATTTTTTTCCTTTAACACTTGAATTTTGGCTTTTATATGACAAACATTAAAAATACAGAAAGCTACAGCATTTCAGTCTTATAGACACATTTTCTTTTAAAAACCAACAACCTCTACTTCCGCATTTGCTCTTTCTTCCCTACTACATGATTATAATTTCTGCTCTTTTTGGAGATTCCCTGGTCTTTGGATTTACCATGCAAAATTCTACTAATTTAAGACTCGGTAGTTTTTTGTCACAGGAAATGCAATGCCCCTGAGCCTTTGGAGGGCTTCAGCTTCTTTGTCCACAGCTGCAGGTGGATTCAGCTGTGAATATAATTAACAGTACTTAGCTGCCCAAGTGCGGCCTCACATCAGATAGGCAGACGCTTAAAGCCGCTGTTGGTGTTCACAGTTTTAGCTTTGCAATTAACTGTGAAAAACACTGACTGGCATGAAAGTAGAGATTGTTTCAAGTCTTCTTTGTAATGGGGGCCTGCAGGAGGAGTAATTGCTCTTGGCACTTCGCTAGTAAATCCTCATTACCTTCAGAAAGTTATACTCAAACTCTTAAAGTGTTTAGTGGTAAAATAATTGATCTTCATGGCATCTAAATGACTTTTTGAGGAGCTGGCAGTTAGACCATATGGGTATGAGCAAGAATATTGAATTATGCATTAGTAAATTGACTGGATGGCATAAAAGGTGTTAGAAATGCTCTGTAAACACCAGATAAAAGGAGATCACTCCATTAGGGTTAGTGCAAGTCCCACTAAGAGTGAACAGTTTTTTCTCTTCATTGAATGTAACATATATATCCTTATTTGGTGACATTGCTTGACTACTTCTCGGTTGCTTCAGATTTTTTTCTATAGCTTTCTTCAAAACAGGGCTATGCCTTTTTTAGAAGCCAATGACATTCAGTTATCAAAGGCAAGCACTACTTTAGTCTCTTAACTGGTTAGTTTTTATTCTTGGTCAGTAAGTGTACACATTTGACCAATACCTCACATAATCAACAGAGTAGGACAGAAAAGCTCTGCTACTGACTGTATCATTGATTTGTAAACTTACTGATGGAAACAAAACTCATTGTTTCATTAAGCTTACATTTTGTTTTCCTTCTCTGCTTCTCAGATTCTTGTAAGAATTTGCCAGGAAAAAAACCCATAAACATCTATTACTTGAGCAGATGATGTTAAAAGTGAAAAAATTTATTACCTGCTTTGCTAATGCAGAATGAATAATTCATATATTGCTGTACTGAAGATGAAACAATCTAGAAAATTTTCCATCTACAGAATTTTCTGATTTTTTCCTTTTCTGACAGGGTGTGAAAGAGCACAAATGTGGAATTTGTGGCCGGGAATTTACTCTGCTGGCCAACATGAAGCGACATGTCCTGATCCACACCAATATCAGAGCCTATCAGTGCCATTTGTGCTTCAAGAGCTTTGTGCAAAAGCAGACTCTTAAGGCCCACATGATTGTTCACTCTGATGTCAAACCCTTCAAATGCAAGGTAAGTGTATTTGGTGGCAGAGGCATTAACCCACTGGATATTTCTGTGATATTATCATCTTGCAATATGGTAGAATTGGAAGAACAAGACTTGCTAACACATACTGCAGTTGCATTTAAATTAGCATAAACCAGCCTGGTTTTCTTTCTTTATTCAGCTTCTGCTTATGTAGCACAAAATAATGGAGGTGAATATCTGTGGTTTACTCCCTTCCCCTTCAATATCAGTAACTTTCATCCTCAAATATTTTTTTCTGCTTCATGAGCAGTAAAATGACATGGTGGTTTGAGGACAATAAACATACCTGACATTTGCTTAGTACAGCCATCCAGTCAGAAGTCTAAGTGCTTAATAGCTTGAAACACTGACTAAAACCATAGATAAGTCATGTACCTCACAGAGGACCATGGAAAAGCAGCAGCCACGACTTCACACAGTGATGCTATGCGACAGTTCAGGGAAGGACTCAAAGAAAGCCACAGCAAAATACAACTGCAGAAGGGATTTGAATGGGCCAAGTGCAATTACAAGACTGAAATTCAGGTAATTTCAGTCTCAGAGACAAAACAGCCTCTGAAACCATCTGGCCTTTTTAGGATCCTGTGCGAATTCCAGTTTGCTGCCTCCCTCCAGCACATCGGAAGCTGACATTCCCTTTCTATCCTCTCTTCTCCTCCCTCCCCATAAACCTTTGAGGGTTTGGCTCTCTTGACCATGCTCATCTCTAATGTCTTCCTTATGAATTATTCATGTTTATATTCTTACTCAGTATTGGACACTACATCTGTTCCTTTTGCTGCCTATCTGGTTCATTACTGTAGTCGTATCTTGTGAAGTCAAAGGCTGTAGGTTTTATTCCCACTTTGATCTGCTCTAAGAGGGCTATAAATACAGAGTGGAGCATATTACCCAGTTCATGCCTAAGTAACTGAAGATTGATCTGGAAGCAATTTCTAGAACTCTTTCATCCAACATCTTTATGGAATTAAATATTTTCTTAAAAGGAACGTTTCACTGAGAAGTAGAGCTGGATGAAAAATTTTAGATGGAGTTATTTTCTCTTGAAAAAAGTAGAACTTCAAAATGTCATATGAAAATATGGCATTCAGTGATAATTTTAATAGGAAAACATGAAAATGAATCTTTTTGACTTCCTTATTTTGCTTTGATAACTTTGAAGCATTTCACTTTGAAAAAATAACAGCAAAGTATTTCAATTTTGGTGTTTTGTTTAATTTTAATTTATGTCGTATTAAAATGTTATTTTGTATACTAGGACTTATGTTATTCTATATTAATAAGATAATTTCTGTTACTGAAATGCTTGGGTAGTTCCATGTCAAGTCTGCTGGAGACATTCATTCTTTGAGAACACCTGCAAACCTGTCTTTTTGTTCCCATTTGGTCAAAGTCCTCCTCTGACTCCTCAAATTTCAGAAAAGAAACCCAATTGTATGATCAGCTGTTCTAGATGCAGTATCTGGACCCACACTATTTTTTAGGTGTGTGCACATTAGCTGCAAGTTTTTTATTCAGGTTAGGGTTTGATGATGACAGACTATTAAAACTTAAGAGATGGCAATAGTTTGAAATGGGAGCTGGAGTACCACCAGTATGTTTTCCAGCCAGTAACAAATGCTGTACAGGAACACCTGTTTTTCTTATTTTTTTTTCTTCTCTGTCCCCACCCAATGTTCCTAGGAGGAAAGAAACAAGTAAGCATAGTGAACCGGTTTCTCCTACGGCTGAAGGGGTGTGAATCAACATCAGGGCCCCTGAACGGAGCGGAGATTGTAACAATAAGCAAAGGAAGAATCAGGAATTGCTCTTTGGCATTAGGAACATCCCTTGCCTCTCTGCCAGAGCCCTGGAAAGACTCGAGCAAATATTTCTGGCTGGTATTCAGAGGGTTAAGGCAATGACCAGATAGCAGCCTTTTGGCACCAAGCTCCTCCTCAACAGAAGGAAGGATATAGCTGTATGAACAGCCTGCTTAACAATGGCTCACATGTCCCCAGGGAACCGCCTGCAAATAGATTTCATCTTGCTTTCTCTTGTACTTTTCAAAGCTTCCTGTTTTCTCACGGTCCTTTTGGACAGTTTACAGTCTTTCTCCCTCTCCCTCTCTCTTTGAGGAAAGGAACACCCTTCTTAAGAAGAAAAAAAAAAGAAGAATGCAAGGGAAAGAGAGCACAGCAGTAGCCTTTCTTTCACCACATGCAATGATTTTCTTTACCTTTTTCTCACAGCAAAAGAAAACATGAGGCTTTCCTATGTGTCTAATCACAGCTAAGCACAGACTATCTGAAGAGAGGGAGTAGCAAATAGTTGTCCCTTCTGTTTCCTCATCCAGCTGCAGCCTGGATCTGTGTTTGATTTTTCTCTGAAGAGTGAACTTCTCTGTAGCATTTAAAGGCCTGAGCCTGTGCTGCCTTGTTTCTGTTTAAAAAAAACCCCACTGAAGAGTTCTGAAGGAGTTGCACCAACTGGTGCAATAGTGCTAATTCTGATTTGTAGAGGAAGTGTCTATGAAATTTACAGTTGCTTTTAATGCTGAAGTCAGCAATGTTTCAGACCTCCAATAAGGAATGCAATGAAGTTTTCTCCAGCCCAGTCAAATACACTTCTCAGCAGATGTTTTGAACTCCACTTTTTTGCCATCTAAAATCATGGGTTTAGATCAGGAGTCAAAACGAAAGAAAATGTGAGAGATAAGTACTTTGGGAAGAAACAAAACAGACTGACAAATCTAGGAGGGTGATACCTCATGTGGTGGCTTAGGAAGACAAAATCTAGTGTTGAACTACTTCAGCTTTTCTAGCAAACTGTACTGAAGTCCATTTCACCAACCGGTGCAACAAAGTGTGTTCAGCAGACTTGCAGCTGAGGTCTTTCTCTTCAGGGCTTGAATTTTATTTTGCCTAAAGTAGACAGACCAACAAAAGGTCCACAAGTAAACCATGTTGTTCCTGCTATCCCAAGATCTCTTGCATGAGCTTTGCATCTCCCTGAGTGCTAAGGTGCTCTGTGGTGAGTTCTGCTGGAGCTCCCTCCCATTCAACTGGCTCAGGGTCATCTTTCACATTCTGTTTATCAGTACTCACACCCCTGCCCTGTACAGAGAGCGAAAATCTTGTACACCTTCCTAGTTTGGTCTGCAGACTCAGGCTGTTCTTTAAGCACAAGCTGTGAACCCCAGCTAGCTCTGAGTTGCTGTCTTCCAGCACGTGAGCCCAAAACCTGCTCCCTTCACCCTCTGGATCATGGACATTCATCTGAAAGTCATCTTGTGCCTTTTGAAAAGGATAGGTTACCCAGAGACCATGCCACACAGAGCCATCATTCCGAAAAACAATTTTCATATCTGCATTTCTTTCATTTTCCTGCCACACCTCTCCACTCTAGTACCATTTCCTAATGTCCCCAGAGGAGATTTCAGGACAAGAACACATTGCACATCCCTAAGACTGTGCATGACTTTGGGAAATGGAAAACCTACCCGCTTTATTCAGAGACACAAAACTTTTATGCTGTAAGGGACTATCCCTTACGAAGTCTCCTGTCGTTTCATTATGAAGAAAGAGAAATAAAGGTTGCCTTGACAGAAACAAAGTAAATGCTTCTACTAGACCCATTTTGATACTCAATACCTTATAAAAATATAGATTTGCATGAAGTACTCTAGCCATTCACCTGTTCAACCTGATTTTCCCTGATTACCAGTTTAAATGGAGAAGTAAAGACCTAGCTATCAGAAAGCAAAAGCTGGTGAGAACACAGATCAGCCACAATACAAGCAGATAACCAGAAGCCTTCTGCTAAGAGGTATTAGAGACGTATTATTATTGGCATTCTTGTAGCCAGAGAAATATTGACATTGTCATAGGTCGTTCCAGCAGTTGTCAAGATATAATCAGCTGCTGTTCTTCCTTGCAAATATTCTGTGCTCATCAGTGCTTCTCCTCTTTGTTTCCTCCCGGCACCTTCTGCGTGTTTTTTTGGTGCATTCATTTCCCTGAATATAAGTCATTAGCTGTACTATCTTTCTTTGAATGCAAAGAAGAGACAGTCTTCTTTCCTAAGTGGATGGATGACCCTTGGAATCAGATATCTTACTTTTACAAATAAATAACTAATTTTCAGTGGCTATTCCGCCCCCCCTCCCCCCCACCCCCCCGTCTTGGTGAACACTTTGCTGATAAATTTATTTATCATCAGTAGAATGTTCATTTTAGCAAAATCACAGAGAGCAAATCATGGAAGAGAACTTATGCAGCTGAAACAAATATTTTTTTAAAAGCAAGTGAATATTTCTAGACTCTTCATTTTTGCATCATTGACTCAGCTCTAATTTTTATTTAAAAACAATACCCCTGCAAATTTTTGTATTAATGAACTGCTTCCATTTTCCCTCAAGAGATGCTTTAAAATACAAAGGATACAGTACTATTTCACCAAGGATCATTCCACTATCTACATTTCATCCAGATATTCCAGGTGATGGCTTTGTGAATTTGAATCAAAAAGTACTGTAGCAGACTTTCTGTACTACCAAAATAAATTAAATCAGAAGTCAGATTAGACCAAAAATTTGGTGGAATCTCACTAATTGATTTTTAGTAATTTTCTCCCAGATGAGTGCACTGCTTGATGGAAATTTCAATTACTCAGTAATGCTGATTCTGGCTCGTATAGTAATAAAGATCATTAAAAAAAAAAAATCTGATGATAAAAGTCTTTGTCTAAAACCATTCCAAAAAAAGGAGATGAAGTAGAAAGCAAACACAGAAGTTCGCAGAGCATGGAAATAGCCACTTGAATGTGAATAAAATTATAAATCCTGATAAGGAAAGACCAGAAGACAAGTAAGACTAGAAGCCCGTAATAGTGATGTCAAACTCTCATGTCTTGGGAATACATTTGATTTATAAGGGACCAGACTACAAAAGGACCCATCTAGATAAACAACAACAATGAAAAAAAACCCCTTATTGTTTCATCAAAGGGAAACTTGCACGATCAATAGCTGGAGCTGGCAGGAACGTGCTTCAGGGAAAGCTGAGTCATTCTTGCAGTCCCATGACTGTTTAAATTCCAGCTTACTCACCAGAGACACTGAAACACAGAAGTTGGTAAACAGAAGACAAGAGGATCAGAGAAAAATGGGGGAGCAAGAAACAAAGAAAAAAAGGAATTGCTTTTTCTAGCTTTAAGCAAAATGTACAGCCATTTCATTTCCACTTAAGGAGAAGTAATATTCTGCTTGACTGTTTCACAGAAACCCTTCATTGGTTTTATTTTGTATCTCCATCTCTGCCTGGCGTTGTTCTTGATTAAAGCTAGATTTATAAACTACAAATGAAATGGTTCACCAGGGCAGAAAGTTATACTTTGAATTTCATTCAGGTTAAGAGCCTTCCAGGTTACACACTTAAGCCTCTCCCCTCCTTACAACAACATTCCCTGCTTTTGGGGAATCCTTGACTGTGTGTCCTAGTCACCAAATTAAAAAAATGGCAGCAATGCAGAAGGCCCTAGATAGATCAGACTCAACCACATATTCTTGTCTGTAGGATTTTTGCATGTATCTTTGAAAAACAAATGGCAGCCGGAAGCTGCCAGGGCTCAAGTTGAGAAGAGTAGGTCCTATTTCCTTTTAAAATGTTCCCCTTGGAAGTACCCCTTCAAACTAATAATTTTCATTTTTACTGTTTTTACAGCTGTGTGGAAAGGAATTTAACAGAATGCACAATTTAATGGGACACATGCACCTGCACTCGGACAGTAAGCCTTTCAAGTGCCTCTACTGTCCCAGTAAATTCACCTTGAAGGGGAACCTAACCAGGCACATGAAAGTCAAACATGGAGTCATGGAAAGAGGATTTCATTCTCAAGGTAATATTTTTCAGCATGGTTATTCTGAGAGATTTGAAGATGCATATCAGTAAACCCAAATGGGCTTTGTACCACAGATCCACAATCTTCTACCATAGATCCAATGCTATTGAAGAGATTGAATCCCATAAGCCTAGGAGGTTGTTATTAACTATCTATATTACTCCAGTGCTACAGATCAGAGATCCCCAAGGTAGTGACCCTTACCTCAGAAACCTTTCAGACCAGATATCTAGTGACACAGAGGTACAGACTGAGATGGAGGAGTAGATGGAGACAAAATGAGACAGTATTTATGAGCACAAAGGAAATAATTTTAGCACACTAAGTTGCTGTTGTCAGGTGTTAGGGAGAATATGGTCAGTAGTGTGAGAGCAGAGGATTTATCAAGCCATACCAAGTGTTCTTGTACTTAAGCCCAGGGCCCCCCATCCATCACTGTAAGGAGGTGCAATATCCACAGCACCACAGATCTTCTCCCAGCATGTGGGTACCCTGAGACACAAATGGGAGTGAGCTGGTGGAGACTCAGCCTTAGTGAGGCTGTGGCACATGTAGTTGGCCAGGGGAATGACTGGATGACATGATCTTCCTAACTGAAGGTGTAGTTCCATTATTTTTTAATAAATGTTACTGTTTCAAGGGGCTTGATTCCCAGAGGCTGACAGACCACAGCCTAGCAGCCACGAACAAGCAGACATTTTTCCCCAGACACATCTGGTCAGGAGTTTATAGTTTTTCTCTCATGTTTGAGGTACATCATAAATCATAAATTCATTCAAAGCTGACAGAACCAAAAAACCCAGAAGATTTCATGGATCTTGCTCACTGCTTTTGGATTCCACTCTGGAATGGGAATGGAAGCCTGAATGGCTCTACGTCCAGAAGCTTTGGTTATTCTGTACCACGTTGACATAGCTGACATTAGGCAAAAGCCATAGGCTCAAGACCTAGTTTACAAAGAAGCATGTGAACAGGAGACACTCCTCCCCCATCTCAAAGTATATGGATTTTTGACTACCCAGGGTACCCTGCAAAGCATTTCCTATCTCTCACCTACTACATACACTTCCTAAAGACAGCTTCATGTGTGCACACATGCCAATGCTATCTAAAGAAGTGGGGGAATTAGGGAGGATTGTTTTCAGAGTTTGAGTATTCAAGATATTTTGTTTATTAAGACTTTCTGGATAAATAATTCTTTCATGGGTAAGATTTCTTGGTGTTCCTTAAATTCAAGCTTTAGGGCAGCCTAATATGTAAGTAAAACACATACTCTAATGACATTTGGCATACAATTTACAAAGATCCTAACAGGTGATGAAATAAATGGCTCTTTTTTTCCTGTGAATCTCCTACAGCACCATGCTAGTTACACAATTACTTGTAATTTAGGACAGCCTAAGAGCTTTTCAGTGTACAGAGATTCTGCAGTCCTTGAGGCTCATCAGACACAAGACAATTTGTAAGGGCTGCCACCTGCTCATGAACCATTTTAATAAATACAACCCATTGCAAAGTAGCAGCTGTATCTAGTGAGGCTGCACAGGTCCTGCAGAAACTGGATTCAATTACTGATGGAAAAAACCAAACCAAACCAAATAAAAACAAAGCAAGTTTGCTATTAGATATTTGCTACTGGGTGAAATCCTCACCCCAGTACTGTCACTATTCTTTTAATTAAGATGGACTATGCCTGCAGTGTCTGAATCTTCTTTGGTGCATCCTGATGCTCAGAGCGTATTTGAGTCCACAGATGTCTCCTGGATTTCCAGCATGAGAGTAGACACTCTGACAAATATTAAGACAAACCAGATCCAGGACTACACTCTAACTTATACCGTACCGCTCAAAATCATCATTTTTTTATAATTATTTCCTTAAGCTGAAGCACTATCTAGTGCATAGAGCTTTTCAGTGGCATGAGTGGCTTCTCAGTGGGCGAAAGAGGAAAAATTAAGGAGAGTGGAGGTTGTAGACTGCTGAGACTTGGTTGCCTTTTCATTTTTGAAGTAGTAACTTTGAACCAGAGTGTCATAGAACAAACACATTAACATGTTTTGAATCTCTTCCACTCCTCTGGGGAAAAAAAAAAAAAGTACAAAACCTGGGACTTCAGTTATGGCCTGTGATGCTTTAGATCAATGTTTTCATTTAAAAAAAATAGGAAGGAGGAAGTGGGTAGGTTCACTGGCAAAAATAGTTTACAAGGGGCCAGGCCACTTCACTTTTATTCCTAGCTCCCTCATCAAGTGTCTGGCAGGTACAGCACAATGGTTTGTGTGTCCTGACCTGGCTGTGAAGTGTATACAGTAGTACTTTTTTTAACAGCGTCTCAAAGGAGATGCCATGAGATGTAAACAGTAAAGTACTTGGGAGATAGCTGGGTGGAAGACAAAGGTAAAGTATGAAATAGAAGGCCGCTACACGTTTTGTTTTTTAACCATGTATCATGTAGTAAAATTTCCTATATATAAATTGTTTCTTTTCTCCTCCCCTCAAACCACTACAAGGTTTTGGAAGAGGAAGAATTGCTCTGTCCCAGACAAATGTCTTGAGAAGCTTGGAACAGGAAGAGCCCTTTGATCTTTCCCAGAAAAGCCAAGGGAAGGGAATCTCATTTCATTCGGATGGCGAGAGTGCCAAGGGAAGCTCATGTCAGGAAGAAGAGGAAGATAACTGCTATGAGGCAGAACGGTATAGCCCTGACATATACCACCACGATGACAACAAGCTGTACATGGCTCAAGATCTGTCTGGCAAGCCTGAGTGCATGATGAAGGACTTCAGAGAGTCCTACTGCAATGAGAAGGAAGAAGTGCTAAGTGAGGGAGGACTGGAGAAGAGAGTAGGAAATTCAGACAAACAGGAGAGCCAGGGAGAGAGAGACCTTGCAAACAACAAACACCTCAGCCTTAGATCCTTTGAAAAGGCCAGACTTGGCCACTCTCTCTCTGATTATTTGTATTTCAAGCACAGGAACAAGAGTTTGAAAGAATTGCTGGAAAGAAAAATGGAAAAACAAACAATGCTCATAGACATTTAAAACGGACATTTTAAAACAGCTGGAAAATGGGAACCAGATAGCTTTTAACATGAACTGTAATTTAGCAAAGCCTGGAAGTTTGTAGTAGTCTTTAGAAATAAACAAGCCAAATTAATAAAAATAATTTAAGGTAAAACACGTACATTAAAAGAATAAAGCAGTCCAAGGTCACCAAGACATGCAATAGATATTGAACAATAACATTTTTATACTTATCCATTTGATGTATAAGCAGACAATGGGGTAGGTACAGAAGTTTATTTTCCTTCATCTGGGGTGATAGAGACTTATATGCAATTTTCTAGTTATCAAAAAGCAACATACTTTAACATTTGATTTATTACCTGAGTAAATATATATGAATACTTCTAACCATATGTCTCAAAAAAAATCTGAAAATACTAAGTATTTCACAGTAAAAGCAAAAGTACTATTAAACACGGTGTGAATGAAAGTGCTGTCACTCTCAGACCTAACACAGTCCAAATACTTTCATTTACTGAAGTGACTGTTAGTTCAACCACTTACAATGAGAAATGGGAAACAAATTAAGAAGAAATACTAATGTCTTGTGAGATAGTGAAGGGCAGCTCTGTCAGGCTTTGAAAGGACTGGAATTTATTATGGTCATAGAAGCTTTTCCTCTGGCACATGTCAGAGGGATGTCCGTGCTTTGCTGTGTTTCAGTCAGTATGGGAGTATTCAGCAATTCTTCAGGTGAAATAGCATAGACTGTGTTGACATTTTGTTCTACTGTCTGCTCAGACTAATACATCTAATGAGCAGCAGCAATGTGTAGCATTTGCAAGTCTTGCTGTAATTACACATAAAACAATACGAGTAATTTCATTGAGAAAATGATGCAATTTTGCTGTTTATCTCTTCAGTTTATCTTGGCTAGCAAGGATGATTTTGAAATACACAGGTCTGATCAGATTTTACTTCAGAAGGTATGCCAAAAAAGAGCCCTTACAGGGCAAACAGTACCTCACAGAGGAAAACTGTTTCTGGATATCCTCTTATCAGAGTCAGAAATTTTCCCTTATCAACATGGCTTGACCAGTAAGCTCCAGGCCTTTCAGAAGAATTCCACTCACGCTGTTTTTACTAAGTCTTTCACAACTTTTCATCCTCTGATTCCCATACAATTATATGTTTATAACAAAGATGTTAAAAGCACATTCCATTAAGCACATTCCATTAATTGCATGAATAGTTTGACCAGGACCTTGATTCCTGCATCTTCAAGGTAGATGACAAACAGCCCCACACCATCCTATTGCTTATAAGGAAATAAAGATTTAATAAGTCATTTGACTAGTCCTATGTCATTCTGACATCCCAGCTCAAAAGGTTAAAATCCATATATATGGTACATCTTTTCCAAATATTACTACCTTCTTCACTTACCTGCCAAGTTCTTGATTTGAAATACCTGCTATCATGCTCAATATATAGCAAGTTATAATTAAATATAGTCATATACTTACGGCTTGCTAAGGCTAGAGTCATGTAGCTGCAGCTCTCTGCAATTATAAGAAACCACTCACCTTACAGAACTAATGATTCTTATACCTACCAGTTAATCAGCATTCACAGGGCAGCAGCCCTTATTCATCATATAAACCTGGGTTTGTGTGGTCCAAGGTTGCAGAATGTGGTTTCATTTTTCTGGGCTCGAACATGGCATAATAAAGATTCTGCATGAAGAGCAGAAAAAGCTGTTCATAAAAGAAGCTGTAACAGAGGTGACTCTTCTAAATGTAATTAACTCTACAGCTGGTGTACATACTTTTTTAAAATAAAAAGGCTATACCAAATTGGAGTGGAATGTAGGTCACTTTAGGCCTAGAATTAATGTCTTTCAAAATGAGGTGTATTTCAGAGGTACATAGCCATGTTTTTTTAACTGATGAACTGTTTTATCATATACATTCAACTTCCTTGCTTCCACTGCAAGATAACTCCTCTTGAAAAAGGAGCCATCTTTCTTTCAAGGAAGACATTGTGGTCAAGCAGAAGAATCAGAAAATTTTCAGAGTAATGTGTGTAACTGCGTTCTTTCTTAGACTAGAGGGGAAACGATCAGGTAGAAATTTGGCATGGTCTAGGAGATTGTCTCTCAGAAATGGGAACAAGTCCTTCAGTTACCGTCTTGGCAATATCTTGTCTCTGCCAGAGAAAAGCTCTGATTTGAAAACATATACAGCAAAGAGCTGGGAGCCAGCCACTGACTCTGAGAAATGTCTCTTTCAAGGTGGTGTAGTTTCCAGCTGTGCATGATTCAAGAGCAGTCCACTCCACCTTTGCAGCCATATTAGTTATATGATAAAAGGAATAAGCAAGGAATCAGGAACCTGGCTGCAATTTCTAGAACGGTGATCGTGCAGATGAGTTGAACGTAGCAAGTCCCTTCACTACTTTGGTGGGTAAAGCAGAAAGGCACGCAGCCCTTCCATTGCAAAGCCCTGTTGTCTATGCATTGGAGAGTGTTATGGGACAGCTAGCCAATCCTTATCAAGAAAGAGACAAATGATTACATATCAGCAGCACTCCAGGCAAATGAAGCAAAGGAGACATTTTCAGGAGAGCTCAGGTCCCTGTAGATAACATCGTAACCCCAAAAATTATGTCTACTGGAAGAATGCACTCCAGCGTTCCCTTACAGACCTTGTAAGGGAAAGTGCCAGACGTGTGCTTAGGAAAGGAAATCACTGCAAACAGTTCTGGGTTGTCTGAATGGTTAACCCAAACACTTTCAACCACACAGTCACTGCAGCCAATTTATCTACTTCTACAGTCCCACTTCTCATTGGAGCAAAAGCAACTGCCAACCACATACAGCCAGGTGGAAGGCAGTAGAGGTCCCCAGAATGGCAATGCTATTTGGGAATAATTCGTAATGTGAATCCCTTTTATTACATTTTTCCTAGAAAGCAGAGAATATTCCATTACAATGAAGCCTTGAGACTGTGCCCAGTCGCATAGTCATACTAGGCTAATTCACAAACACCCAAGGCTAATTCATGTTAGAATAGTAAAGAATTCATCTAAAACTGTAAGTCACCAGTAAGAGGAATTGCAAACAAAACTACTACTGAGATAAGTAGACAGTGCCAAATGACCCAAGCAAAGAGATTAGGAGATGATAGTCCTCCCTAC
The DNA here is from genome assembly GCF_000699145.1 of Aptenodytes forsteri. NCBI lineage: Eukaryota > Metazoa > Chordata > Aves > Sphenisciformes > Spheniscidae > Aptenodytes > Aptenodytes forsteri. Next base: position 1,219,105 of record NW_008795321.1, read on the forward strand.
TGCAGAACATAATGCAGCTGGGTCTAAGACACTTATTACAAAGAGGCCCCAAGGGACAAATTAAAAGTGAAATAACAGCCTTCATTGTGAAGCACCTTGCTTTTCAAACATAAGTTATTTTCACGCTATTTACATTGGCACCATTTGGGGAACAGACAGTAACAGCCTTTGCTTTTTAATAGGTTTCAAAATGCTTTATAGAAATTTGCTCTCATAATTAAGTTATTTCCCATTTCTAATTTTCCAGGGATTAGCTTCCTTGTTTTGCTTTGAACAGAGGCTCAGAAGTCCTGTAGAGACATTGCCTGTGTCCTGGACCTTGGGGGACACATTTTCTTTTTTTCCTCCTTCTTAATCTCCTTCTTGTTGCTACGTTGTGGAAAAAAATGTATTTGTCTGACTCTTCCCTGTTATTTGGGTTTTCAGCTTGTGGTAACACATGAAATTAAAGCCCAGTCTCCACCACCTCTATATTAAATCACATCCATACCATTTCCCTGCATTATTATATGAAGCCTAGCTTCATCTTCTTGGAGAGCATCAGAGCAAATAAGAGTGGCCACAAACGCATACAACTGAGATGCTTTCCAAACTCATACAAACGGAGATGCTTCAAGAAGCCATGCTGAGGAAAGGTAAACTGGCCACACCATAATGAGTCTGGGCAAGTGAAGGCATGTGGTTTCTTAAATTAGAGGCTTTTCTGCTGTTAAGGCAGCAGGGAGAATTCTGCAAGACACTGTACAGAACAGAGTAGGTGGATGAAAAGTCAAAAGTTGGTTAGTAAATCTTGAGGGTAAAGAAATACAATGCATTTACTGAAAAAGTGAAGTTGTAAATAACCCCGGAACAAGCTGTTTTGAGTCTGGCCACCAGGACTCAGCCATCTCCTTGTGAACCTGAGTTCTCCTGGCTGCCGGGCAGCCTCCAGCCTGTGAAGGCAAAGACAGGTGCTCTGTGTTCAGCAGCTCAAAGGATAAAACACTTTATGATAATATTATAATAGAAGTGTATCCTGTGCTGTGTCCTATAAAACAAGTTACTGGGGAACACGTAATGCTACTGCACCCACCTTTTTACAACTCTGTGTTGGTCTACTAGCTATTCTCCAATTTCTCTCTTCATATGGTGCTGCTGGACTCTGCTGTTATGAGTGTACAGTTAAGAAGTAATATAAGTACTATATTTATTATTCCAAGAAGTTTTTAATAATTATTAACAGTTTTGAAAATAAGTCATGTCTGCTTAGCTGAACAAGATGTAACAGAGCTAACATTTTGTACTTCTAACAGATTTTGCAAATAATGTGGTGTATATTTATTTCACATAGAACACTGGGTTCCTATTTAAAGCCCCAATTCAAAAAATGGACCAACTATCTGTGAATATTTAGTTTCTGGCTTTCTATCTCAGTAGTAAAAGCATGTATGATGTATTGTATTAATTTAAGCAAATAAATATGCACTGGAGAAGCTGCTGTACTTTGTATTGAAATCGGTCTGGACTTCTTGGCGTTCTAGCTTTTTTATATAGTAAATGGATGGGGCTGGTCTGACAAGGTCATACTTCACTCAGAATCACTGAAGAGTGGTCCTTGTAAAGGGAAGCCTAAATCAATGATGGAGGACTAGTTAGAAGACAAAGGCAGAAGAGCTGCCAGGTCCTCTGAGGTAGAGAGATCACTTTATTATTACAGACTGCAGGGAGGACATAAAGAATACTCTTTATGGCATTTGTTAACTTGGCCTCAGACAAACTAAAAAAGAAAGATGTAATCCTTATCTTAAAGATGTTTCAAAGATCTGCATCATGTAAAAAGAAAGGAAAAACCAGCCAGACGTGTTAAAGATTGAAGTTAAGAAAGTAGGAATACCTTTATAACTCAAGGAATAAGCAGAAGACTCTGAACTCAGAGTCTCAGAGTTTCTTTTTTCTAATGAAAAGCATCAATTTTAAGTGATGATTTGGATTTGTTTGTTTTAATGAGATCCTGATGGAATTGGCATCATCAGACTTCACAGAGAACATTTTAAGCTGTTTTTGAGCACAGAGAGAAAGCAACTGGAATGTTTGCTATAAAATAACTCAAGTAATAAAGAAAATAGAGATATTCAGTTTCTAATTCTCAGAGGTAGATACCTTAAAAAGTGCAAAAAGGCTTATACAAACACTAGAAATACATGTAACAGGCTAAATGCAACAGAACTAAGCATTTTTTGCTTTCCTGTTTTCTTATTTTCTTTCTTTTCCCTTCTGTTTTGATTGCAGGTAACAACCACGATGAAGATTATACACTACCTCTACATGAGGAGGAGAAAGATATGTTGGGGAGTGACCTAGTTCATTTCCATGTGACTCAGTATTAGTAAATCACAAAGTTTCCCCTTTGCCAGTCACAAAAATACAATTTAGAAAAACATATGTTTCGTCCTTTTCACAAATCTCTTTTTCATTTTTGTTGCAAACTGAGCTATGGTTACTTATGTCTTCAAACAAGCAGAAATGAAGTAGACAAGAAAGAGAGCCTCTCAGATGTTGCCAGGGGGCTTTTCTGTGCCTGTAGTGAAATGGTGAAAGGCCCAGTATAGCTAAAGTATTTTCATGGAGACAGCCAAATTAATATTGATAATACAACAAAAAGTGGTGAATCATTAAAAGGAAGGACAACCCTAGTTAGATACAAGTGATACGGGATATCTCTGAGAAGAGCAAGTCAGTGTCAAGTTGCTGTGTGTTAGACCTTCAACAGATTAATATCCTAGTTTAAATAACAAGGCTGCACACACAACCTCTTGCCAAATATGTCCCATTAATACACTCTATAGTTTGTGTAGTGTGATACAGCTAAATGTGTTTGCCCATTGGTTCATGATGCAAAAATCTGATCTAAAAACACATGCAAGGTGTCAGTCATTTCAGCAATTGTAAATGATGAAACCCTAAATAGGGATCACTGCTAATGCTGTTCCCAGATATGATATGATGTTGTGTTGGATCATACAACATATATTTCCCTAGTGATCAGCCTGCAATGAAAGAACCACTGAATGGAGAACAGCCACTTTTTGAATAAGCTTTCTGGTGTGCTATCATTCTGTTTACCCTGTCTGAAAAAATACTATATATCAAGTCCAATTGTATAAATGATTTAATTTGGATGGAGCCAGACACCATTCACTTTCAGTGAATTACTTCCTGGGTTGAAAAATCTCTCATAGTGTGAGCATTTTTGATCAACAGACCTCTGTCAATTTACATCAGTAGAGAATGTTGGCTTGTATTTTTGGAGCTGGGATTGTCTGGTTTTACTGTACTTTTTTCAGTACTTAAGTACCCTTACAGTTCTGAATGGAAAATTGTTAAAGAATAGGTTATGATCGAGACCCTAATTAGCCAACTAAAAGATGGGGTGCAGTAAAATGAGAATAATGGAGTTGTTTGGAAATAAGAAATGTATTTCTACCTTATGGAGAGCTATTATAAAATTAACGGAGACAGGAACAGTATAAAGATGACAGACAAGGTGTCACAGGACTGTCTCTAAAATAAATATAGTTTAGCAAGATAAGTGGCAGATATAAACCCAGAAAAATATCTATCAATACAGAGTGATATCTTGCCAAGGAATTCTGCAAGCTGCTTAATTCTTTACAGACCTTGCCATTTTCTACTACAAGTTATAGGACTTCTCTGGAAACACTAACTCTTGACCTTTTTTATTTGTTTCATAGGCCAACATGATTTTTTTAAATCAGTATATAAAGCATTTGTACAAGAGAGAGAATCAACTCTCCAGCCAGCTATATAAATGTAATGAAAACTGACAACAATGGTGAAGTCTTGCTGTGAAGAAAGTTACACTAAAATTGAAACAGGATTGTGCCTAGTACAATCTGCCTTGGAAGTCTATGAGAGCAGCACAAAGACCAGACAGATCCAAGATGATATAGGTCTGATAAATGCACATGCAAACACTGCCTGGGAGCTTAGAAAGAAATGTAATCTTACTTAAGGGAAAAAAATTAAAAGCTGTCCCCTAATGAGAGTTTTTATTAAACTGGGATTAACTACATTGCAAGTTCTAAAAGGATTGTATGAGGCAGACTTCACATGAGCAATCAGTTGAGACTAGACACCAGCAAAACTAATGCCACTCTGAAATATTTCCTACAAAAATATCTGGGGTTGCTTACGATAACAGTAGCTCACACATGCTTGTTAGCATCACTCTGCAGGAGGCAACCACTGCACCAGCCAACCAGCAGAATGGATCATGAGAGAGGATTGTGCAAACATCACCCACTCCAGTGCAGTTAGTCCATTTTAATTATATCATCCCCAGGTTAAGTGAACCTGCCTAATTTCACTCTGAAGGCGATGAGGCATGCTCGTGCAGTCTGTTCCACCCACTCTTCTGTAACATGCAGCTGTGGGACAAATACATTTTAAATAGCTGCACCCATTCTACTAATAAACATCTGATGAGGACATCCACTAACATGCCTGATTTCAGCAGTGAGGTCAGTGAACCTTCTACCTGAATTGTCTTAGCAGATCCAACCCCTGTGCAGCGTGAAACCACCCAACTACTCATACCCCGTTGGATAATGTAGGGTTTTTTCATTTCCGTTGCCCCAGTAGTCTCATTGTGGGAGTCTAATAACCTTGCAGATGGCTTGACCTGCTTCCTCAGTTTCTTACAATCACATACTTCAGGTTTATTTTTCCAGGGCTTTAGTTCTGCATTCTTAGGCTTCCATGTAGAACTGATTTTTGTGTAGATCTTATCATGCATACCGAGGAGAGTAAGTGTAAGTGATTACTTGCATGCATTTTTGACAGATGGTCGCAAACTAGCAGATTATATTTTCTTATGCTTCTGCTTTTTCATTTTGTATTTTTAAAAAATGTTTCCTTTTTTTCCATTTTACTTTTTCTGATTAACTCTTCAGGACCCTGGTGCATAGACCACTGATCAGCTTCCTACAGGAGACTCTAATTTTTCAGGGTGATCTACTCTGAGACCACTGCTGCACAGCCATTTCCATCCTTTTCTTATGAAATGCTTGAAAGAAAAAAGAATACGCCAGTGTGACAGACAAGCAGACAGAACAACAGACCCAGGTGCACTTAGTATTATTTCCAAGAGCCAGCATCGTAAGTATGGCACATTAGTCCTTGCTTCTAAGCAAGATGCAGATTTAAGCATTTTTAGATTAATTTTAAAAAACTGTTTCAGTGTTTCGGGGTTTGCATTTTTCAGATTACGGACTGAATGTGTGAGTATTAGCAGGCAGTGGGAACATACACATTCACTCATAGTGGACAAAGATTGTTGATCTCCCTTTTATCTTTATATCCCATGAATTAGCGGTCTAGTCAGCCAGAGTATATTTATAATGCAGATATTTCCATATGTGAGTTCTTTTAAAGATGCATGAAAAAAATCCCTTTGTATTGACAGCAAGCACAAAATCCTGCCAATCAGGATATGAAGGGTGGTCTTATCCCATTCGTATTATCCCAAAACAAGAGCTTCATAAAGCAGAACAGTCAGCAAACCTAGACTTGCTCTTGTTGTGCAAATGTGGGTTTGTAAGTGCACAGTTAAAAATCCCTTTGCCAAAAATAATCTGCCACCTTCTCTTTTCTGCAGCTCAAGCACCTCAATTACAGTGTGGTCAAAAGGAGAGGAGAATTTGCTTGTACATCAGAAGATTGTCCCCATTTTAACTATGTTTTCAACGGTCTTCAAATATTGACCTTAAAATCGCAACCTGAATTGCCATGAGTCACACAAAAAAAAGTTAGAGGAGCAGGGAAAGACAGCATAGTAATTTTGGAGATCTAGGTTGATTAAAAAAATAGGTAATCTTACCAATATTAAACACCTTCCAACCTGTATATTAAACATCCTTAAAATTTCTTTTTTTTTAGAGCTTTGTTACGATGTTACCATGAAGAGGAGGCCTAGTTGCCCAGCAAGTAGAAAGCTATCCTACACTGTTCAAACATGAAAACCCTCCAAAAACATTTAATTAAATATGTAGCTTTTCAAGCCTTACTCTGCAGCTTTTTTGTTATATTGTACTTTCACATTACTGACCCTCCTGCCGCTTTCTGAATCAGTTATGCCAGAGCATGCCCAGAGGCAAGGCCGTCAGAGCAAACACACTTCCCTTGCCCTGCAGCCCTGTCCTCTCCAGCCAAGGCATCTCCTCAGCTGGTACCTCCTGACCACTGCATTTTACAGACTGGTTACTGAGCAAAAGCTTTCCAGCTTGGTCTATTGGGGTGCAAGCCATTGCAATCAGTTTTACAGGAGAGACGTGAGGCTTTTCCCCACCATGTTAGAGGGTGACAAGCTTCAAACAGACCCAATGGCTCCCAGGGCTGAAATGGCTGCACCACAGCTGCCAGGGTTGCCCTGTGGCCCACAGTTGGGCCACTGGGGTCAGCCTGCCACTGGTGGGAGAAAAAGATGCAAAAGGTGTACAAAAAGGGACTACACTACAGCTGTGCATCACCACTATCATGAGTAAGCACTTACACTTTCTCCCATAAAGCTCAATCTGAGTGGGTGCGAGAGATAGAGTCTTGTTTCGACCTGCTCTGTGCATTGGCAGGAACTATTTTAAGAAACATGTCTTTCAGGAGAGCATGAATACTCTCAGGAGAAGCCAGCTCTGTTGAAAACCAGCCCTAGAGCTCATCAGGGGAGAAACATGCACTCATAACTGAGATGCAGTTGTGTATTTCACTTTTTCTAGCTTCTCCCTGCACTTAGCCCTACCTCCATTTTCTGATGGTCCTTCACCACTGCAAGGTACAAGCCCTTCTCATAACACCTCCAGTAACCATCTGACAAGGACAGCCAGTCCTTATGCTCCTCTTCTCATTTTTCATTACAGGTTTCCTACAACTTTAAAGCAAAGTTACATGTCAAAACCTCAGTTTTTCCTCCAAGCAAACAGTCCTCCAGCAGGACTTCTTCCCTCCAGACCCCCTGACTGCCTCTCTCCACCTCTCTGCTCCCACTGACGAATCTCCCTCACTTAGTGGGTGAGCTTACTTGGTTTCCACACTGATGGAAGCGCTCCAACCCATTCCTTTCCTGGTCACAACCCTTCTCCTCACATCTTCTCTACTTTATCTTCTGCTAACCTTTGGGTGTTTGACTTTACAACCTGAATAATGTTCTGTTAGGGTATACATTTTGCTATTATGGAGCCCTCCTTTGTGAGAGGAGGAATAACATCACTAGCTTCAAGTGCCATCAGACCGTGCTCCATGTCTTTTCTAGCAATCTTTTTTTCCCTTCTGCTCTTTCTTCCTTTTGCTTGTTTTTTACTCTTTCTTCTAGGCAGATGCAGCTGGCACATCCTCTCTTCAGGTGAGAAGCAGCAGGTGGTTATGTTAGTCAGACTATAAGACCAAATGAAAATATAGAGCAAAACTGCATGCTGCCCTAACTGTGCAGCTGAAGCACATGTTAAGATTCACTGTGCAAGACAGTAATAGTAGTTTCATGTCTATGGCAGATGTGATTGCACTCTCCACCTTTAAATGAAAGTTTTAATTCTCTTGTCTTTAGCCATCTCAGGGATGTTGTTTTTAAAAGGGTAAATTTTAAAACCATGATCCACAGGAAAGTTGAATAGGCTTTCAGAACCAACTTTCACTTTACCACAAACCAATTGTAACACATAGGAGAGTAAAGAGGACTTCATAGAGCCAGTTCAGCACGTGTGAACAGCATCCCAGGTCTGTTCCCTGTCTTTAATGGGCAGCAGATTGGGCCTGACAGCCAGAACAGCGGTTGCCTCATCCACCGGCCATGACAACGTTGACCTGAGCTGTATGGCCATAGGCAGGGCATACACACAGAACTTACAGATCAACATAGTCCACCGCGCAGCTGAAATGGAAAATGGCTTTAGCTGTCAGTTGAGGCTGCTGCCTGATGCTTATGCTTTCAGCCCATTAACTGAGGAAGGGATGTACCTAAAACAGGTGCCACTAGACCTTTCAACTTTGAATGCCTGACCAGCTGCCAGTTGGCTATTTACAATAGAAGATAAAACAAGGTTTCTGACAGCCAAATTTCCTTTGCTCTCTCTTCCTCCTCCCATGGCTGAGCAGTCTCTGATCTGAAAATGCTCCTGTGCTGGTGTCTGACTAGACAGCATTACCCTGGTAAAGTGCAAACCTGACCCAGTTTGACTTGGCTGTTCAATTTTGAATGGCACACAGCCAACTTGCTACCAGTTGGGTTATTCATGCTGCAATAGGAAGCAATCTTCCTGACATGCAAACTTCCTTCTTCTTCTGCCTGAGCAGCAGTGCAGGCAGTCAAAGATGCTGAGCTAGATAAAGAACAATTTGACCCTGTAAAGATATGGGTCTTGACCCAAGGCTGTACTTCAGCTTCATTGTGCTAGCCAGCAGCAAAAAACATCATTACCCATGGCAAATCCTGTAAAGACAGAAAGGAGCTCTTGCGATAGAGAATTGCTGTTACAGCTCCTATAGCAGCACTTACCCCATATTCACATGCAAATGTGTGATCTGGAAATCCTTGGTAAATAAAATGGGCCATGGGAGGCGGTAGTCTAAATTGGAATTCAAGGTGCCACTGCAGAGTTTGATTACATTCATCTTGCTGTCAAGAATGCTAACCTATTAGAAAGGACTTCATCATCTGCAGGTTAAACTGGTTATATGAGATCACTTTCTTCCTCTCCCTTTCCATCCTCATGGAAACTCTTAATCCTACTTAAAAAAAGGCTACATCAGCCTGCAATAGGTTTTGTTAGTCTGGTCACTTGAGCTTATGTGCAACATTCTTCCCGAAGGACAGCAGGTTAGAAGAACTATCTGTCCTATCTAAAGAACACCAAGGCACCAATACAAGCCATGTGTTTGTATAAGGCTCTCCTTAGCTCCTTATCTGAAGGGGAAGGAGGGGCTTGGAATAGCAGGAGGAAAGAAATGGGGAGCCTATATTTTAGTTTCCAACTGAAACAAAGATGTTCTGTTACAGCTCATACCCTCACACTCTCATACTTTTTACTCATTCTCACTGTTTGTTACACCATTGTATCATGGGTGTAGCTGTAGGACTGGTTTACACTCCAACCCTGAAAGCAAGGTGGTAGACGTTGGAGGTCTACCATACTGTTCAGTTGAGTAACTGGAAATCAAAGTCAGTGATAAGAAAGTGTTTAGGGAAATTAAAATAATTGGAAGTTCGTTAATAGCCAATTGTAGGCTCCATGGTGTACAGTGTATTTGTCTAAGCCAGACAGATAAGAAATTCACAGCAGGAATAAAGTAGGAGTATTCATAGAAGAATATCATGCTTCAGGCAGAATAACTTCCCCCTCAAGCTGCTTCATCTTTGTGGCCGTGGTGTTTTTGAGTCAGGTCCCCATGAGCATCTTTCACCTCTTGCTGATCATTTCCACTAGTTTCCCAGAAGACTGAGAGGTGAGCTCAGGCAAGGGCTGTCATTCTCACAAAGCTGCTGTGTTGCAGAGGAGGATGTGGGTTCACATTGGCTGAAAACAGCCCAGGCCAGCACCCAGGAAGCTTCTCCCAGGAATGAAGACCTTGTGCTAACCATCCCCTCAGTAAGTTTGCAGATGACAGCAAGTTGGGCAGGAGTGTTGATCTGCTTGAGGGTAGGAAGGCTCTGCAGAGGGATCTGGACAGGCTGGATCAATGGGCTGAGGCCAATTATATGAGGTTCCACAATGCTAAGTGCTGGGTCCTGCACTTGGGTCACAACAACCCCATGCAACGCTACAGGCTTGGGGAAGAGTGGCTGGAAAGCTGCCTGGCAGAAAAGGTCCTGGGGGTGTTGGTCGACAGCCAGCTGAATATGAGTCAGCAGTGTGCCCAGGTGGCCAAGAAGGCCAATGGCATCCTGGCCTGTGTCAGAAATAGTGTGGCCAGCA
>NW_008795321.1:1229631-1252411 GCF_000699145.1 Aptenodytes forsteri
GAACTGGGATTGTTTAGCCTGGAGAAAAGGAGGCTGAGGGGAGACCTCATCGCTCTCTACAACTACCTGAAAGGAGGTTGTAGCAAGGTGGGTGTCAGTCTCTTCTCCCAAGTAACAAGCGATAGGACAAGAGGAAATGGCCTCAAGTTGCACCAGGGGAGGTTTAGTTTGGATATTAGGAAAAATGTCTTTACTGAAAGAGTGGTTAAATGTTGGAACAGGCTGCCCAGGGAAGGGGTTGAGTCACCATCCCTGGAGGTATTTAAAAGACGTGTAGATGTGGTGCTTAGGGACATGGTTTAGTGGTGCACTTGACAGTGCTAGGTTTACGGTTGGACTCGATGATCTTAAAGGTCTTTTCCAACCTAAATGATTCTATGATTCTATGATTCTATGCCTTTCTGGAGGGGTGCCCCGCATCACCAGGGAGCAGTGCAGGGAGAAAATGATATGGTGAATTGTTCTGCTATTTACATCAATGCACAATATGCAAGGAGCAAAACCAAGCAGTGTTTAGGTTCTTGAATTGACCTTTTTTTCTGCCAAAGATCGATACCCACTTGTAGCTGTGCAAAAGAAGCTGAGGAATAGAGTTAACAAAGGCAGCAGATTTTAGAAAAACAGTATCTATGAACCAAATATCAAGTACCCCAGGCATATAATTCTGCTTTCAGCCAAGGCTCTTGATGTAAAACAAGTTAAATCTGGAGAGTTTGAGATTTGGGGTGTGTGTAGCTCTCTATTTACAAAGAAAGTACACAGAATTCTGTCTCTTTGAATACAGTAGGGACAAACAACAGGAGGCAGTTTCTTTGTTCAGAAAATCAAATCTGTTTTAAGCCAGCATTCTGTCCAAAATTAGAACTTTCTCTCCCTCTTTGGATTTCTTCCAGGGCCATGCTCCTGGTACTTCCTTGGCTGGCCCTGGCTCTTTTTTGACTGCATTTTTGTTAGGTTCACTTCACACTCACACATATGCACCTTTATGATCTAGTCTGAACCCATCGTCTGTGTTTGCAAAATGTCCCAGAGAAAGCTTTTTGACTGGTACAGTCCAGGCTTTCCTTAGCACCTTGCTGGTCTGTGACTTGGGTAGCAGTTTCTACTGTTTCATTTGTTGCTAAGCAAAAAGGTATTTAGTTAGTTTCTCAGTGAGGTTGTATGAGAGTCCACTAGCTAGCTATACTGAGGTTTGAGATCACCAATACGTCAAAATTATGAACCCTGACAGCTACCAGCATCTTCCAGCCTAGAAGTGTCACATTTATTAAAAGAAAACAAGTTAGAATATACAGGAATTCAACTGGCAGGTTGACAACATGATCAGAATTGAGAAGATGAATTTGAATTATATAAAGATGTGCATTTAAAGTGGAGCATTCTTACAGCTTTAGATTGTTAGGTGCTAAGGTAGTGTGAATTTGATTTGATTAAATTCCTTTTGAATTTTAATTAAGCTACACAAAAATTTTGTTCTTAAAAACAGTATACAAAAAGGAATTAAATGCAGTTTACCTAATCTACTTTAAAATTAATTCAGTTTCACATCCCTGAGGCTCACCTTTTATGTCTAAAACATAAATATTACCTCCCTGACTCCTTTCATGACATCCATGACAATGAAATATGGCTGGGCAGGGGAATATTAATATATACTGACATGCTTGAAGCAGTATGTAATAGGCATTCAGCATTGTTCTGAAAAAATAACTCCAGCTGATGATATAGAAAACAGAAGGGTATAACAATGCGATCCCTCTGCCAAATTTGCTCTTAGCAGCAGCGGTTTTTAGATGTGACTCATGAGCACTGTGATTTAGTAAACGCTTTGCTGCTTGGGAGCGTGGCATATCCCTAGCTAGTCCAGTTTAGGAATCAAATAGGAGAGTTGACTTAATTCATCAATGGGAACGGGGCATGAGCAAGCTGCTTGGTTGGTCCTAAAGCTGGCTGAAATCCACTTTAATGAGAGTGGCAGTTTTATGGTTTATTGTTTGTGTCATGGAAAAGTAATTTGACACACCACCTTAGAAAAATGCTTTCCGAGCTCAAGCTTTTATAGGATCCCCTTTCAGCAAATGGAGGGCAGTAATTGTCTCAGCCTCCCAATCTACCCTCCCTGTTCTTGTGAAACACCATCACAGAAGACAAAGACACTTACATCTCTTTCTCTGCTGGCTATGCAAGGAGACTGGCTTCCTAGTATGCAGCCAACTTACCTGGATAAAGGTAAGTAGCATATATACCAACTTCTCCCCAAAATGTTTCAGTATAAATCGAATCTAAGTCACATGTTACACCAGACAAATGAAGAGCTAGTGATGGCAAGAAACATAAGTTAGCAGGTGCCCAGAAACATTTACAAGCACAACTTATGTTATTTATGTAATATCATCTAATGACATCAAATAACATTTTTTTTTCAGAATAGATACCAAAAGGCAATCTGAATCTTTTCCAAAGTAAAACCCTTTTTGCCTGCAGAAGTTTTCACTGAAATAAATACAGCTTTGCAGGAGAGAAATAGGTTTATTTGAAACAGCTTTTTCTGACAGAAGTTACTCAGAAAGTGTTTCTCAACTGTAGCCACTCCCGACCTTGTAAAAACTTCAACTGTTCTCTAAAACTTGAAAGCTGTGATGGTTACATGTGCAGTACTGTGTTCCTTTGACTTTTCCCCTTCCTTTAAAATGTAAACCCATGACAGATCCATCTATTTGTTTATCTTTCACAGTACAGAGCCATGCACATTTCTTGTCCTATACAAATGATTAATAATGTCATGACTTTTTAGCCACTGACTATGAAGAAACACTTTGCTTCTTACCCTCTGCTTCATAATTTCAGGTCTCCCACCCCCATCCATGACACACAGGCCTGTCATTCTCTTTCACTGTCATTTCCTTCTATTTTATCTAAGTGTTTCAGAGTTTTCCCCAGGAAATTCTTTTCTATTCATTTTTAGTGTTTTTAAGGGAGCAAACAAGATGAAAGCTTAAGGAAAAAAATGTTGTCTTTCTTGACATTGTAAATATAGCTGATGTTTCCCTTTTTGTAGCTATGTGGGATGCAATCTGAAAACTATTAAGGTAAATAGCAGTTAGTGAAGCCTTCATTTCACAGTACAGCAGACACTGCTGAAACTGAGTATCTTTCTAAATCAGTTAAAAAGCAACACAAATTCAGAGCAATGGAATAAGAGATTTCAGTAGATATCTAAAGCCTAATTGCTCCTCTCCACAGCAAGACATGTTAAACGTTTAACTATTTGTTGGTTCTTATTAATGGTTTTAAACCCAGGGATATAACTTGTCTTCTTATGGTGAACTAGATTGCCTTCTTATGGTGTAAACCAAGAATAACTCATTTGAAGTCAGGTTGTTCTCATGTGGGAGGTTGCTAACCAGACTGTGGTAAAGCAGATGAGAGTAGTTTCCTTTTCTCTAGTTACTTTTCTGCAGTAAGCAACACACAGAAGATGAAATGTCTCTCCACATTTTTTACTGGCACCAACAGCCACTATGCAGACAATTTGCTGAACGTTGTCTTCCAAAATCCCCGTCTGAATAGTACAGCATGATGAAAAAAAAAAAAAAAAAATCCTGTTGTAATAAGGAATTCCTCCACCTTCAGTTAGGTCTTCTTAAAATATGGTAATTCATCTAACAAGTAGGAAAAATTGAGAAAGAGGAATTCCCCTTGTTACCATGGAAATTACAACTTGTCTGACTGACAAAGGAAAATAGATTTGTTATATTAATAACTTCAGCAGCTGAAAAGGACACAATATTTGTAGAATTGGAGAATCACAGAATAACTGAGGTTGGAAGGGACCTCTGGAAGTCATCTAGTCCAATTTCTTGTTCAAAATGGGTCCAACTTGATCAGGTGGTTCAGGACATTGACCAGTTGAGTTTTGAGTATCTCCCAAGAATGGAGACTCCACAGTCTCTCAGGGAAACCTGTTCCAGTGCAATGGAAATTTTCCAGTGAAAATTTTTTCTTATCCCTATGTTCTGATTTGTGCCTGTTGCCTCTAGTCCTGTCACAGTGCACTTCCAGGAAGAGTCTGGCTCTGTCTTCTCTATATCTTCCCTTGAGGCAGTTGCAGGTAGCACTTAAATATTCTCCGCAAAGTTAATTTCCAACCACTTATCCCACCCTCTGTAGTGTTGTAGGAGGTTATTCTCTATCAGGATTTTGGACTTGTCCTTGTTAAACTTTCTGAGGCTCCTGCCACCCCATTTCTCCAGCCTGTTGAGAAATTCAGGTTCCTCTCAACATGCCCTCCAGGATATCTACCATCCCCTGGCTCAGTATCATTGGCGGATTTGCTGAGGGTGAACTTCCTATCATCCAGGTCATTAACAGAGATGTTAAACAGTATGGGTCTCAGTATCTGTCCCTGAGGGACACAGTGAGTAATGAACCAACAGTTGGACTTCATACTCAAGGTCACACAACCCTTTGAGCCCAGCAATCCTGCCGATTTTCCACTTACTTGACCATCTGCATATCCAATCCCTAGCTCACCAATTTGGGTACTAGGATACTATGAGACACCATGTCAAAAGTCTTGCAAAGTGTGGTGCAATCATTTCATCATAGGAATCAGTCGGTTTAGTGGCAGTGACCTTAGAGCTGCTAAAGATTCATATTGATTTATTGATTTTTGCCTGTTTCGTTTCAGCCAGTAGTTTTGACCTGCTATTTATACTCAGTTAAACCTTCCGGTTTCTGTTGTTCAGTTGACCTGGTACTGTTTGAAAACTCAAAGATGAGTTTTCACTCAAATGAGTGAAAGGAGGAACAGGAGCCTGTGAAAGGAGACCTGCACTGTCTTATGGCTCCTGCTAGGTGGTACAACACAGTCACATTTGAAACAGATTTTTCAGTCAGAATGCTATTTTTCTTTACTGGCCAGGATCCCTAGCTGGCTGAAGCCTCTGGGAAGGCACTGTGTGCTCTCCTCCTCTGAAAAGAAAGAAAATTATGTGTTGTGCTTGCAGAGCCAAGATGTATGATAGAAGATGTAGTTTATTCATTGCTGATAGATGACACTTTGCAAAGACACCATTCAGAAAACAAATCTTTCATTTCAGCTGAAATACTATAAACTTCAACCACAAAGAAAACCTTTACTGATTTCAAGGAATTCCATGATTTGGCAAAAAAAAAGTTCATTCTTCTTCATGGAAGACAGAAAATCTTTGGGGGAAAATTTCATCAAAAATTTTGGTTTTTGCCAAAGAACAGTTTAGCTAGAAAATATTTCCAATCTGTCAGTTAAGGCTAGGTGTGGTGAGTCACTGGAACCTAGCTGAAAATTAAGTCCTGTCATTTAAAAGTAAAGATAGAAATAATGACACTTATGTACACTTTGTAAAATGCCCCAGGTCACTCTAATAATAAAGTGCCTGCTTACAAGCTGCTATTAAAACTTTTGTTGAAATTATTCAAATGAACATTTCAAGTATATGTTTGAATACCCAACATAAATTATTATTATTACAAAACACGTAGAACAGTGTGGATAGTCTATTTTTTTCCTTGCAACATTCCTATAATGAAGGAAAGCCACACAGATTTACAAACGTTAACAAGAGCTGTGTGATATTAGGGGGACCACGTGAAGAAATTGCCCCAAATCTCTAATTCATCAGACCTCAGAGCTGTTTGCCCTGTCTCTGACATCCATGTAATCTCGTAAATGCCTGACATGCTCTAACAAATCTCCATTGCATTCTTTCTCAGGATATTGTAGTTACTTCCTTGTACCTTGCAGTAAAAGTATTAGAATAGTAGCTCATGTATCATTATCCTTGCATGACATCAGTTTTTGCAAATATCTTCTTAGCATATATCTAAGTGGTTCCCATTTGAATTTGTGTAAACATTTTGTGCTATTGAACTAGAAGTCACTTAATTTTGCACCTGTCCCTTCCTCAGTTTAAATAATACACACATATTTCTCCTTCCTCCTATTGTTCTCCCATATAGGAAAAGTAAGAAGATCCAGAGTGTGCAACTTGTAAAGGAAATTACATTAATGTACATTGGAAAAGCACATTAATAATAAATGAGTTAGCAAGTGCCAAAGTTTGCTATAGAAAAAATCCAACCCTCACTATCAAAGTCATTTTTCTATAAATTACATACATTACATAATTTCCATAAATCTATTCTTCTTCGCATGAAGTCTACATCCAATTTCTATTTCATCCAATGGGAATGGGCTTGTTTTCTTTCTCCAGCACTGACAAAATCTGTGAAGAACAAGAGGGCAAATGATTTATACATTCTGTTTATTCAAAGTCCCCATGTATGTCATTAACCATGAGGGACTATATACCTCATGGATGAGAGGAGGTTTCGATCTATAGTGGTGGAGCTATGGGGGGTTCAAAGGAGAGGATCTCTAGATGCAGAGAATCATTTTGAGCAACATAATTGAAATGTGGTACTAACCAAGGTTAAGTGGCTGACACAATGAATTGTAGAGTCTCAGTGCAGAGAGATCTTGATAAATTTAAGGACTGGGCCAACAGGTAGCTCATAAGTTTTAATAAAGAAAAGTGGAAGAAGCCCATGCACTGGAATGGCTGGGAATGGACAGGCTAAGAGCACTCTTGTTGCACATCAGGCAAACCTGGCTGATGTGCTGGTCTACTTTAGGAGGACTACAGCCAGCAAGTCAAGGAAATTTATTATCACACACTATTCTGTGCTGGTGAGGCTGGCTCTGGAATATTGCCTCCAGTTTTATTCATCTCCTTTCAAGAAGGATGTGGACAAAACAGAAAGGGTCCAGTGGAGGGTTACCAACAGGACCGGGGGCCTACAGCATATATGCTGTGAAGAAAGGCTGAAGGATTTACTTAACCTGGGGAAGAGAAGGCTAAGGGGTGATATAACAGCTAGCTATCACTACTTGGAGAGTAGTTACAAAGATGACAGACTGGTTCTTGGTAGTGCTAGATGATATAACAGAGACAGTGACGAGAAATGGTGGCTTGGGAGGTTCAGGTTGTACATTAGGGGCATTAGAAAGCATGGTTTTGCTAGCTAAAATTAGTGCAGCTCTGGAACAGGTTGCCCACAGACATGTCTCAGTCCATGGAGGTTTTCAAGACTTGGCTAGAAAAAGCTGTGGCTGATGTGACTTATCTGAGAAATAGTCTTACTTCAAGTAGGAAATTGGACTGAATGACCACCGGTGGCCCTTCCAGCCCACATTTCTAAGCTTTTGTGAACTAAATGGATCTGAAATCCATCCACTCTAATGCCAACAATAAACCCAGACTTGGAGGAAATGTAACAAAAGTATGTTATTGACTAGCTACAAAAAGAAGTTAAATAATTCATAATGATCTTTACTAAATGTTGTAATAGATAAACAGCTAACAGCATGCCTGGAAGCCAGAAAAAATGAAAAAAGGCAAAATTTGGGCACATAATCAGGAATACTTAAAGTTTTTTTCATCATATAATGACAAATTTCAAGATTTGCTGTTGTGGAGGCAAATAGAAATAGTCAAAGTGTCTCGGTGTATATTTGCCTCTTAATTGGCAAAGGATGACTATTTATTTTGCATAGCTGTTTATTTTCAGGGAAACCACCTTCCCTCCAATCACATACTCCAGAGGAATGATTTTAAGAGGACAAATTTCAAAAACTTTATATTCAAAGTATTGGTAGAAGGTGGTTGAAGCTTTTTGTTGCAGTCTACGGCATCTCTAGTTGCCACTATAGAAAATGCACGGGAGGACACCAGTACTTGTGTAGACAAGCTGCAGATTCCACACACCACCACTCTTCATGGTTGAGCATCTTAAATATATTAGAAAACTAATGTTTTCACACCATGATGTAAGATCTCAGAGAGAGCATAAGGAGCATCATTCCTTCAGTGATGAAACTTTCATAACTACAGTGACATATGAAGGTCTATTTTCAGTCCTGCTGCAGAGAGAAGGTGCAAGAACAGGTAACTGACTTTCTCATTTTGCATTTAGTGAAGTTAAGTTTCAGTTGTGCTGACTGTAATGTGTTGGTGCAGCATGTGGGCATTTTTCAGACATTTCAGGAGTTTTTCTAAATATAGTGTTGTTCAGGTAATGCTAGACTTCTGGCTACTGAGAGCCATGGATACCAAACTTGGGGTGCAATGCAAAACAGTATAACACATACTCAGAATGGAAAACTCCATCATGTTTAGTAAGTATGATGGGATATGTGTTTTTTATTTAGCAATTTGGTGATGTGTGTACTGTAAGTCAAGAGTAGAAAATATCTTTAACCACGAAATTCTTCTAATTGTTCTTTTATGTGTAGAGGTGGATGGATGAAGGTCACTATGACCTCCGGGGCTTCTTTAAAACCATACATAAATAACTTTAGCATTATTGTGTATTTCCATTACTCTTTGAAACCATTCCAAAGATGCAATCACTTTGATAGAATTATAGTTTGTGAAGTTCTTGAGAGTTAACATCTCATGCTGAAAATGATAGAGGGCGTATTTTTATTGTATCAGTGTCGTGGTAAGACAAATTTTAATTCTGTGAACAAAACCTTTCACACAACAAGGTGTTTCCTCAATGTTATCTCTTCTGATAGCTGAAACTAAGGTCATAGTCAAACAAAGTTGCAAAAATGGTGGTGGAGTTGAAGCAGAGCATCTTTTAAGTACCTGCGAGTTCAGTGTAGCCAGTAGATGCCTGTTCTATGTAAGAATACCAGCAAGTGCAGTACAGAATTCAGCAGGTATGCAGGTATGCAATATGAATTAAAAGTCATATTTATTTGCAAAGAATCCATAAGAGAAATTTTGTCCTACAGATGTTGAACACAGAACAGAACTATGTTGGAAATACCTAAAATATGGCAAGTAGTTGGACTTAGGTAAACAGTGCTTATGGGGTCAATGACAAACTTGCAGTTGTCCTCCTAATACATCAGAAACATTAACTATATACTTCATTACATCCACAGTATGTAAGGAATTTATTTTATTTATGTATCACACACAATGGACTCAGTAAATTTTAAGTAAATATTGCCTAGGTGAAATATTATCTCCTAGTAATAAATTAATTTTTTCTGCAGTGTATTAATAGATTTATTTTGTATAATAGCCAGCATAACTAGCACTTGCTATCTAGATCCCCAGCTGCAGAAGGTTTCTCCTATGTACATAGAGTTTGCTTGAACTTGTTGCTCTATATTTGACATACGGGATTTTGAGATACAGCTCTTTTTGCAATGCTTGAACAGTTCTTGCTTTATCTTGCCTTCATTTGCCTTCTGCTGTTGCTGATTCAGCATGATGATATCCATATTACCAGGTCTGATTCCAGCCATAAATGCTTTGTAATACTGTGAGCTGATCTCACATTATTTCACCTACCATGCTTCAAAGTGCACGTGCAACTATCTGGTCCCATGAAACAGCAAAATACTGTTTTGTGTGTTTGCCCAATTTCTGTCCATGCTGCTGAAATTTATAGCCTACAACTACAATATATAGTTTACGCACACAAAAAGTTGTTCTATGCCAGAAGAGCAGTATCACATTTATCATTAGCGAGAGGAAGTGCACAAAGCACCAGCTGGATTTCAATGGAGTATGCAAGCAGAACATTTTCTTTCCTCAGAAAGCCCTTTGGCCTTATTAGTTTTCAAACATTGGAATCCATCGGTAAAAATAATTGCAGTCTCACTCTAGCTTCACAAACATGACACAGGTGGGTCCAGATTTAGCAAGACGTCTTTGCCACAGTTTTGCTGTAGAAATGGTGAATTCCAGGTCTCAGTTTACTCCATAAATGTAAAGAAACAAGAAACAATAAAGAATGGCTGCAGCTACAGGCAGCAGCAGCAGTTGTGAGACACAAAAAGAAAGATCCATCTATAACAAAGGTAAAGGTCCCTGCCTCCTGTCTTACCTGGCAGAGCATAAGGTGCGTGCTCAGTGGTAATACTGCCTCACCACAGAAAGAGAAAACTATGTTCACAGGTAAAGATCAGTACAAGGAAAATCATTTCCGTGCAGGTCAGGGCATACCGAAATACCCTTGCCAATGATGAGGCATAAACCTTACAAAAAATGTGGGGTTTATTCACTTACACGAAGGAGAAAATAAGTTGAATTAGACAAGGCCAAAATTAGCTTTGCGCAATAAATTGCAAATCTGCTGTGAGTTTTTCTACACTTCTGGACTGAAATTGTCTCTATTACTCAAAAAGGCACTTTTAAAAAATGTCTGATATTCTCAGTTTTATACCTTCATTTTTTCCCTTAAGGTCATTTAGGGAAACAGGAAACATTCTCACTCATTATGTTTCTGCTTATTGTCTAACCAACAGCATTCTCTGAGCTGCCCTTTCGACCACATTTACAAAGCCTACAGACTGTGTGCTTGGTGTTGGAACCCAATGGAAAATCCTCTAACAGCAGAATTAATCAGAGCTGAGCTGAAGCAAAGTGACACACAACAATTTATACCAGTGGAGGTCTGGCTTGAGTTTCTACAGAAGCCCAGGAGCTTCACATATCTGAATGAAGCCTGTTGGGACACTGTAATACAGAAGTAGTTCTATTCCAAGATAATGTATGTTTTATGGAAACATTCAAACACCTTGGGCTTTATGAAGTTTTCAGGTTAATTGTGCTGGAATTTAAAAACTGTCAAGATTTCAGGATCTTTGGATTTGCAAGGCACGTAGGAAAATTACAAGATCACATCACTTCCCATCATCCTCCTGCACCTCTATTTCTGGCACAAGGAAGGGCTTTGGAAGTAAAACAGCTTGGTTAAGAACACTTACAGCGGGCATGTGACTTGACTGCCAGGAGCTATTAATTCATTTGACAGTTGGAAGTCACTGAGATACCGTATAGCTACCAGCCAAAACTGTCAACAACACTTTTACAAAAAGCATCCAGTCTGAGGTGCCTCATTTCTGGGACACCTTACCTTGTACCTGATTTTCTAAGCTGCCAGACAGCACAGAAAATCCATGTGAAAGAGCATCTGAAAATCAGTCCCTAAATTTCCAGAGGCGGTCTCTCCAAAACTGAGGCAAATTTCAAAAGGTTGGCTCTAAGTACATATTTGTATATAAAATACATGGAATAATCCTATCACACAGGTGTTACTTCTTAGCTCCTCAGTCTTTCTGGCTAGCAACTCAGGAATCAGGTTGGCTAAATTATCTCAGGTGGTCCTAAGGAACAGATTTCATTCTCACATGAGTTACTGATTATGGTCACTGCAGCATACAAAGGATATATGTGTACTTGTGCTCAGAATCAGAGAGAGATGGCAGTCCCTCATGCCATTCACAGGAAATTTTCTAAGTTATTGCATTGCGTAGTGGAATCGATTCAATTATTCAGCATTACAGTCATTTTCTATGTGTTTTCTTTTTAAAGAATATATTAATCAGAAGCATATTGGGCTATTTAATAGGATATCATGGGTGTTGAAACAGCTGGGAAACACTCATGGCCTACCTATGAACCAGCTGATTTGTTACTACCCTTCTTCATTTCTCTGATTTGCCCTAATTCACATCAGGAATTGTGACTGCACTCAGGATAGGAAAACAGCTCTGATGAAGTAAACACCCACTGATGTAGTTTTCTTCTGACACGGAGAAGCAGTTCTCACTTCCTCTTCCCCACCACTCTCTTTTCATGGGTCTCCTTTCTGAACGTGCAAGTTCAAGGAAAGAAATATTAAGAAACCAAACAGAAGACCAGCACAGTACAACTCTAACTTGCAGCTTCCAGGCTGTCTGCATAAATGTCCAGACCAATTAAATGAGCAGTCTTGCTCAAAACACACGCTAATGGCCTGACTCACTATTTATAAGACTGACCTTGAATATTTATAAGAGAAAAACCACATGTGTAAATTATTGCCTGGAGCTAACAGGAAGACTAAGCATTTATGCAAGCAAAATGCTGTAATAACATGCATGATATTCTCATTGGGAAACTGAGCACTGTGTTACACCTCTCGCTAAATGATAGGGAAGGAACAGGACCAAGCAGAACACAATGGGGGAAAAAAAAAATCACACCTGGCTTTATATGTGAGCACAAGGGAGAAGAAACATACACTGACATGTCATCTTGGGACCACAGAAAACATCTGACTGCTGAAGCTCACTTTGGGAAGAAAACAGCTTGCTCTTTGGACATCCAAATCTAAGCGAGGGAGAAGAGACAGCACAGCAAGTCCTATATTGCTTATAAGCCTTATACACAACATATATCACACACAGGAATAATCAGAGCCTTACTGGGATATTGCTTCTTATTGCTGCTATTTGGGCAGTATGCAAACTCCTTCCGTGATCTGGGCATTTCTAAGTATGTCATCAGGATTTGGCAAGAGGTCTTTAGACAAATATCCTTGGGAAAAATATCACCACCACCCCCATTCCTAGGACTTATAGGAGATAAAAGTGGCTAATTATATAGGTACTTCATTAAATAATTTACATGGCAAGTCCTGACTTGGTTCGGGAAGTTATACATCCACTCTGACCCTAAGAAAAAGATATTTAAAAGAACAGTCTAAATATAAAAAGAACATTAATGAAATAAATGAGACTTCGAATTGTGTACTAGTTGATAGGAAAGATTCACCTGTAGTAGAGGGTGACTGGTTATATTTAGCCAGGAGGTAAGAAATAGACTGTGGGCAGAATAAAATGATGCTACAGCAGTGAGATATTTAAAATAATCTGTCAATGGAAGAACATTTCTTTGCTCCACTCTCTGGAGGTCAGAGGATATTTTTAGGCACCCCTACTTAGGAAGAAAACAATAGAAGCTAGTTACTAGTACAGGCCCTGATTCAGTGAGGTTCTCAGCCCATACTTAAAACACTCTACTGAGTCTGGAGCACAATCATTTTAGGAGTAGGCAGGAACAAGAGCTAACTATAACCAGGTATGAAGCAAGACAATTAACTGAAAATATATGGCTCTTAAAATGAATAAAAAGTGAAAGAACAAGCTTGGTTTCACTGGAAGAAAAGGGAGCTACACCCGTATGGCTACAAGGCACAGGCAAGGATTTGAATCTCCTTTCTCTGACTTTATATTTCAGTGCTATTCTCTGCTGATATGTAATGGGGGGTGGAACAAGATGGCCTCCAGAAATCTCTTCCAATGTAAGTTACTCTACAGTTCTGTGATTAGTTTGCAAGAAAAAAAATCAACCCAAGACATAGGTGTCACTAACACAGTTACAACTGTATGTAAAACAAACAAAAAATCCGAAACTGGCTTTGATAATGCAAATATGACAAGGCACCACACTTTTTCCATGACATTCTTCAAGGTAGCAAACTACTTTGTCTGGATACCCACAGCAGAGAAAGATATACAGCAACTCGAGTGAGAAAAGCCTTGCAGCCTGACCAGTTCTGCCCATGCAAAGGCACATACTGTGTAAACTTTCAGGCCTGAAGTTTGTCATGCTGATGTTTTCAGCTGTGTGGCTGGCCACAGAGAGCTGCATTAGGGCAACAGCCACCGCAGGTTCTTTTCTAAAATCAAGCATACACTTTTTTTAGCATTTTGTGAGGCATTTTTCAAAGCTTTCATTTGTCAATGCTTACAAATCTTAAACCCTTCCAAAGGGTAGTAAAAGTGCAGCAGAGCAAATTCTGTGGTCTGAATTTCCCCTGAAAGTACTTAACCACTAGAGCAATTTTGTAGATGTATCATCCTTTCTCCATCACAGTTCTCTTTTTCTGTCATTCTGATGTGAGAACTGATAAAGCTTCAAACATAAAGAAGAAGTTCTCAACAATATCTCTGCCTTTTATTTCTCCTTTTTTTTCCTCCCTTCCCTTTACCCCTCCCCAAGTGATGGTATTATAGAGAAGGAGGATGAGAAGTTTCTCAAATTATTTTGCTAATGTTTGATCATACGCTTAGAACTTTTTTAATTAGGTAAGGTGAATTTGTGAACTGATTCCCTTTCCTGTTCTAACAAGTTATGGTGGACTCTCTAGCTCCAGTTCTGCAGCACATGGTGCCTGAAAGGAGTGCAGGACCACTCTTTCTAACAGTTAAGTCAGCAACAAAAATATCATCATTAAAATTCTGCCATCCAGAGCAAGGTCCATTTACTGCCATAAAGCTGAAAGAAGTGCTGTAGCACTTGTAAGTAGTTATAGATGGAGTAATTACCAGGGAGTTGTTACCTGGGAATTCACACTGCAGTCTCTCAGCTGTTCCAAATGTTACTATTAAGTTACCTTTTCCATTATTCTTCTCTAAAATTTTCCATCAAGATTGGTGCTGCCAAGTCTCCTGCTACAAGACATTTCCTGTTCCTAAAGTAAATGTGGTAATTTCTTGCATGGTAGTTAGCCTGAATTACCTAGCACAGGCAAGACTGGAGGTGGGTAATTTTCTATTTTATTTTGATGTTGCAGTTTCTGCTGGATATGGCCAAGGTCCTAATCTCTCTTCAAGCATCTCACAAAGGTCAATGGGACTGAGACCCCACAAACTTCCTTTAACTGCATAGAAACTGGAAGCAAGGACTGGCTCAGGACTTAGGAAATCGGACAAGAAAAGCACATCTTACAATCTACCTTGAGTACAAAGCCTTGAAGAAAACACCTTTAATGTGAACTAAGAGGACAATTTCTTTTTTGGAGTAGGTGCCAGCGTAGATGGAGGGGCAGGTCACTGCAAGCACCCATCCCCTTGGGACTCCAGGAACAAAGAGCCCCAGCTATTTCAGACAAACAACAGTCACGTTGCCTGTCCAAGGATACCATTAGCCCAAGCCTCTAAGTCAAAGCTTTGTGTTTGACAGAAGTGAGTGCACTTTTTTTCTTCTATCTCGTTCCTGAAGCAGGCAGTGGGTAAGACTTGCACATAGGGCTGTGGCTATTTGGTAAGAAAATTAGAGCAGACTGCTGGTAACGTGGTGTTAGTCCACATTATTATCTGCTTTGATACTGTATGTGAAAAGGAGATGTCCCCTTAAATTACTCCAAAGATAGCAAGAAACATTAAGACCATTGCTTTGATGGCCTGTTCTTACTGATATGGTAAAGCAAAGCTCATTTGAGACGTCTATTTTCTTTTATCCTGGCAAATTGTGAAGTTTCAGGAGACAAATAAAGGCTGATAGTATGTGAAATTAAAAGACTATACACATGAGCTGTCTGTGAAAACTTTGTACCGGCATCTTAAGCCAAAATACCAGGAGGTATGTCATATTAAAAAAAAACAGAGAAGTAGCAATAATTCTGGGTCTAAATGGAGAATCTAGCAACTGAATATTTGAATCAGAGGCTAAGGACACCAGTTCTGTCTAGAACAATCCAGGTAGCAACACAGTGTTGATCTAATCCCTTTCAATCTTGGATTTTACAATATTAATCAGACAAGCTGAGGAAAGGGAAAAAAATGTGCTACAATTCCACTGTAGATGAAAGTATCTGTCAGTGTTCTTGAATTCATTTCAAATCCCCTCCCCAAAGAATTTTGGACGTTTGATTTTAGAGATGTTTAACACCAAAAAAGATTAAAGTTTGACCACATAACACAGGTCCTATAAAGAACTGGTGAAAAGACTGTTCATGCCTGTTCAGGATGTCTACCAGATCATTGCTGACTACTGGGTTCCCAAGGCCACCCTGTTCTTATTATACCATGTCTAGCTAAATGTGGTGATGAAAGGTGGAATTAGCCAGACTAACTATCATCTTGCCCATTTGCACAGCGCATGATTATCATATGATTTGGAAATTCGCACTGCTATGCTCTGGATAGCGAAGGGGCAGTGGAGAGGTCAGGTCTGAGTCCAGAATTTTCATTGTAACTCATAACCCTGACACCCCAAGTGAGCATGGAGACCAGGCAACCCCCCAGCTGGGTGATCACCGTCCTCAGTACGGAAGAGACTAAAAAGAGAACCTTGTCTGTACAAATGTGTAGAAGCCGATTACTAAGCCAGCTACATGGTGGCATGCTGGGAGTTTGAAATCTTGATGTGCATTTTTTTCTCACAGGACAGTGCGGGAATGCAAGCCAGGGTAGTCAGCAGCTCACCGGGGTGTATAACAGAACAGTTCCGTTTGGAATGAACCTCCAAAGGTCATCTAGTCCAAACCCCAGCTCAGAGCAGGTCTAATCAGGTCAGGATATTTAGGGCCATGTCCAGTTGAGTCTTGAAGACCTCCAAGAATAGAGATTTTACATCCTCTCTGGGCAACCTGTTCCAGGGTTTGATCACCCTCATGATAACTTTTTTTATCCTAATATCTGATCAGAATGTCCCATGTTTCAACGTGTGTCCGTTGCCCCCTGTCCTATCATCATGTACCTCTGAGAAGAGTCCAGCTCCACCTTCTCTTTGCCCTCTGATCAGGTTGCTGTAAACAGGAATAAGGTTTTCCCTGACCCTTCTCTTCTTAAGGCTGAGCAAGCCCATTTCTCTCAGCCTCTCTTCCCCTGACCAGCTTGGTGGCAAAAAGGCAGAGTACCTCAGTCTTTTCCCTGTCACTTGTCACTAGTTCCCCTGCCCCACTGACGAGTAGGCCCACATTCTCCTTAACCTTTCTTTTGCTTCCAATGTACTTAGAAAAACCTTTCTTGCCATCCTTCACCTCCCTTGCTAGTTTCAACTCCAGCTAAGCTTTGGCTTTCCTGACTCTGTTTCTACATACGTGGGCAACATCTTTGCATTCCTCCCGGCTAGCCTATCCCTGCTTCCACCTTCTGTGTGCATCTTTTATGTTTGAGCTCAGCCAGGAGCTCTGTGTTCATCCATGCTGGCCTTTTGCCAGCTTGCTTGACTTTTTGCATGTTGAGATGGATCATTCCTGTGCTCTGAGGAGGCTGTCCTTGACCACCAACCAGGTCCCCCAGGCCCCTTTCCTTCCAGGAAAGTTTCCTATAGGATCCTGCAAGCAGGTCCCTGAACAAGCCAAAACCTACTCTTCTGAAGTCCTGGATATAGCTTACTCCTCTCAGGATCTTAAACTCCACAAGTCTCATTGTTGCTGCAGCAAAGGTTGCTGCCCTTTATACTATCTACCAGTTGTTGCTCACTTGTGAGTCACAGGTCCAACAGAGCACCTTCCCTCACCAGTTCATCAGTCACGTGCATCAAGAAATTATGTTCAATACGTTCCAGAATCTCCTGGATCAGTTGTGCCCAGCCACGTTGCCCTTCCAGCAGGGTGATTAAAGTCACTGATGTACTAGAGTCTGTGACTGAGATTTTCTCCAGTTGCCTAAAGAATGCTTCACCTGCCCCCTCTTCTTTATCAGATGGGATGTAGCAGATACCCACTGCAGCATCACCTGTGCTGGTCTATCCTCTGATCCTTACCCACAAGCTCGCTACTGGCTCATCACCTGTCCCAAGGCAAAGCTCCATGCATACAACTCCTTTATACAGAGTTCCACCTCATTGCCATCCCTGCCCACCCCCCTGCCCCCAGTCTTTCCTGCATCCCTCCATTGCAGCACTCTAGTCATGAGAGCTATCCCACCACATCACCACGATCCTAATGAGGTCTTAGGTCTGCAGCTGTGCATAGACTGTCCTCCTGCTTGTTCCTCATGCTACACGGATTTGTGTACAGGCATTTGAGATGGGTCCCAAGTTGTGCTGCTTTTACAGGGGAAGTGTGAGAACCTCCCCTGTCATGCAGTCTCCAGACACATCTGCTCTGCCTCTGGTGCGCTCAGTTCTCTCCAGGTTATGGTAACCCTCCCCGGCATACCTCAGGTAAAGCCCTCCTCATTAGGAGGCTTTACATGTTTCCTACAAAAACAGGTTAGGAAGCCTGTTTGCAAAGACACACTGGACACGCTTTGTCAAGCATACCCCACCCCAGCTCAGTAGCCCTTGCTGTGACTGTGGTCACAGAAGCCAAAGCCCTGCCGGTGACACCAGCCATGCAGCCAAGCCATGACACCCTGGATGAGTCCATTTCTGCTTAGGCCTTTCCCTGTCACTGACAAGATTGAGGAGACACCATTTGCTCCCCTTGCCCTTCACCCTCATCCCCACTGCTCTGTAGCCACCCTTAACACACTCCAGGTTACTCCCAGCAGCATCACTGGTGCCCACATGGAACATCAGCAAGGTCTAACAGTCCAAAGGATGAACAAGCCTGGGCAGCATCTCCACAAATTCCAGACTGGTTGTCAGATTGCTGCCTTCACCTCCATAGGAGGGAGTCTCCTCTAACTATCTGTTGTGGTTCAACCCAGCAGGCAGCTAAACACCACACAGCCGCTCACCCCCTGCCTCTCAGTGGGATGGGGAAGAGAATCAGGGAAAAAAAAGTAAAATTTGTGGGTTGAGATAAAGACAGTTTAATAGGGAAAGCAAAAGCTGTGCGTGCAAGCAAAGGAAGACAAGGAATTCATTCACTGCTTCCCATTGGCAGGCAGGTGTTCAGCCATCCCCAGCAAAGCAGGGCTCCATCATGCGTAATGGTTACTTGGGAAGACAGACACCATCACTCCAAACATCCCCGCCTTCCTTCTTCTTCCCCCAGCTTTATATGCTGAGCATGACGTCACATGGTACGGAATGTCCCTTTGGTCAGTTGGGGTCAGCTGTCCCGGCTGTGTCCCCTCCCAGCTTCTTGTGCACCCCCAGCCTACTCGCTGGTGGGGTGGGGTGAGAAGCAGAAGAGGCCTTGACTCTGTGTAAGCACTGCTCAGCAGTAACTAAAACATCCCTGTGTTATCAACACTGTTTTCAGCACAAATCCAAAACATAGCCCCATGCTAGCTACTGTGAAGAAAATTAACTCTGTCCCAGCCAAAAATCGCACACTATCACACTGCTTTCACCCTTCATGCGGACACCAGGTTCAGGCTCAGCTGGCTCTGATCCCATATGCCTGATTTGCGCAGATGGTCCCTAACCCAACTTACCTCTGATATCAGTGCTCCTGCATTTATTTTGAGGTGCTGCTTGGCATAGGGACTTGGGAGCTGACCTTACCTGACAGTATACAGAAGGGTTTGTAGTTAGTTAGAGCATCAGTACTTGCAAAAAAAAGCATCTATGCTTGGGGAGGTGAAGTCAGACTATCTAGGTTTTCACTGCATGTGCTGCTGGAATTATTAGGAAGTCCAGACAACTGCACAGAGCAAAGACACAACAAAAGCTCACGAAGGTCTTCAGCCAGCTATCTTCAATAGCACATGCAAAGATAGATATGGAAATAGCACTGTATTTCACATTACAAAACATGCGGCCAGTACCAGTAGTAGTTTTAAGCCTTCCTAGTCCCTCTCGCTGCTTAAATTTATCAATCAGATGAAAATAAGGTGACTTAAAGAGTAACCTGGAAGGGGAGCAGACAATCAGACATTTGCTGAGTTTAAAACACTGTTCATAAGCAGCAGGAGAAAAGAAACAGAGGAGGAAGGGGGTGTATGAGCAACATCTACTTTTAATAAACTTGCTAAGGAGTATGTGGCAGCACAAGGGCATGTAAGCAGCCACAACAGACCTAGCTTTAAAACAAACAAACAAACAAGTCTCTGCTTATTTTGCAATAAAAATTTTTAAAAGGATATGATCTGAAACAACCCTGAGAGAAAAAAAAAGCAAACCCAAAGTTGAATAGCTCTAGCCCTATACACTATAGGTCTCCCTACTTTCTATAGTGCTGCAAAGTTCTAACAAGTCTTTGTTTCAAAGGTTATTCAAACTTGTATAGAAGGTTCGTTAAACACACAAAAACTCTTCTTGAGGCATGGAAGCATTCCTGAGCTCTCCTGCAATGACTAAGCCTTTCACCTTAATTTTTATTGTTTTGAAGCAGAAAATTAACTTGGGAGAAGCACGGAGAAAGCAAAGTCTTGGTAAAAGACTCCATATGCTTGTGAAAAGGAATATGAAAAAGAAAGAGGTATTACCCATGGAGAAAAGCAGAAGCATCTATAGCAGAGGAACATCAGCTCTTTGAAGACTGCACACAATCCAGATCCCATGTGAATGTAAAAATGAATGCTTTTACAACTCAAGTTGGAAAAGGTGCCCGACTTTAAGAGTCTCTTAAAGGTATAGCAAAGTAAACCCTTCTAATTGTCATTGGTATACTAGAAGTTAACATCAACAGCCTGTCTCCTAGGTCATTGATTAGCGTTTCCACAGAATACTGTAAAAACTGCATTGTGATCATTGGCAAAGATGAGTTGTTTCAAAAAATGCAGTACGTTTCAAATTAAATGCTGTAAATCTATAGGTTTGCGGTCTATGCCCATCACCAACCATTCGAGGCTGCTGACTAATGCCTGGGTTTTCCACTTTAAGATGGCATGTGTTAAACATAGGGCAAACTGTTTGTTCTGCCCTGCCTTAACATAACCGACACTGCATGTAAAAGTTATCTCTGGAAATCGCGTCGATAGCAAAGTACGATCAAGAAACGCCACCTGCTGTCTCCTGGATCACTGTTCCAAAAAGCTGCTGGAGTCCAAGGACATGCACAAAACTTACGTTTTGTTTTACTGCAGGAAGAACATTTGAATATGATAAACAGCAATCCCTTCCCACTTAACAATACCCAAAAGAGCCCTCAGATCCTCATCTGAGCTACTTACTACATAAAGCTTTAAGCAGCATTTCTTACAGAAGTGTCTTGCAGTGAAACTTAGAAAAAAAATGCAGCAATTCACTTTGAAATGCAAATGCCTTGTTTTTTCCAGACTGTTCACCAACAAAAAAATCTATTAATTAAATTTCACAATGTTGGCTTCTCTTTAATTTCAAGGTTCATCCTTGATTAAAACTCCATATAAGCAAAGTATAGTTATTCCACTGGCTGCAATGATATAGTGCACATCCTATTATCTGAGACTGTCTCCAAGAAATGCTCTCTAGTGACTCAGCCCTTGACACTCCAGCAACTGTGACCCAGCAAAACCCCTAAGTATTTGCTTAACTTCAGATGTTTGGTTTCCTGATCTTGGGCGCTGGGAAACCAGAAGCCAACCACACCTAAATACACTAAACTAAGCACATGGCTGAAGACTCTTCTGCACAAAAGCCACTGTGCTCAGGACCTTGGTGCACCAAAAGGTAAATTTATAAATACACATTCAAATCCAAGCTTTCCTGATTAAGAAGTGATTAACAAGCCTCTGTGCGACTCGTATGAAACAAATTAGACTTTGTTTGAAATCAGCTGCATGAATATTATAAGTTGCTCTTTTCTCCTACCTTTTATCCTAAGGGAGGATATTACCAGTCTTCTACAACACTTCTAGAGCAACCTTCCATATTCTGATGTTTAATTGTCTGAATTTTCTGTGTGTTTCTTTGAACCTACCCTTTAGTCCTTCTTAGGTCCCTGCTTTCTTTTTCTACTGAAGTGTTGTTATTTATTTAAGGGCATACCCCTTCTCTCTCAAGACAAAGAAATGGTGTTTCTTTAAAACAAATTATCAACTTAATAGTTAGCTTGAGTAAATCAGCCTCAAGGAAACAAGTACTCAAGAGAACAAAGAATGGAAAACATCAGCTATACTGACAACTGTAATAGAAGTTATCATTACTTCAGTTGCAGGTAGGATACAGCCTCACTCAGGAACCTAACCAATTCACATTAAAACAAATGTGCATCTCAGTCCTAGGATAAACCAACTTCTTGCAATTAGTACAAGTTTGCCAAATAAGGAAATTAAACAGAATTGACCTTATATATTTGCTATGTAACAGGCTAAATGGGTCAAACTATCTTCTATTGCCTATAAAAATGTAGTTTTACGCCAAACAGATGTCCTGACAGTACCAACCAAGTAGATTGAAGAGTAATTCGCTCCTTTAATTTTTTTTAAACTGATCCTTGCCACAGTGCAAGCAGCTTTACAAATTCTGTATCAAATTTATTTGTGGAGAAAAGATTGGGAACTACTTAAGGGTCCATATTGTATTGGAAGTGTTGAAAGAATTTCCAACTGAAGGAAAATGCTTAAAAACCTGTACTCCTGAATTATGTGTGAAATTACGTGCTACACAACATTACAGAACAAGTAATTAGCTGTGTTCTTAGACTAATGTATGTACTTCTTTAACCTGTGCAACCACTCATAAAAAGTGTGCACACACTTCACAAAAATGTGATACAAACTTCAAATTATTTTTCACTTATGCTTGCATGAAATTCCATCCACTGTGTAACAGTTTTGTGCATTTTAGTATTAACAAGACACATTGGTGTGAATGAGTTACAGTGCTGGAGCCTCAGAAGGAAACCTCTGACCTGCTATAGCCACATTTGCTTTGATGGCTAAAGACATGTTCCTGCATGGATGGGTTCTTATTTCTTCACAGTCACTCACTGGCTTCAACAAAGTTTAATATAGCATGCACAGATTCATTCGTAGAAAGAATCCTTTGAGTTCTGACATTTGCTTGAGGAGGGGAGAGACAAAATATAAACAACAGAAGCCAAAGGAGAGAGAAGGCGGCCCAACTTGGAGAGTACCAAGCTGGGCTCCACCTAGTCCACCTAGTCTGGTACCAACTGGCTCATCATTTCATATGCAGAAGTAAACCAGAAGTACTTGAGTGCCAGCCAAGGTATAGCTGTTTCATAGAATCAAAGAAATATAGAATCATAAAATAGTTTGGGTTGCCCCCTGACCAATGTTCCAAGGGATGGGGCATCCACCACCAATCTGGGCAACCTGTGCCAGTGTTTCACCACCCTCAGCATAAAAAATTTCTTCCTTCTATCTAGTCTAAATCTA
>NW_008795321.1:1256130-1273593 GCF_000699145.1 Aptenodytes forsteri
CCCTTTCCTACCCCTTCCCTTTCACCGGCAGGATTGATGAAAAACCTACCTGCGCTCCCAAGTCCCTTACCGCCGCTCCCAGGGCTCTGTAGTCCTTCTTGATAGTCCTCAGACTGCTCCTGGCTGTGTCACTGGTGCCCACGTGAAACAGCAGCAGCGGATAATAGTCAGTGGACTGTTACGAGGCTTGGTAGCCCCTCGGTGACATCCCTGATGCGAGCCCCCGGTAAGCAGCCCACCTCTCTAGAGTGTGCGTCCGGTCAGCAAATGGGTGCCTCCGCACGTCTCAGAAGAGAGTCGCCTACTGCTATCACCCGCCTCCTTTTCTTAGTTGCGCTGGTTGTCATACGGGGGGCAGACCGGGCTGCATTACTCAGCTCCAGGGTTTCCAATTCCTTCTATTCCAGATGGCAAATGAGAAAAAATTTTTGGGTATACGGACTCATAGTTACGAACAGCTTTTTATTACTAGAACCAAGCACATTTGGCTTTGGAGTCATTAAAGTTGGGTCAACATGAAGCTTCTTTGTACTGTTTTTAGGTTTCCAATTCCTTCTATTCCAGATGGCAAATGAGAAAAAATTTTTGGGTATACGGACTCATAGTTACGAACAGCTTTTTATTACTAGAACCAAGCACATTTGGCTTTGGAGTCATTAAAGTTGGGTCAACATGAAGCTTCTTTGTACTGTTTTTACGATCACTTGCTCTACGTATGAGTGAATTATGCAGATGATATGTAGTTCTAGTCTCAAAAAGTGATTGTACTTGCTCTAAGAAACTTGTTAGGACTTAGTTGCAAATTTGTATCAAGATCTGCTTATCCTGGGAGGCTTAATATCAGAAAATTTGAAGGAAGCAGTATGTGGGGCCACTCACTCTGAGACTCTGACTTTCAGAGACTCTGACTCTTGTTCAGGAATCTCCTTCAACTGAGAGAACAAGCAGTTGGTTACCATGCTACCTCCCACAGCATTTCCACGATCCCATTTGATACGAAAAAACATAGTAATATGTTGGTTCTGAAGAAAAAGATGTTAAAGGGAACAAAAGATGCTTGCTTTCCTCTGATTCTCTTGAGACGTACAGAATTTGAATAAACAGTTAAAGCACTTCCATACTCTTTTATCTAGACTCTGGACTGCATCTATCCTTTCAGTCAGAACATTACATCTGATGAAGACTGAATTTTCTTCTCATGAACCACAGAAGTCAGGTCAGATACGCATACTATTTTGTTCACTTCCATCAGAAAGTTTAGCATAGGAAAATCCTGATTTAAGTGACTGAGGAAAAACTTCAAACGATTCTATCACTCCATTTCTGAACAACACACAAATACCCACCGTCACGGCTTGGTTTTAGCATCAAAATTGAAACGTGGAAGCTACATGACCTGTATTTAAAATACAGTTTCACACAAACAACTTAAACAATTGCTCATTGCAGAGGAGGGGAGAAGACATTTTATTTGAACCTGGCTTCTAAGAGATGCTAACAGTTCAGTTTGCCATCAAATATTGAACTATTCCAACAACAGATTTGACCGAAGTGGTTTAGCAGCCTGACAGCCCAATTGCTTCTGATGTAAAAGCTTTGCAGGGGTCTTCTTTGAACTAGGAATCTGGAAAAGCATGTCTTCCAGTGTGCACACAGTTATCCGTCCTGAAGCTTGTAGTTTCGTATAAACCTCTCCTAATTTGGCAGAAAGGTCGGGGTTTTCTTCCATCTTTTCCCTGACTGTAGCCAGCTAATGAGGAGAAAATGACAGACTGTTACAGTTCAGGAAGTGAAGATCTCATTCAACCATACTGAAGACATGCAATCTCTCAAAGAAGAAAAAGTACACAACATACGATATGTAGCTAATGCAATGACTCATAAGAATAGGATTTTACAGAGCACACATTATACATCACCAGACAATGGTGGAAATGCACTGGATACCTATTAGAGAGAGTTTATTAGGTTTAAAACTTCCTCAAAGTTGTACAGTCCTATTTTCAGTCATAGTACATACAAACACAATTATTTTCATTTAAACCCAAGAAACATAGTTGCTTCCTGGAATCTACTTCCAGATCAGCACAATTCTAATTATTATTATGTATCACACTAAATGTACACTACAGTACCAATCAATAAAAGTCAGACTATAGAACACATGGAGTATGAGCTCAAGTATAAGTAAATCTCTTAAAAATTGTTATTGATCCTTTAATGCAAGGAATGGGTTAGGACTGATGCTTAGTCTTCTTAGGGACTGTTACAAATTTGCCAAACAAAATCAAAATACAACATTGACACATGCAACATTTATTGCAATGAACTTACTTACAAAATGAAATGCTGCTTAAAAGAATTTCTTTTCAACATAGCAGTTAATATGCATGGGCTATGTTTTGAAAGGTACGCCCCCCTTCCACCTCGTATTTGTTAATTTACATATCAGTTATTAATTGCTTAATACGCAGAAGTGAGAGGCTAATTATTTAATTATTAACACAGTCTTAAAATATCTTGTTCCATAGACACGTTCAAAATGAATACACTAATAAGTTTCAGGAAAAGCAGCAGCAATGCTGCCAAGCTGATAGGGGTACGTATGTGCTCTGAAGGAAGCCTTCTTGGTGATCAATACTGTAAAAGCTGTTTTTAATAGTAAAATAGGAAAAGCTATTATTTCCCATATCACACTTCCCTGTATAGCATCACAGGTCTTTGCAAATATTACCAACCTAACAATATCACTGTGATTGGAACTTTATTCTCATTTTTACATCAAATGAAAATAGCATAGAAGGCAAGGGATTAAATTATTTAATGCCACTAGGGAACACTTCATCTAGATTCAGATGAAATTTGAGCTTCTAAGAGCAAGATCCACAACACAAAAAGGGAAGTGGACAGCTAAGGGCTTTGTCCAACGGTACAGAAAGCCAGCCAGCTGCTTTGGCATCTGAATGGATCATAACCCAAACAACTTCAGCAGGGTGAACTCAGGCACCTGAAGTTCCGTAGCTGAACCACCGTCATCATGGCTCAGCCAAGCACCGTGGACCTCCCCTCATTACTGTATACTCACCACCTGCTCAGAAAACTCAATTTTTTTCACAAAGGGAGGAGTATCTACTTCCACTGCTGCCTCTAATGTCTTTATTACTTCTTCAAGCGAACCAGATCTGAGCTGGACAAGAACCTTAAAAACAAAACAAAACCACACCACACAATAGTACTTATCATCAGAATGCAAATTTTAAAAAAAGTGTTTGAGGAAGACATGAAGCAAAGCAGGACAAAATACATTCCTTGATGCTGTGATGATAAAAATGCATTAATCATGAAGAAAGCAGAGAGAATGATCAATTTCTACAGAGGTTTGGTGTTTTTTTGCAGCTGGGACCTGGAGAGGAAGGGTGATCCTGGAGGCAGAGCTCCTCTGATGGAGCTGCATTAGCTGTTCTTGAATAAAGTGTTTTTTTTCCATAGGTTAGACAGGTCACTTACTTACAGGGCACATGCAGTAGACTTTCTCTCAGGTTGCAGACCATGCAATTAAAGACAAAAATTGTTGTATGTACCTATGTGGTTACAGTTCATAGGGCTGAAGGAGGCCTGAAGTGCAGAGCTTCAGTGCCAGAGCACAGCTAAGGAAGGCATTTACTTAGAGCTGTGTTTTTTTAAATCCCTTGTAGCAAGAAAGCAAAAAGTCACAATGTCATAATTAGAAATTGTTCACAGGTCTATACTCACGGAGGTAGGATTGGTCTACTTTCCATTCTCATCTATGGTAAGAAGCGATTTTAAAAAATGGGGTAGGGTGTTAACAATTCAGAATGTAACTCATCCAACTGACAGAAATTGTCTGTTAGCTCAAAAACAAGCTCAGCAACAGTACTGATACACGCCTGTGCTACTAAGAAACTGGCCTTCTGTTACTTTGCACATGGGAGTTTTTTGTCCAGTATAGCATACTTCTCTGCAAGATTCTAATACAAAGCAAGCATACTTACTTTAAGATTATTGTATAGTTTGTTCTCTGTTTTCATTATCTGGGAACAATAAAATTTGGCTTGCGCTATATCATTCTAGGAAGGAATTATAAATAATAAAAAACTATGGTTAAACATGTGTGACACTTTGACAATAAAAGTTCAAGAAAAACAACAGTCATTCACAACTTTTCAATGAATCACAAACCAGCATCTAGAAGCCCTTCACCAAGACCCACAGGCTCCAAACGGCATCCAGCCTGTGAAAGGAACATCCCACACTGGAGTTCCCATGTCATCTGGCTCTTTAGCACATCAGACAGTACTCCCTGCCTCAGATCTGCAGGGTAAGGAAGCACGTAACCAACACTGAGCATGAGAGCACCTAAAAGATAAAAGATCTACACACATGCTCAGTTTGGCACGTCAGAGTACTTAAATGAAGTGCAGCGTATGTTAATGTGGGTATTTATCCTGCCCAGCACTTTTAACCTTTCGGACATACACATTTACAGTACTGTATCTATGCCATCGACTGATCTGTATAAACAGTAAATGTTACACTGACATTTACTAGACCAACCACTGTTACTTGGGATCAAGAAACATCTTACTCACAGCAAGATGTACTGTCAAAGATCATGCAGCTTAAGGAATAGTTAAGTGTAATGTGGAGCATTATTCTCTTTGCAAAACAGGAATTTTAACTGATTTTTACATAAAGCAACAGCATCAAGGATATTTCATGTTGTTTCAGAGACAGAGATTTTGTTTTTTAACCTCAATGCCAATAAGAAGCCTTGTCATGCCATCATGCACATGAATACATTAATTTCAATGATGCTATTGTTCAGTGTCTCTGTTCACAGAGACAGTGCAAAAAAGACCACAGACTGCATAAGAAAATTTTAACAGTTCTACTTCATTCATTCGAATCTGTGAACAACACCAAATCACTAGCTCTTACAGTGCCTCTGACCCCTGTTTAGACATGAAACAGAGAAGGTTCAGAATTTCCTCAAGCTGTATACACAAATTAATGGCAGAGGAAATAGTAGACTTTAGAATTTCCTAATTGTTGTTCTCCTGCTCAATCTTTCACCCTGTACTGCCTCAGAGCCTCTTCATATGAGTGCTTAGGCACATGAGGTATATGAAAACCTCCCCCTGAAGAAACATGTTGTGAAGAAAGACAGGCCATCCCCCAGGCAGTAGGGAAATACACATCATAGCCTTTGAGTTTGCCTCCCAAGATAAACATTTTAAAGAGACGATTGTGCAAATATTTTAAATTATCATTTTAATTCTATTTAAAGGAAACCATCACTAAATAGCAGTATCTGCAGGACTGGGTCCACGGTGATATCAACCTGCTGGCCCAAGTCTCTTTCATTTTCTAAAAATATTCTATATGGCATTGTCACTAGCACAAAATATCTGTGCATTAGCCTACAGACATATGTTTAGATTTCAGAATTTCCACATTCACTTTGTGTGGGAGTTGTCTATAATCCTACTCTTTCAGGGGTCTAAAAGTTCCAGTAGTTGAAGTTATTACATAGATCAGTTATGCTTCCTCTATGTTAGCTTCCTTTCACTGACTATCTTACTACAATAAAACTATAGAGATTCAGGCACAAATCAAAACAAAAGGTACTGTACCTGCTTCAGAGCAGTTGC
The DNA here is from genome assembly GCF_000699145.1 of Aptenodytes forsteri. Taxonomy (NCBI): domain Eukaryota; kingdom Metazoa; phylum Chordata; class Aves; order Sphenisciformes; family Spheniscidae; genus Aptenodytes; species Aptenodytes forsteri. Next base: position 1,261,803 of record NW_008795321.1, read on the forward strand.
CACAGCAAAGCAGAACACTCGCAGTGGTAATGTGTCACCTTTTAACTGTGCTTCTTCAAGCAGTTTCGCTGAGATTTTGCAAGACTCCAGGTTATCCTGCATAGAAATTTCAAACCTAAGTTGCACTTGTTATTCTTGTGATCTGAAAGGACTGTAGGCAATTGCAATCACATTCAGAAGGCATTCAGAAGTCAACATACTGTAAGATCACCAAGGCAATCCATATCTGAACCCAACCAAGCAGATTTTGTGCAGCACTTCTTGAGAAACACAACATCAAAATACAATATTCAAAGCTACAGAGTTCAGAAGAGGGTAAAAATAACTTCCATTATTTTAACAACTAAGCCTTGCCCTAACTGTTTTGGCTTCTACAGGAGATAAAACAACCCCGACAGTATGCTAAAACTAACAGACACTTTCCGTTCCACTTTCCAATCATTCCCAAATCAGGAAGAAAGCTGACTTTTTGTCCTTACTTTATTCTAAAAGCTACATTAGATAGTTAATGAAAATCAATGTTTTCTAAGCATTGAACTACTCGGCACCATTACACTAAAGAAGCTGTGTATGTGCAAATTTCAACATTCAGCAATTTCTAGCCTCTCTTATGGATTAAATCTTGCAAGATGTTTCCAAAGTTATTCTAATATGATAGCTTAGACATTTGCCTGTTTTCCAACACAGAAAGCTTCCATTATCGCTGAGACAATTTTCAATAGGAGTCTATAGCAAAAGGCAATGAGTTTACCTGTGTGTTATTTCACAAACCACCAACTCTCAAAAACAATGCTCCTCACACTGGAAATTATGAGTAGAGCTGACTGGACCCCAAACAAAATAATACCTGCCAAACTTAAAAGGTGGCAGCAGGAATGTTTTGTAACAACTGGCACCACCATGCAATATGGATAGAAGCCTTCACATTCCTTCCTAGTATTTGGTGTTGATTGCTGTTCCTACTGTTCAAAGTGTCATTCCTGCAAAATACTGGCCGTGATTTAAGGGATAGGATCATCCTTTGGGTGTTTAAGGGATGCTTTTCCATGCCACCGCTGAATGGTCTGCACAGCTTGTGAAAATACCTTTTAAACCACATGGTTTAAAACATGCTCTTTGAAAATTTAGAAACATTCTGACCACCAGAAGATTGGTTATTATTACATCAATATTTTGCTGTCATCAAAAGGCCTATAGCCCTCTCCTGCACTAAAAGAAGGACCATCTGTTACCTTAGAGGATAGCAGTGCCTTGCAATGATTTAAAACGTCCCAGAAGTGTTTTAGAGTTGACCTCTAAAACACTCCTGTACAAAGATAAACATTAATTCCTTTGTTTATCCACTAGCAATAATCTGAGCTTTAAGCCTCGTACATTTTTCTGTACTGGTTTCTGGCATGGTTATTCAAAAGAAACCAAGAATTAACCTGGTAAAAATCCAGCACTGCTTTTAATGATACCAGCACCATTATTTCCAGTATTCAAGTCGTGTATCTGGAAGATATTTCCCTTCAAGATTTTTTCTGAAGTTTCTTATGTTGCATCACGAGCAAAACCACTTTTGAGCTTCATGGTTTCTCCTCCTACCACTAACAGCTGAATCAACAGATTAAGCTTTTGAAAGAGCTCCACCTAATCTTCTTTAGTGCATAAAGGGTTACTACAGCTTATTCCCCTATTAATAGTATTTTATCGTAATGGAAAAAAAACCCACAAATTTATTGTGGCTGGGGGGGGGGGGGGGGGGGGGAGGGAGGTAAATTTTCCTCTATTTTTATCAATTCACTAAATAAGTAATGATAGGCCAGATTCTCTACTGAAAACACAGGTAGGGCCAGAAGCAGTAGAAAACAGAAGTCTCAGGAACCTCCTCCTGTTGCACATGCCATGGATCCAAGCCTTCTGAGAGCAGGCCATGGAAAGAATCATGTAAAGATTTTAGGGAAGAAGCTACAGCAGAGGGAGTAAAGGAGACCTCAGAGAAACAGTGGGTTTCTGTGAAAGCCTTTACCTAAAGGCAGAGTATAGACCAAGAAGCAACCCTGAAGTGGTAAATACTGCCTCAGTGGATGCTAGTAGCAAACACCAGCTTATAAACTTGGGTTATAGCATAGTGTCAGAGTCTTTGTACATTCATAACTTTCTAAAAGAGGTGCCTTCTACGTAGAACTGGTATACCTAAACTGACTGTAACCATCAATCTCTAGTTGTTTTTAACAGCAGACAACTTCCACAGCTCTTTCTCAGCTCTGTCTACTGCCCCACTCTCCAAACACCAAAGCCACATGGCTATTTCTATTTCCTCTGACTGAAAGGTAGCTCTGATTCATTAGAACTGAGAATTTCAGAAGCACCACATGAATTACTGCTGAGCTACCATTTTAGGCAAACTCCTTTTTATCACACAAGCACTCCGTTTCATTGTATGGTTAACTGAGAAACCTAAAGAAGTTTAGTCTAGTGGTATAATTTTTCCTCAGCTAGTGTCTTTCTTCCTAAAAACATGAGGAAATTGAAGAAGAGTTTCCTACTGAGTTTGGGAAGGGCCTATGTTAGTATTTCAAATTCCAGAACTGTTTCAAATCTGGAGAGGAGGATCAAAATAAAAAAGTTTGGGGATCTCACTTTGCTACAAAAGGGAAACAGTTCTAACTGTTCTAAACTCGTAGAACCTATGTAGCCTAGTTTCTTACTGTGTTCATGCTCTTTTTCTCTGAGCTAAAAATACAGTTAAGCTCAAGGGGCAGACTGTCTCTCACTGAAGGCATTCATTTAGGTTTCTTTTCTCCACACAGCTCCTCATTTTCATCAGGCATGTAGGAACAGATTACCTTTGAGAACTCTAATCCTTGTCAAATTTGCGTGCAATTACAGAAATGGTTCAAGGTTACTTGGAAGGGGAAGGGAGAAATGGATGGGAGATGTCTGACAAACAGAACATATCATACATATGCCTTGTCTCTCAAGGAAGCCAGACTATAAACCAATATTGAGGCTCAAGCACAGAGTATAGTCTGAAGAGATGCACAGATCCCAGAGAAAGAATAGTATCAGCTAATCAAAGGCTGATATTGAATTTGTTCCTTAGTGCTTATGTCCATGTAATTTTTTTAGAGATTTGCTTTGTGACATCAGTTTATATGGGAAGCTATATATGTGCACCATATCATGCACAATGAAGCAATTTAGGACTTAAATATTTCTAAAATATTCTCACTAGATAAGAAATCATGACTGGGAACATATGGAAATTTTAAAATAAAAAAAAAAGGAAGACATAGAGAAGGCGTTTCAAATACTTTTTCATCATGTAAATTGAAGATACTTACCAGTTTGTAGCATATTGCAAATGCAAGTAGATAGGTTTCTTTGTTGAAAGGTATATCTTGTTTTTTCATTTCTACCAGAACTTCCAAAGCACCTATCAAATATACATTAGTGTTACTCACTTCACAAATTTAAGCCTGTACATTTAGTAACTGGAAAAAAAAAAAAAATTCAATGTGTTATGAGCTCAGTAAGTCTGTTTCAAAATACAAATGTAAACTGAAATGTTATTTTTTAAAAAATTAATACATTTCAAAAAGTTTAATTTAGAGTCAGCTGGATGTAAATATTTCTTCCCAGCAAGGAGGTTTTCAATCTACGTTAGCATGTGGCCTTGCAGTTCTATTATTTTCATACAAATCTAAAACTAAATTCTAGATACTTGACAAAGCCACTCTAATTCTTTCCAACTGCCCAGAAAGCAAGCCTTTTAAACACGATCAAAGCTTCCACCATTTTAGGCAAACTATCTAACAGCTCCACCATAATGCACATGCTCCACTACACCACAAGACTGCATTCAGGCTCTGACCTAGTTATTTTCACAGTGGCTCAGTCTCAACTTTCAGGACAACCGCTGGACTTAGATTTGCCAAATATCAAGAGACCATTCGCTGTGTGTTCAACAAATTTCAAATAAAACGATTTGCTTGAAAAGCTTACTCCATACTGAATTTAAGATTTTCTCATGGAAAGCCTTTTCTGTCAGGTCAGATGATTCCCCCTTACCCTTACAAAGGGCCAAACTCATTTGAAGCATTTGACTTAAATATTGCAGTAGCCACTCTGTGTGGGCACACTAGTAAGACAAACCAAGAGAAGACTATGGTGTGGTTTTGTTATCAAAGGAAAAAGGATACTCTTCCCTGCTCTGACACAAACGCAGAACTGCCAAAAAAATTGTTGAAGAACTTACTGTTCCAAAAACCACGTAAAACACACTTTGAATAGAGAAAACAAAAATCTATGGGAAATTACAAACCAAAGAGAAGTTAAGCTTCAGAGAAGAGGGTTTAGGAAACAAGTGCCCCTGGATAATCACAATTCTGTGCAACTGAGAATAGTAAGAATACCATTGGAAGTATGAAACAAATACAGCCTTTCATTTTTATTACACAATACAGTGCAGCTCATTCACATCTACACTGATTTACATGATGTTTGGCCTTCTAAAACCATAAACCAATCAGCAATATTCATTAAAAATATATATAGTTATATACACACACACTTACAGTGAGAAGCATCCTCCTCAAAATGCATTTGCCCTAGCTAACACAGTACTTACTTTCAAAATGGCCCTTTTTAAACAACATAGTCATCAAAATATGGAACGATGTACTCTCTGAGAAAAAACCACGCAAATTCTGGAGAAGAAACATACAAACAGAGCAAGCGTAAAGAAAGTTAGGACAGTGAGCATTCTTGGTGTGCACAGCATTTAGCACGTCTTTCTACTGGAATAAGCCCCATCTTCACAAGTTCAACATTTGACTCTCTGGGTTCCCTGACTGTCCCTATGTCAAGTAATCTCTAAAATACCAGTGACTCAGTATGGTCAAAAGCTCACTAAAATTAAACAGAAATTTCCCAGAGATTCCCACTATCTTTTTTTTTAATGACAGATTGTGACCTCTAAGTTAATGCAAGCAGAAGTCATTTACTAATGGCAACTCCAAAATCTCAGCAGAAATACAGCTTGCAGCTGATTAACAATACCTTTGCAGCAAAGTACCACCACCATGAAACTGAAAGAATTCTTTGCTCATCACAATATCAAATGATGAACAGATCAGCATAAGGGCTTGAGTGATGACAAGGACAGTAGCAGAAGAAAAAGCAAGTATATTTCACATTCCACTTCAATCACACTGTGTGTTGGGAATAGCCAAATAAAATGCCAGAGGTATTAAGTCTAGATTTCTGCAGCAGCGTCTGAAAAAGTGGTACTGTACCTTACTATCCATCAGTTACAAAGTCCTGCAAGTACTGCAGGACTCGTCTTAGTGACATAGATCTCAATCAAAAAAAACCAAACCAAAACAAAAACCGCACATACTTTTACACATGGCTAACTTAAGAATAGTAGCCCAAGCAAGACTTCTCCCGTTTCTGGCTAGGCATATCTAATGCCTTAACGAATTAACATCATAGAGATGACTTTCCACTGGCTGCCAGAGATTTTTGAAGACACAGCATTATTGCACAGAATCTTTTTAATTTATTAGGCACCGGGCACGATTAGTATCTTGTCATAATAGCACACATAGCATTTTACAGATGTTCGAAAACAAGTCCTTAAGTTTCTTCAGCACTAAAATCGTCAAGTTCCTGAGCTGATGAATATCATACCACCTCTACAGGGTTCAGTGGGATTTTGAAGTACAGAGTAACATGATAAATCTGTTGGTGCAAATAACCCAAGGGATTTCAGAGGACGACTACATAAAAAATCAGAAGTGTTCATTTCCGAGAATGATCTAATGTGACACAAGATGCAGGAAAACATGCATCAGCTGTGTTCATTTGAGGAATTATTTTTTAATCAATACTTTTTATTCAAATAATGCAATTATACAGAAGTACAATAATAAAGTTATCAGTCAAACTAGCATTTAGTTTTCTTTTAATTACTGGTTTGCTATTTTTAAAATAAAAACCATGCAATCTGCATCCTTACATTAATGTCATAGACATCCTTGCTACTGCAACACATATACTTCAAGTCTATGAGCTCATGCAAGTCTCATGCATAGCATACTAATTACTCATACTGAACTATTAAGAATAACAATATTTTCAAAATATATAGGGGAATTACCTGATCTTTGATAAGTTCTACTGCAGGTCTTTCAAGGTCCAGCTCATAACATAGCCTCATAAAGAGGGGCCCAAATTTAAAATTATGTAAGGCTGAGATTCCATTCTGTTCATGGTACCTATTGGAAAGATTTAAAAAAGTTAATCACACAGGGCATGGAATTTGTCAAGGCAAAACAGCTTTAAATAGACAGCAAGATCTGTATGTGCAGTGAGAGAGGCACTTCTCTATCTGCACCAGCCAGTGACATTTAGATAACAGGAGATTATTTTTATGGAAAAAATATTGTTTTGATCAAACTAATAAATTAACTAGTAATATGTAATCTCTTCTATTTCCAGTAACCTGCATTAGATTAGTAATAGAATGGGTCTCCACCATGAAAATTCCCAGCTACTTTGCCTTCTATTCACAGAGCAATAGCACAGGAAGTTGCAGCAGTCTATTTTAGCAGCAGTATCTGCTAAAATACCTCAACTTTTTCTCTCCTACACTAAAAAATAAATAAAAAGATAAAAATAAAGTGTTTCACTTTTTTCTTTATAGCTCCTACACTGGAATTGCTGGGAAGGCTTTCATTCACAAAACCTCCTGACCTGCCACTGCTGGGACCAGACCAGTTTATAGCCAGGTGTGTCTTGGCTGGAAAATGCCACTGAACACACCACTACCTCTCAGCTGAGAGATGATGTTTCTATGTGGCTCACCATTCATTCTGCATACAGTAGGACACCACTTTGCTCCCGTAGCTTGACTCTCCTTTGATCTGAGAGTCTCTGAAGGGTTGGAAGATCCAAATTAAATGAAAATACAGCCTTAGTTTAAGGGATTAACTGTGCATACAGCCACTGAATTATGGCAAGCCCTCAACTGCAGACATAACCTGAGATGATCCAATAAAAGCAAAAAGATAAAGACAGCAAAGAGTGTTACCTGGATTGTTAAAAATACCTGTAAATAACTTTCCTGGCTAGTTCCACATCAGATGAAGTCTGACATAAATGCAGTAAATTTTTTAATTCATTTTTGAGAATCATTCCGTTTGTCTTTAATTTTTCTTTAATACTTTTAAAATACGGATCTGAAAATAAAACACATTATAGCAGCAGTCTATAGACAATTCCATTACCTGTGTTGCATACTTGGTACCTAAAACATGGAGATTCAATGAAGCAGAAAGCTTGTTTTTCTCACCAAGAAAAATGCATAAAGCTTCTCACAGACAAGCATGCCTAGGTGTCCCCATGAAGTCATGTCAGACTTGGAAAACCAACAAGATGCTTATGTGAACTTAATTTCATTGTGTATGTTATGGAATATAGCAGGTAATACAAAAATTTCAAAGAGGAAGGAAGTTTTGTAAGCGACATTTTCTGCCTTATGTTCTTTTTTTAAAAAGCAAGCAAACAAACAAAAACAATCCCACTCATCATTCAAACGAGCATAAGAACTTATACTCAACACTGTTGGTACAGAAGATTTAAATTCCTTCACAATTGATGCAAACACAGTCTCATACATAATCTATGTATTTCTATACATAGCCATAAACTTAGAGCTGCTTCTCTTCCCCCCTAAAAAAGAGGCTTCTCTATCCAGCACATTTTCCTATGACAAAGCAAGCACAAAGATGAGTCCTTCAGCTGGTAATCTCAAGGCTCTGATTCAGACATACACAAGATTAAAATCACATGTACCTCCTGGCAGCCCCATTCCTCTAATGGTGCTGCCCCCATCTTGGGCAGGGAAGTGAACTTTTTTGTAGCAGTTGCTGGGTCACTGCTGTTTCCAAGCTAGTAACCTATACAAGAGGTGCAAAGTGAGCACCCTAGAGAAAAATATATTCAGCTACTGGATGCATATCTGTTGCTACATGCAAATACAAGTCCTTACTCAAGACTGAGATGCAGAGCTGAATTCACCCTGAAGAATGTATATATGTAAGTATGCATAAATAATGGTTGTGATGTGTTCAAAGGTGTGCAGAAATTTAAAAACCACCTGGGATCTGAGCTGTATTTGTAAAGAACACATAATAGTTATTACAACTACTACAGGTAATTATTTAACTGCTGTAGTTAATAGTATAACTATTATAGTTAATTGTTGCAGTATAACTATAATAAATGATAGCTATTATATATTCTGTGTAACAGAATAGTTATTACTGCTTTTTCCATTTCTAAACCAAGTTTATTACTAGCCCTAATTACTTCATCTTTCAAGTATTAGACTAAACGCTAAGTACAGAAACCATGCACACATACACACAGACAAATAGGTGCTTAGCACATTGTTTTCATCAGTTCTGAGAGGCTACTATTTGTACAAAACAACAAGGTCAACTTGTGACCTGTAAAGCCAAATATTTGGCTTCTACAAACCTGTTTTAGCAAGAGTGATTGACCCATAGCAATAAATTCAATGTATCTCAAGTACAGGATGAATAATCCCCAATATGAGTACGTCATCATCACAGCAAAATATAATAACATTATGACTTGTCACTGCTCAATTTAAATTCTACTTTTACTTAATATAGAAAAACTGTCACGTTGACTTTACCTCCCTCTCTGTCCCAGAAGACTAGTTTATATAAAACTAAATTTGAATAAATCCTCTTTGCCATACAAAAAACCTACAATTAACTACATCCTTTGGAACAATTGTCAATTTGTATCACTAGAACACCTGCACATGATTAAAGAGGTGCAGGAAATGAAGTTTTGCCTAACCCTTCTTAAACATTAAGGGCAGATTTATGTTTATATTTATGTTCCTTAAAGAAAGAAATTTGTATACACTTTAAACAGCATGACAAAATCCCCATCAGAAAAAATCCACCGATCTTGCTCCTTCGTTAGTTTGGAAAACCTGAACTTGTTTTCATATTCTGAGTATGCATACATCATCTGGAATTGGGTGTACAATTGAGAACTTACATTAGGTAAAAGGAAAAAAATCTAAAAGAATAAGCTAACTAAATTTACAGAGCGGGTTAGAAGAGAATTACTGGCATAGGCCTTCTCTGGATAGTTAAGTAGCTATTAGGCTTTGTATTAACTTTCTCTGCTGATGATATATTTGAAATAAGATTTATAGACTGAAACAGTATTTTCTATTAGACTACCTGATGAACTTGGAAAAGCAAGGACACAAACATTTCAGGTCTTATGGGAACACCTTGCATACTTGAAAGCTTCTCCACATTTCCCAGCACAGCATAACTAATACTGTTTCATTCTACAAAGCCTCAGATCTTCCAATAATTCTAGCTACAGAAAATTTGCAAGAGGAAGACATAAGTTGTTGCTTTAAATGGGGTCAATTGGTGTCATACTAATGACTTTGACTGTCTTGTTTCCTAGGACCCACACTAAAATTGAGAATGGTGATTATGAAATAAATACTAATACCTTTATTGCCATGAACTTCATTTCTAATTGCCACTTTCATCTGCTGAAATTCTTGTAACTTTATATCATCTTCTGTTAGCAGATACCGCTTCCCTACCATAAGAAAAAAAGAGGAAGATTGAGTTTTACATCACACTGTCTGTTTTACTACTACTGAACTTTGCATTTATGAGTTACTGCTGTTAATTATCATGTGATGCCAGACCACTGGCAGCATGACACTAAAAAAAGACTGCAAAAATTGCAGTTGTTCACATCACTGACAAAAGAACCTGAGCACTATGTCACAGCTTTCCAGAGTTAATGTGTACAAGGATGAAGAAGTATATATTTATTGGATGTACAAAAGAACTAGAGACACCATTCCTCTCCACATAGCCAAGGCACAAGAGGATTCTGCACAAGAATAAGATCTTCCTCCCCTTTCATGCTTTTATAATGATTTGTCTTGTCATCTCTTTGTTCACCACAATTCGCTAGTGGCACAGCTTCCTTTCCTCACGTGTTGTCCCCACTATTGTAGAATGCATCATTCTAGAAGCTCCAAATGCAGTACGAAGACGAAAAAGAAAAAACACAAAGCTTATTATTTGATTGTAGTAACACTCAAGAGACCTAGTGAAGTTCTGGTGCAGTACAGACATCAGAGATAAGTCACTGAGTCTAGAATCTCAAAATTAACTTTGGGTGCTAACCGCAACTGTACTGTGTTGCAAGCTCCTTTAACAAAAGCGTCATGCAAATGCTATTTGTGAAGTTTTTGCTGTCACAAAACCAGCTCTCCAGTAGATTTGTATTTGCAACCAATGATTTTGTAACAGAAAGTCACTGTAATAGTTTACGTTGTCACAATCTAATCTTTTAAGTTTTTGGCTTCTTAAAAAAATTATTCTAATCATGAAGGGACAAGAGCAAGTATTGACCTGAGTTAGGTTATTTATTCTCTGCATTTCCCTAGCAAAATGTAACAGGCCATGAAAATAAAAACACTTGTTTTCTATGCAAGCAAAGCATGCTAATGACACACTTCATAAAATCTGAAGAAAAAAATCCATTAAATGGCACCTTTAGCCATTAAATTTAACGGAAACAGTTCCAGTGGGTAGATAAATACACTTTATCCAGCATGAAATTGGCCTGGATTACCCTACCATTTACTTCCCACAGCCCTCCTCATGTCATTTACTTCCCACAGACCTTCTCAGCTGGTCTAACACCAAAAGACCATCCCTGTCCTGGGCCTCTCCAGAGCTGATGCAGGAATCATGCCGGTGCCTGGGGTGGGACAGGCGCGCCACACTGCATGGATACTCAGTGGTCACAGGTGGTGTCAGCAGAGAGCTTGGGGCAGCAGAATTTTACCCTTTGTGAATTCAATTTGCTGAATTCTACCACTTCCTTAAATTCATACCTTACAGTGTTATAGAAACAAACGAGTGCAAAACCAAATAAGAGGGCCTCTGAGGAAAAAAGAGGGAGCTTGATATGATGGCTGGCACGCACAGGTGGTGCAGGCCATCCTGGAGAACTTAACCAACCAACCTGCTTTACCTCAGACATGCCGCAACCCTCTAAAAGGAAGGCCAGTGAAGAGCGGTGGGCAGACCACCATGCGGGGGGGATCCTCATGTCTCTGAGGGGTTTAACAGAGCTGTAAACTGAGTGAAACCTCCACCAACGTTGGCGCAGCAGGCTGGGAGCCCAGATGGGGACTACACTGGGGAGCCCTCTGCCATACACCTCCTTTCCACATGCCCCTGTTTTGTTCTCTGGGTGAGGGAGCGCCTTCGAAAGGCCTCTGAAGCCCGGACACAGTGGTGGTGGCGGTGACAACCAGCAGGCGCAGCCCAGGGTCTGGGTAACGTTGTTGTCCTCCCAGAATAAATACGCGTTTATGAAGCTGCATGTTTTGGGGTTTTTTTTGTGGCTCGTATCCAGCCAGCAGCAAGCACAGGATAAAGTGAGTAACGCTGCTGCTAACCCTCCTCACGGGATAACTCTGCCGCACCAGCTCGGCCTGCCCACCGCAGCACAAACGGGCCCGCTTTGAAGCCCACCGGGAGCCTCTCGGCGCTCCCCCCCAGTACCCCGCGCCGAGAAGGGCATTCCCGCAGGAACTACAACTCCTGTCAGGCACAAGGCTGGCAGCGGTCGCCGGGCCTGCCGGGAGTTGTAGTACTACGGTCGGGTCCCCAGCAGGTGGGCAGCCCAGGGCCCTGGCCGGGCA
>NW_008795321.1:1274005-1279208 GCF_000699145.1 Aptenodytes forsteri
TGGTTGCCGCTGGCTGCGGTGGCCGCCGCCGAGGGGAGCTTGAGCAGGGACGGGTGTGCTGCGTGGGGACTTTCTCTTCGCCTTTGTACATCTATATATAAAATTGGAGACAGCTCTGAGAACGGCGTATCGCTAGCATGCGGTGCGGGAGAGTATTCTTAATTTGTTTTTTATAAATATTCCATATAGTCGATTTCATAGCTTGATATCTTACGACCTGCCTTTTTGGGTCACAGGAAGCCACACGGAGTTGTATGGGGGCCGCCAAACCCGCGGTAGTAAGTGTTCAGTGAAACCTAGTAACTCGGGTGACAGAAGCACAAGCAAGACTGATGTTTTTGAAAAGCTGCCATTCCAAAAATCCTGACCTTTGGGAGGAGCTGAACTCCGTAATGTTTACGTGAAGTGTGGTGATGATGGGTAACTTTATTGTGCCTTTTCAGCTTCCCCGAGCAGAAATTTCTCTGTGCTGCTTCCTGGTAGCTAGATGCCCACGTCTCAAAAATGTCGCCCTTTCCTCTGGCACGGGAGCCGCTCAGCAGTGAACCATCATGAAGAACTCAAACCTGACCTCCAGCTTACCTGAGCAAAACTCTGTCATACAGACAGTTGCTCGTGCTATAGAAGACAGGTCTTTAAACCCTCGTGCTTGCTAGTGGCATCCTTAGCTGTGAATGAGCATACAGAAGATTATCCTAAAAAAAACCCCAAACCACCCAGATCTTTTGTGTGCCTCTTTTATCAACATAGCGAAAAATAAGTTTAAAAGAAACCCCACCAACCAAACAAAAAGACCTCTTTTTCTTATTTTCTAACTGTTTGGTAAAGCATTGTATGTATTCTCATATTCTGACTGTGGAATTCTGTGTACCAGGTCTTTGACAAAAATTTGCAAAGATGTTCAGAGCTGCACGTGTGTGTATAATTGCATATCAGAAGGATGGTAAGGAGACAAATTGTTTCACACCCAAGAATAAGAAACTTTTAGTGGTAGCAGATAGATTTTCAGATGAAGGCTTTAAGGTAGTTGCTAAGAATTCTGTGTAGCATAGTAATGTCTATTTTTAAAATATTTCATGTTTCTTAACATTAATTTCTGCAACGTTCTACATGTATTTCTATTATCTTCCTTCAACAAACTTTACCCAGGTATTCCTCATGCATCTTCAAGGCCGCGTCATCTGTGAGTGATGCACAAACATGGTTTGTTCTTCGAACTGAAGCATTTTCCATTGTGTTTCAAAAGCTAGAACAGTGTCTTGAGAAGATTTCAAAGGTGGTACAAAGAGTATTTGGAAAAAACTTTCAAAAACGTTTGAGTGAACTCTGCAGTTCACAGGAGCTGCAAAAAAAGGAGATGATCAAAAATGGAGTATTTACAGATCAGCATCTGCCTTTCATTTCCAGTAAGGCAAATCTTTACAGATGGAAAAAAAAACATCCAACAACAACAGAAAAGCCTTGTTGTGCATATTCATCTTTTTTGCTTATGCTTTTATGCCTACATTTAGGTAATTGCTAGCATTTGATGAAAAAGGTCTGTGTGCACAAAGAAGCTATCCTATATTGTTGTTTGGGTTTTTTTCTACCTTTAAAAATTTATCATTTTCTTAAATACAGAGTTCAGGTTTGGGAAGATTTGTTTCATGCTGAAAAAAGAAAGCCTTTCTGTTTTAAAAATGACAAGGTAATGGCTCATCCACATACAAGGAATCTGAACTGTTACAGTAGCTGCTGCTGACAGCTGTGTCGTAAAGACAGTTTAATGCATCCAACTCAGTAAATGTGACAGAAAAAGGTAATACCTAATAAAGCGTTAGTTTGTTTAGAGATGTCTAAAGCAACCTGGCTTACATAGTGATTTCTTTCTTCCTTAGGTAGAAGATCTCTTCTTTCTGTGGCTTATGTGGACAGCTCAAAATGGGAAAAGAGACAAAAAGAGGAGCATAGCCTGGGTGAGAAAAGTTTGTTTCTTTTTCTCCGCTTCGACTAATTAATTGCAACCTGTACTCATTTTAGACTAGCTCATCATCTATAAATACTTCAAAATAAAAAAATGTGTGGAACAAAATTCTTCTGAGGTTCCATGTCAAAATCTGCTCAGCATGTTAAAAATCTGTCATATATATTCAAAGCTATAATGCAGAAACAAGTTAGAATTTGGCCATTTGATTAACGTTTGGTTTCTACAAGCTGATTTTTTTCTTTCACAAAATTCAAAGCTTTTATGAATGTCATAGTTTTGTGTTTGACAGTTAAGACTGTCTCCAAGTGTCTTCTACATTGACATTGTTTTAATTGTAATGCAGTGTGAAAGAAGACCTATTCTATAAGTATTGCAGGGCATTCCTGTTTAAAAACTTTTTTTTGAAAGAACGTTTTCCTCAGATTTTTGCAGGAGGGAAAGTTACATTTTTTGTTGAAATTTTAGGTTTTTCTTTTGGGGAAAAATGAAACTAAACATTTTATTTCCGAGAAGTTGTATATGAAACTGTATCTGCATATGGTACTGAGATCTTTCATGCAAATTTCATAGCTAAATTTTTCAGCTAGTTTACATTTGAAATGATATTCCACCATCTTTTTGGTGACTATGTTAAATAGAAAGCATCATGCAAAACATTTTTCCATGCTAAAGGTACATATGCATTATTTTGTACCATGGATGTTTTGGAGACCCCTTAATGCATAATCTTTGTCTGCCATTTTTCATTCCTGGGCCCCTGAACTGTGTTTGTTAATTGTAACACAGATTCTGAGGCTGAAAGAAGAATCAGCAGGTGAAATTCAAGGGCTTTTGTCAGGCAGGAAGACAGACCAAATGATCAGAGTAATGTTTTTTATACACTAATTTGTTTCTGTTATTTGCCTATAAACGGCTAGGTTGATATTGTCAACACGTTTTACTGCATGTGGGCCAGAAACAGCTGGTGGGTGCTCATGACTAGCTTGGATTCTGCAGAGATTGTTAATACCTTGCAGCCCTTTACTGTCAATAGGACTGCTCATGCAGTGTTTTTTGGGCTAGAGCCACAGACTAGTGCCCTGGGATGCATTTGAACCAGTCACCTCCAGATGAAAAAGGGTTCTTATTTTGACAAACATCATAGGCAATAGAAATGCACTGTAGAAGAAAACATTGTTGTGCAAGTGCTGGTACAGTCCATGTTTGGCTTTCCCCAGGCCTGGCAAGACCTTTTGTGACTGTTTGGCAAGCACAGTTCTGGCTGCTGCTCTGCCGATGGTCTTGATCCAAAGCAGATGTCTGTTCCGTGCTTTTCAAAGAACTGCTTTGCATTTTCATTTTGTGTTCACAGAAAAGAGAAAACAAGTTAACACGGTGTCAGCTGTATTAGCATTTTCAAAGAGGAGACAGCCCTGCAGACGTCTCCTCTGTAGCTGTCAGTTGTATGGTTGCACGTATAATCTTATGTGTCGTAACTGGTGATTGTAGCTAGAGTGAATTCCTTATGTTGAGGAGCTCTTTTATTTGTGTATTGCAAGCACTGTTTCAGAACTGTTATTCTGCAAAACTATGTCGTGAGAATACATTTAAAGGAAAAAGAAGAATTTTTGGTTTAAAGTCAGTTCTGTTTCTCTGCTGCAGCAGCGATGTGGTGCCGTCCCAGACTCAAAACTCATTTACTATGTCTGTATAAGATATGCTTTATTTTCTTCTCCATAGTCTCAGTTTAGCATTCCAAGCATGAATGAGTTTAGGAAACTTCAGTACTGAAAAAAGCGTGGGAAAGAACAAGATTGTGTTTTGTGTACGGAAGTACATTTGTTCAAAAAGGTAGGAATTGAAGATGTGTTAATTTGGAATTTACAAACTGCTTGCTGGTAGGAAGATACCTGTCTAGAAGTAATTTGGACTCCACTTATTAAAAATGAGATATCAAGGAAATGGGAGGCATGGATGGTCTTACATTCTCCAATGTTTCAGCTGGTAAAATTAAGTGACAGTAAGCATCTTGGTGAGAAGAATAGCAACTACCAGAATCCCAGGGGATGGCAGAATCCAAGTTAGATAGGAAATGTCTTTTTCTGTTAGAAAGACTCATGGTACCTAAAATGGCTCATCCGCAACACCAGGTGGCAGTGCTGCCTTTACAGACTTGAATAATTTCCATTCAAAGCTTTCTTCAGTACAAAGCTGTAGTTCTTTGCAGAAGCTGCTAGGGATGTGGAAATACTGAGAAATGTGAAACATACGCATTTGTAAGCCAAAGTACTTGCCTCAGCCTTCCTTTATATTTTAATTGGGTCTTTAAAATAAATCAAGGCTTTCTTTATACAGAAAACGAAATGTTAGTGTGTGAGTTAAGATATTAGCTCTGCCCATCATTCCCAGGACAGATAAACTTTTCATCACAGTTGTAGCTGCTTTCCCGTTGCTGCCCCCTCACTGGATTTCAACCCTGTCCTGGATGGACCACTTCTAAGAATAAGAGAGTAGTGACCTTACATGGTGGCCAAATGTGCCACTTGTTGATGTGGCTACATGCTGTGGATAGGTACACACTGCGAATCAAACTGAGACTCTGTTGATTTCCTAGGTCACCAAACTGGTATTAGATGTCATAACCACTGACTTGGAAGGTGAGGGTCAGTATTTTCCCAGTCATTGTCCTGAATCACCCTGTTGCAGGCAGCAAGACGTTGAGTTTCTATGAACAAATGAAAATAAAAGTGGACACGAAGTTTCAGATACCAATATTCTAGAGACAGCTGTGAAGTCATGTCCGGAAGTTAAATGACCTCAGCTCAGACTTACAGTTTGTTTTGTTAGTTTGTTTAAATCCATGAGATTCTGCAATATGCAGAAATATGTTTTTAGAGAAATTAAAGTTTTGTAAAAGTTCATCTTGTAGTGATGTATTGTTAGGCAGCATGTATGAGAGATTATATATACTAGTGTCATGGTTTAACCTCAGCCGGCAGCTGAGCACCACACAGCCACTCGCTCACTCCCCTCCGTGCCCTGGTGGGGTGGGGGAGAGAATCAGAAGAGTAAAAGTGAGAAAACTTGTGGGTTGCAATAAGAACAGTTTAATAATTGAAATAAAATAAAGTAAAATAGTAATAGTAGTAGTAACAATAATAATAATAATAAAAGAGTATGTAAAGCAAGTGATGCACGATGCAATTGCTCAGCACCCACCCACCAATGCCCAGCCAGTCCCCAAGCAGCAGCCCCCCC
>NW_008795321.1:1279245-1284154 GCF_000699145.1 Aptenodytes forsteri
CACCCCCAGCCTTCTCAGTCGGTAGAGCATGGGAAGCTGAAAAGGCCTTGACTAGTGTAAGCGCTACTCAGCAACAACTAAAACATCAGTGGGTGATCAACTTTATTCTCATCCTAAACCTAAAACACAGCACTATACCAGCTACTAGGAAAAAAATTAACTATATCCCAGCTGAAACCAGGACAACTAGTGTCCTCTTTGGTAATGACTATCAGATAAAAGCACTTGCGACTTATTTCTGTTAGAATGTACAAAGAATTTTGCTTTGGCCATGAAAACATTTATTTGGTTTATACACCAATGTTTAGCACTCAAGTTTTACTACCAACAGTGCTAGGAGACTTGGGCATTCACATTCTTGCATTCTAGTACTTCTATCAGGTTGTTTTTAACTAAGAAGCAGCTTTAATCTTGATTATTGAATAGCAACTTATGGAGCAAACTTGGTTTACAAAAGGTAGCTGAATTATTTCAAATCATGAATGTGAGAAAAAAAGTCTGGGTTTAGGTGCTTTTCAGAGAAAACAAACCAGGAAAGAATTACTGCAGATTATGCATATCTAGAAACTACAGAAGAAACGGCAGTTTGTCTGGAAACAAAGCTAAATTTCCCATTAACTTGATTTGTCTCTATTCTTGAAAGTTTAATCAGCTTTCATTTTATTGTGACTCTTATACTGGAGCTGATAGGTAAGTGCTTCATGTTGCTTTCCATGCTAAAGTTCTGATGGAGAGTTCCAGCTTTGTAGACAGCATAACAGGTCAATCATTAAAATTCTGTGTGTGAACTCTCCCAGAGGAAGATTGTGTATAAATGGCTAACAGTCTTGGGATCTTGCACTCATAGCATTGTATTCATTTGGTTTATAGTCTACTTAAGCACTCAGAGTTCCCTGAAATGGGCTCTTCATCTTCATGAGCACCTAGGCAAAAGAAGTGCCAAGCTTAGGGGTTGAGTATGGCCCAAAATGGTCTTAGGTATCGACTTCCAGTTTTCAGAGGGTGATGCGTAAGAAAAATAGTTCTGGAATAGATAAATGAACTCCCAACCTGTGCAGTTGTCTTTCTCAGCTCCACGTTGCTATGTCATCAAACATACCAGATTTCAGAGTGAATACTTTTTTCCAGCTACGTCAAAATGCAGATGAAGAATGTTGGATGACAGTTGGCTTAGTATGTTTAGGCAAGGATCTAGCCAGTTCTTAGTTCCTGACAAGTTGACTTGGCCGCAGCATCCATTCTCTCCAACTTCTAGCACTACTGGGAATGCCCCCAAAGTCTTTACCTACGTGCTCCATCATGACCTTTGTGAGTGCTGGAGAGACAGGTAATACAGAGTCAAATACAGACACTTCTTGTAAGGATATTCCCACGGAAATTTATTTACCGTTAAAAAAGTTGATCCGCAGTTTTAGTGGTTATCTGGTACAGTATGGCCTTGGTGGCCCCCATCAGCTCAGCATCCTGTGTTGTATTTCGTAGGAGCTGGTACTTGCCTCAGTAACTTTGCCCCAGATTTCCGTTTGCTTTCATGGTCATGAAATGCTTGCCTTCCCTCAGCCAGAGATAAATGCTCTCTTTGTGGTTTGAAGAGCACCCTAAAGTGCCTCAGGAAGGAAGGAGTTACGTAAACACGAAATACTGCTCTGTGGCAGACAGCAATGTCCAGACTAAGAGTCAACCATTTTATTCCAAATGAAGGCTCTGTTGTTTTACTGCAGCAAAATTCTTTGTACATGCGTTACAATTTGGGAGAGTACCTGTAAGGTCAGAGTACCATTGAATGCCATTTGTACTGTTAGAACTGTATACCCCTCAGTATTCAGTGGCGGTACAGGTGTGTTTTTAAAATGATGAATTGTGATACCACTTGTTTTGTGGACAGAACATACGTGGACTGCATCCTTCAGAGACACAGCATGTTACTGGTGCAGTGCTGCTTCCTGTCACTGACAACCTTGCCAGAGTAGAAGGCTTAGTCAATTCTGATGTCGTGCTGCAAGTTGTGTTCACCTCACATTTCACTGACAGGTGTGGAGGTTGGATGACCTTTTTGGAAAATGAATTATAAAACGAGCCAACCCATCAGCTCTTGAAGGATGTCCAATGGGACTAATCAAGAGGTGTCAAAGGAGAGGCTGGTTTAGTAACAGTTGTAGTCTTGGGGTGCAAAGGATGAAGCAAGGTGCTAATGATGCAGAAAGAATATGTTGAATTCCTGGTCCTGGAAGATGCTAGAGAATGGAAAGAAGGAGTATGATTGAAGTCTCTAAATTTTATAGATTGGATATCAGCAGTTCATGTCTCGGCTAAGAATCAAACAGCTGACACTAAGCATACAATAAACAGCTTAGTCTTCCTGAGTCATTATTTTCCAGGAACAGTACAAAACTAAAACTCCAAATTAAATTAATTTAACTTCCAATTAAATTCATTAAATGTAATGATTGGCTCCTGTTCAACAGTCAGAAGCTTGAAGTTCCTGTATGGTCAAATTAATATTGTTATACGACTGCTGGAGCAGAATGCTATAAAGTTAATAATGTACTGGCACAGTGCCCAGTTTGACTGACAGGCTTTCTTTGGATTGCTGTTTGTGACTGTAGGGTTTATCAGTATGATACTGCTTGTTTCTGTGTCTCATTGTTTTACCGTAAAATAAAGTACAAACCCATGCCAAAAGCACTGTCCAGCATATGCTAAGCTTGAAAGCAAGTGTGAATTTTAAGGACATCTGCTCAGTTTTTTTAGATGAATTATATTAGTTACACTGATTTCATCCAAAACATTATAGGGTAGTTTGCTTTCCCCCCCCACTTCTTTCTAATAAGTTAAAATCATCATGTTGAGAACCTTTCCATGTATTATTTTCTGTTAAAGTGTTTAACAATAATTGAAAGTATTGTTTTCATACAACTTCAAAATGAGATGTTAACAGGAGACCAGAATTTTATTTCATGGACAGAGGTTCTATGCTAGGTTATATGATTGCTCTGCAGATTTTCCTGTAATGCCAGTTGATTAAACATACTCTTTTTCTGTTTTCTCCAGCTGACTTAGCCCACTTAATGGACAGAACCTATGAAAGAAAGCTGCCTGTCAGCTCTTTGACAATAGCCCGGGTAAGGAAATAAATCCCAATCATAAAGTGATGGAAATGACAGTGGAATGCTTATGAAATCAAGTGAGCTGAGAGGGGATAAATGATACCACCTCTGCTGAGAGTTTTGGGATTGTAAATGTCTTGTTATACTGTTAAATTGCTGTGTAAAGCTGTTTTAGTGTTACTTTGTACTCATTAGTTATACTTGGACCGTAGGGTCTTCAAAACAGAAACAGTTTTTTTCCTCAGTAAAATTGGGCCTCACTGTTACTGGACTATGTATTTCCCTAATGTATGTTCCCAGCCTTCCTGTGGTTTCTGTCTTAGTGAGAGGTTTAACACCCCCTCAGGCACGTTATAAGAACCCAGGCTGCTTAGGAAATGTAATGAATTAGCACACTGCCTGTCTGCGTGCATCTTCCTCCACTTCCAGGCTCCTTTCAGAGTAAGGCAGAGTTGGATACATATTGCCTCTATAGTTTTCTTTCCTTGCCTCGGCAGGCTGAGGCAGGACAAATGCTGGCATGGGATGAGTGAAGCCATTATTTTTACTGGAATTAATAACCAGTTCTATCCTCTGGATGGGTTAATCTGGGGAGGGGGAGTGAAGGCAGAGATGTGAGATGTGCTTTTAAGTTCCCTGTGTAAGTGAGTGTTTGTACTGAAGAAGGAGAATAAATGTGTCACTTGTTTTTAAAAAAAGAAACAACAACCTAATTTCAATCTTCAAAGTTATCCAAAAAAGCTGAGTCACCATGCTGGTACCTCAGTAACACCACTAATTAGGATCATTGGCACCACTAACTGAGGAGTCACAGAACGTTTTGTACAGTTACAAGATCAAGCATTTATACAGATCAAGCATTCTTGATCATTGCTTCTGAGACAGTGTCCATTGGGGAAATGGGTCTTCCTCTCCCTTTGATTACTTAATCAGCTTTATTCCTTTCCTTCATATTCCTGCTTTGGGCTGACCTCTTCCCTGGAGAAGTGGCATTTCCAGATTGTCAAACAGCCTCACTTTCTAATACCTGGAGCTCACATCCGATTCTTGTTTTCTAAAATGTAAATAAAGCGCACAGGCATGCACACTCAAAAGATGAGACCTACATGTATACAGTATGCAAGGAGAGTTAAGAAACTGGAGCAAGTACCAGTCAGCTGAAACTATTAGTTTTAGCTCATGCTTAGGATAAAGAGAAGTAGTGACCTTGAGAACATGTTGTTTATATATTCTGAGCTAAAGGTATTATTTTGGGAAGACTCTGGAGTGTTCCAGCATCTTTATGCTTATGTTAGTAAAACCTACAGGCAAACAGGATTCACTGTTACTGTAAGACAAAGTCTGTTTTAAAACTTGGCTTTTGTTTAAATAGTTGATAGCACTGGGAATTTTGGAAGATTGCCTGGAGTAGACAAGGTTTTAAATGAGAGGAAAATTGTGCTTTACAGCACGGGGGGTGATTTTTTTCTTACTGTTACTTATATGTGTGGTGAAATACAAAATGCTGTTGCCCTTGTCCTTCAGAATTTATAGTATGAATAGGCACAACAGGCAAACGTTAGGGAAAAGAGTACTTTTTAGAAAGAGAAGTAAGGCATGTCGAGATTCTCTCAAAGTTGGGGGGGGAAAGTAAGGAACTGAATGTATTCTCAAATTAAAGGATGTGATTAAAGAGCAAAAAATTGAGAGAGGAGCAGCAAAAATATGGGGTACTGAGCTATATGGACATAATTCTCAGATCATAGAATCATAAAATAGTTTGGGTTGGAAGGGACCTCTAAAGGTCATCTAGTCCAACCCCC
>NW_008795321.1:1284927-1290086 GCF_000699145.1 Aptenodytes forsteri
CACTGTCTATGTCATTGATGAAGATATTAAACCAATACCGGTCCACTACAGACCCCTTTGGGATGCCACTCGTCACCAATCTCCATCTGGACATTGAGCTGTTGACCACTACCCTCTGGATGTGACCATCTAACCAATTCCTCACCCAGATGGTCTCCATGTTTTCAAGGTGCATAATGTTTCTGAGAGGTGAGGAGGGGAGTTGTCTCTGTTTAAAAAGACTTGACTTTTAGCAGTCTAGAAGAAACTTGAGTAGGAGCAAGGAAAGACTTGAAGACCTCCAGTACTGTCAGACAACTAAATATGCCAAACAAATGTATTTTGTTTATTGAAGTGGCATTATATTCTGATATGCTTTGTGAGTGCTCACTCTGAAGCTTTTATTTCTTATTTTTAATCAGTTTGTTGACAACGTTTCTTCACGAGAGGAAGTGGATCAAGCCGAATATTACCTTTACAAGTAAGCATCTTTTCCCCCCAACATGAACTTTGAGACATACAAGTAAATACCATGAAGTCTTGCCCTTTTAAGACTCTGACACTTTCCAGCTTACTGGCTTTGATTTCTCTTTTGCAAAATATGTGCATCTATTTGTCTTATATCTCACAGCTAAGGGCCTTCTTGGTAACTTCTCCTTTGTTATGGCTACCCTCCTTCTGGACTTCTGGCATTGACTCCTGTCAAACATGTTAGTCTGAGCCACTGAACAGCTAATATAACCTCCAGCTATGATTTACATTAGAGATGCTGAAATTATAAGGAATTATGTTTGTTTACAGTTTTTCCTTCTGATACTTTTTTGTTCTCTGAGTCATAATTTAACTAAATTGGCTATATGCATATTTGCATGTGTAAGTGTAGGACTCAAGGAAGCTTGTTTCCTTAGAATGAACAGAAATGAGAATGGGCATGCTGTGGTAATGATCAAGTCAGCAAGGCTAAATGAAGTATAGTTTTGGGTTTTATTCCCTTAGTACTTTACATTCCCCAGATAAGCTGTGTAGTTCACCTTATGCATTGGTTGTTAGGGTTTTCTGCAAGTTTTTTTGTGTTGAGTGAAGTGTATTTGGTACCTTTTCTACTAGTGTCAGGTTGAATGCTTGCTTGCTTCAGGTCAATACACCTCAATATTGACTTTAAGAGGGCAGTAATTCTTGCTGATCACTAAAAGAAATTAGGTTTTTTATGGATGGTTGCACACACATTTTGTTACTTCCTACACAGAGGAAGTAACTCATCCTGTTAAAGTGCATGAGAGAGCATATTTACAAATAATGTCAGGTTGTTATTTGTAAATAATAATGATTGTTATTTTAATGAAGAAGTTTACTGGATGGCTATTTTAAGTAAATGCATAGTTGTAAGTGCATGACTGCATTAGACTTAAGATCTCTGTGATTCTCTGGTACTACTGGGGCAGTATCTGAACCTCGGAGCTTGAAGATGGAAACAAAAGAAACCCAGTTTAGTAATACTAGCAATATCCTGTAATGAAAAATAAAAGGATTGAGAAGAAGAATCTCTCACAGAGAAGAGGTTAGTAGAGCTTTTATTCTTTCTCATCAAGATTTCATTAGTCCTGTCAGAATCTGTGGTCAAAAATCAGTTTTCCATCCTGCAACAGGTCAGATGAAAGCAGGAGAAAGTAAAGCCAGTTTAAGGCAAGCCCTTGTTTTTGTTTTACAGATGTCCTATCAGTACCTTTTGCTAACTTTCTTGAAGATTGTAATATACATTGTGCCACGCAGACTTAAGTTCTGTCTGATGGAGTCAGGCCCTGTAGGGTAAGGAATGCCAAGAGATCTTTGAATGCCCTGACACCAAGAGGAAAGTGTGGTAGTTTAATTGCTGACTCTCAAAATGGTACAGATAAAATCCAGATAGAGTGAGATGTTCATATGTAATGTATCTTACAGGTTCTTTCTTCTTGAAAACAAGAAGTTCAGAGAGAGTGACAAAAAATTAGAAGCATAGAAAACGTACCGTAGTAAGAGGGAGAGAATAGAATGGGAATCTTTAACATGTAAATATCCTCCCCACTCTTCATCTGTGCCTGGTTAGTACATCAGTTTAAAATACAGGGGTTTTATCCATAAAAACACATTCTAAAGGAGAGATTTGCAGTTCAAAAATAATTACAGTTATTTACTGTTTCTCTAGGAAATAATTCTCCTGCGGCTGATGAGAGTATAGTTATTTGCACATCAAATATGATCATTTGTAATTGATACAGATTTTAGTAGTCTGTATGCAGAGAATAGAGAGGTACTGATGTGTCAAATGGCTTGTGAGACATGCTTTGGTTGGAATTTTTCTTGTGTGTGTCCCTGTAATGCTGCTTTGTTTTGGTGTTGCAAAACGTCTTGGTGATGTTAGCATCAGTTTTCCAGGAGACTTCATTCCAGCATGATGCATGAAACTATCCTTAAAATGCATTTATATGCAGGTAGTGAAACAGTGTAGAGAGGTCTGTGATTCATGTGAAAATGTAAAAATCCCAATTATAACATCAGCTTCCCTTTCAAATGAAAATAAGTGTGCTAGCTTCAGGAAACAGGAGATGTGGGTGGTATCCGCAAGGCCCCTTTTATTGTTCTTTACATTTTGCACATAGGCTGGAGTTCAAATGGACATGTTTATAAAGATATCTCTTTGCAGCTGGGAGGATGTTTGACACAGAAAAAGTCCTTGCAAAAGTGGCCACACCATGAGACATAAAGGAGGTGGTAGAGAGGGAGAGTTAAGAAACAGAGGAGCTTTGACAAGAAATCTCTTTTTCTGGCTTCATGAGAAACAGTTCAAAGCACAATTTTTGTACTTACGTAAGGCGAGTAAGCGTCTAAAAAAGAGAAAGGCAGCATCAGCAAAAAGCTTTTTTATGTCTTCTAAGGTATACAAATCCATTGTGAGCAAATGTGTATGTGGCCTGGTAAGTTGGCTGTATGTGCATTTGCCTGAATGTAAATAAGCAGAATGCTCTCAAGAGTCTTGTGTTTTTCCCCTTAACTGCTTGTAGAGTATAAGGGGGAGATTTTGATGTCTCTCCTCAATGTTGGGTGCCTCTGGCAACCTGCAGTGAAGGATAGTCAGTTCCAAGGCCCCTACAAGGTTGGAAGATGTTCCTGGTACAAAAGGGCAAGCTGTGCCTGTGAGAAGAACCAGAGGGAAGTAAATGACATTTCCATGCTTGCTGTGTAGGGTTTTCCTGAAGATGGGAGTTCCAGAACTTGTAATTGTAAGCTTTGTAGGCTGGAGACTTTCCTTGTAGTGTGTCAGGCAGAACATAGTTTCAAAAAGTAGTATTCTGGAGCATTACCATAATGCATTTAGGGTCCTGAAATACAATATGTGTATTATATTTAGACCTGTTTCAACTTTCCATCCTTTTAAAGCAGTGGATCTCCAGCCATACTGTCTCCACAGAAGATCTTGAGCTCTCAAGAATAGCTGTGTGGAAACTGCTACGCTACATTGTGGAACATGTCAGTAAGATGGTAAAGGCCATTGTGAGGCATGACGTCATCTGCTTTCAGTGCTCCTCTTTTTGTTCTCTTCTGAATACCGCCCCCCCCCGTTAACTGTCAGACTTAAAAAAATCCTTTCATCTCCTAGGATCCCAGCAGAAATTCTAATCAGAATGCAGAGCACTTTCAGCCAGATCAAAGACCTGCAGTTCGCCTTACTTTGTCCTGTCTCACTGAGATGTCACTATTTCTCACGTCAGGGTGTTTTTCATATGATAGAAACATTAGCATAATGGAGAGAGGTTTTGTGGTGAGGTAACTCTGCTGATTCTGTGTGTAGGTTTTATGCCAACAAAGATTTTCAATGTGTTTGAAAGCAATTGTGGAAGTTTTATGTTGAGATCCTCAAGAGGATTTTTAATTGCATTAAACCTGTGACCCACTGCATAGAAAAAAGTACACGCACTGTCTGTAAAATATATATGTTGGTGTGTGCATGTGCTTTGCAAATTCTTGCACAATCTACCTAGATTTTTTCATTGCCTTTCCCTGATTGATAATTGGTTTTTTTGGAAATGGAGTTATTTCTGCAGATTTCAGAATTTATTACCTGTGGTCAGTACTTTATTATAATCACAAAATGGGACAATAGCAAGCTATTAGAAGTTATTCTTAGATATGCTGTTACATCTTTCATGGTAGCAAGTTACAGTTTTGAGGCCTGATTTCAGCCATTAAATCATTTTGGGACTATAGTGGTCTCCATATATTTGAAATTATGCTTATGCCTTATAATGCCAGTGTATCAGTAGTTAGTGCAACATCACATGCAAAATAAGCTTCACCTGCACTGTCTATATCTGCATGTCTGTTCTGTGGGTGCAGAAGTTACATTTTTTTGATACTTTCATGCCAATCAAGCAGTTTAGCATCTGAAACTGTTCAGTTGCTCTAAAGTATTGCTTGTAATAAATGATCACAATGGACCAAAAAAAAAAATTTTACTCCTGAAACATACTTTACATGGCATTCATTCCCAATAATATGATCTTTTGTTTCTGTATACAAATCTACAGGATGTAATAAATACCGTTAACCTGTTCCAGCACAAATAGAAAAAAGAGAAGACACGTAGACACAATCCTACAACATATTTAATTTTTCCTTTGAGATGTTTTCATTGTCCTAAGGCTGTAGCTGACATAGACTTCATCAGTTCATCAGGTCTTGGCTTTTGCTCCCTCCAGAAAAATAAGTGGGTAAAAAAGATATATAAAAATAAATTAGTCAGAAATATCTGCCTATTATTCAAGTTATGCAGCAGTTATGTTTTGAAATGATATTGAGAAGTGGTGGAAGCATCTGAGAGAAAAATACACTTTGTAGCCAGAACGGTATGTTTTACCAGTTTGGATACCTTCCTCAGCTGAGCAATCCAAAATAACTTCATTTGCAAAAGATCTGGGCTGCTCTTTGGCAGGTTGGGAGATACAAGGAAGGGAATCATAGAATCATAGAATAGTTTGGGTTGGAAGGGACCTCTAAAGGTCATCTAGTCCAACCCCCCTGCCGTGGGCAGGGACATCTTCCAACTAAATCAGATTGCTCAGAGCCCCGTCCAACCTGACCTTGAATGTTTCCAGGGATGGAGCAATGGTAGCGCAGTACCTGTCCACATAAGATATTTGGTAGGA
>NW_008795321.1:1293369-1332153 GCF_000699145.1 Aptenodytes forsteri
GGCTCCCGGCGGGTCTCTGCGCTCCCCTGTGGGTTCCCCGGCTCAGGAAACCCCCCTGTATGCCACCACTCTGCTGCAAGACACAGCTGCACCGGAGCTGATCACCTCTGTGAGTGAAGCACCAGAGAGATTTACCTAGAATGTTCCAGTAATTTGCACGTGAATGACAGAAATACCTGTGTTTAATTCTATTGCATTATGGTGGCCAGTGTGTGATGCTGCTTTATGGGAAGAACTGTTGGTCACTATCCAAGCCAGTGCTGTCAGATGTAAGCGTTCTGGTCTTAGCCACTCCACCGCTCTTCTGGCTCCAGCATTCACACATTTCTGCACATAGGGGCACACGTGCTTACTCTCCCTGTCATCTTTCACAGTTTCTCTGTTGTCATTGTCTGTCCATGGTTTGTCAGAGTCGGAGCTATAGGAATCTTTGTAAAAAATAACTAGCAACTACATTTCAGAACCCAGAGCCAAATTTCAGCAAGCCTAATCCTGTAACCACATCTCATTCAAGCAGGTGTGCTCAGTCAGTGTAATTGTGCTGTAAAGTGGGGGAGAACCATCAATAAAGATATAACACTGAAAAGCATTCAGAAAGATCTCTTCCTGTAACACAGGCCTTTTCAGTCATCTGCTTTTCATAGTTCGTCTGTACTTTTGTATACGCTTTCCTTTAGGCCTGGTGGAAACTGGACAAGAATTTTCTAGGCACTGCATATAAAAGCAGAAAAAGTTGGAAGACTTCCCTTCAACACTAATCTTTTCTTTTTTTCATGTTGCCAACACTAAAGGGGTAAGCGTTTGGATTTTAAAAACCTTTTTGTTTAAAACAAGGGAAGAAGAAAGATTGTTCTACAAACAGAATGCCTATATCAATCTCAGGAGGCAACCCCCCAATATTTCTGGAGTAGATAGAAAGATAAAGCCAGTCAGATTCAGAAGTGGAAAAAACTGACTCGGTCCACACCCCATGTAGATACATTTTTCATTTAATATTGGGAGAAAGGCTTTCATTACTATTCTTGCAAGAAAATTACATTAGCAGAATTTTTCTATCTTTCAACCAGCATCTTTCTTGCAACAGCTCAAAGCATTCTATCTAGTAGACAGTACTGGAAATAGACTGAAGTACAATGTGAGCAGTAAGTATTTAGGACTGATCTCGAATGTATATGTTCATATATATTGAAGGAGAAAAGGCAATTTTATCTCAGAATTTGACTCATACTCACCTTAAAAGTCAATTTCGCTGTATCCAGTGGCATTCTAAAGGTTGTTTCGAAAATTCCTGCACCAGCAAAAAGCCTGTCTGGAGGCAGATCTTGTATTATGTTTTAGAAACACTGAAAGTCTAGACAGAGGTTAAATTGCAGCCAAAAATATGTAGAGTGAACTGTTCATATGAATACAAATGACCAGGACAGAGTAAAGCCTTTTATAAGCTTCAGAATTTAAAACACAGACACATGCAGAGATTTATTCCTTTGCTATCTTTGATGACTAATAATTGTAAAGATACACTTGAGAATTAGCCCCATCCGGCTTCTCCTGAAAGGAACTTCAAGTTCCATTACAGCCCCTGAGCAGTAATGGCAGCCAGAGCCAGGCAGCAGCTCCAAACCAATGTAAACAGAAGAAAAAAGCATATAAAGTTATTGTTTCTGTTGAGTTACCTCTCTTACAGCTTTCCTAAGTAGTGTTAAACAGTACAGCTATCTTTTCCCTTTAAGAAATGTTGAAGATGGAAACTACTGGGATAAAAAACTGAATTTTTATTAGTAACCATACCCAGAGCTGCCATGATCTCTTCTTTGGGAACTGATAACTTTGTGGTTATTGTATCCATCAACCTAAATCATTCCTTTATGGTGCAAGTATTTATTCCTTTTTGAATCAAAATAAATACAGCAGAAAAAATAATGATGTACTACATTGTTAAGGAATAATCGTGACATGCTGTAGACCAGAGCTGTCTTACTACAGATAGGTTGATTAGAATTAGAATTATTTGAATTGTTGAATTTGATCTCAGTTTAAATCAGCAAGCAAGAAACCTTAATTCAAATAAGAGACTTTAATCATGTTTCATGTTTATAATTTTATCTTTCTAAAGAAAGCCTTATTGTTTTCTGGTAACCCTTTAAACCATTTTGATTTTCTTTGGAATGATGGTACTAAGTTTGGAACCTTTTTTTTTTACTGAGCAAGGAGGCAGTCTTATGTAGGTACTTACAAGGTTAGCAGGTATTTATTTACAGGTTTAATTTATATATTTGATTCTCTTTAAAAAAAGAGAGAAGTGTTTACCATAGTGCTGTTTTTCATTGATGTGGGCAACTCTCTTGAGAAAGAAACTTGAATGAAAAGTATTACTTTTCGGCAAATGTACACATTTTAATGATTATGTAAACATTAATTATATTGGATACAATATGGAAAGCATTTATCAGAACATGTTTTGCGTTTAAAACTTACCAACTACAGGAGATCTTTTTATTTGGTGAAATGAACAGATTCTCAGCATGTCAGGATTTTAGTGTTTGTAGGTGCCAGTTTTTATTCCTCTTTTATTTAGAAGAGGTAAGCATGCATTCCTGCTGTTTTCAGTCACAAGTTACTCATTGTTGAGCTGAACTAAACATAACATAGGAAACAAGGGATATATTATGATTGCAGCTGTAGAAGGGGCAACAGTCATTAAAAATACTGGGTTCGGTTGCTTAGCTAGTAACTTTCTCTAGTCTGTGGTATCTTGCTGGTAAAATTAGCTGCAAAATATATGTTTCTTGAGGAAAAAAAAGATATTTAATGCAAATTCTTGAGTTCAGGGGGGGTTGTGAGCAGTTTATTTCAAATAGAAATTCTGATAATTTTTTGTTAGCTTTAACTTACTGAGTCACACTGCTGAGTAGCACTGGATTGTGTTGTGAGCAAAAGTGGGGGTAGCCATTCAAATGAAAACAGTAGGCCATTTTAACAACATCTATCTTCATACATCATGTATAAAATAACAAAATAGTCTACAAATGGAGGAGCATTTATCCTCTACTTTGGGAAATACAGGTTTTTGTGGTACTGCAACCAGTGTGTACTCAAAATGCTGAATGGTTTAAATGTCAAAAGACACAGGAATAAGTACAAAGTCAAAGGGCTTCCAGATCAGGCAGAAAATTTCTTAGGAATGTCAGTGGTTGTGATTATGCTACTGTAATCAGTAGTAAAAGAGAGAGTAAAGGCAATTTATGAGATAAGTTATGGTATTGATTTGTTGCCATTAGCAATGGTTTTCTGTGGGGTGAATGAGGGTGTTCATGGCTTAGATGGACTGTGCAAGCAACTGTGGATGAGCTTCTGATAAGATGAGGACAAATATTTTATTGAAGAGGGATTTTTAAGAACAGGATGAGTATTTAGAGCTTGGACATTGTTCTGACTTTGTCAATTTTATTCTGGAAAAATTTAAGTTAGGAGCTGGAGAGGAAAGATACGCAGAAAGTAGTGTTGGCTCTCTGGTGCCCTGATGTTGGGTATAGGAGTTGCATAGCCTGCCACAGCTGTTATGTTGAAAATACATCTTGGGTTGAATGTACATGTTGTAAAGCGGAACCACGTACCTGGGTTTACTCAGGATTTTCTGTTTTAATTGTTTTCTCTTACTTGTAACTAAAAGTAATGCTTATAAGAAAGTGGGACTGGAGATCCACTAAGAATGTGAATTGTTTCGAAACATTCCAGGCCATATTACACTGTAGGTTAGCATGGAAAGGGATTTGTGTCTATCTGTCTTTCTATTGATTTTTTTGTTGTTGTTGTTGTTCATTTACAATGTTTGAAGGACAGTTTCTCCAGGAGACTAATATGAGTGCTAATAATACCTGTACAGGCAGTTTCATGACACTGTTAGTTTTCTACCATGGAAACAGTATCAGCTCTCACAGGGTACACAGAAGGAGAGCTGGAACCAAAGCGTCTCTCTGATATTCCACTGCATGAGAATTCCCGTTCTGCACCATCTTTATTAAGAAGATTGTCAGTATGGTTGAATGATGGCAAGTCATGCGCTGGTTTTGTAGTGTAGACTGATGGAGAGAAGGACAAATGCACTAAAATGCTTTTTCCTGTGTTACCTCAGCCAACGTATGAAATACAAGGCTCATGCATTTTCAGTGAGAACTTCCTTTCATTTTACTGTATACAAGGAAAAATCCATATGATCTTAATTTTAAACAAATCGTTGTATATAAGCTTTCTGTGTTCCACAGTGTGTGTAAGATGAACACAGTCTGATCAAGTATGTAAAAAAGGCCTACACCATGTTACTGGACTTCCTAGTAGTCAAGGAAAGTTTTCTGTGCTTTGTTGGTAGCAGTGAAGACATTCAACGCAGTAGTATGATCCAGTAGAGTATCTGTTGTGTTGTGCTCTGAGAATATCTGTGGTTTTGATGCATGTTGCTGCACAGTATGTAGTAACAGCAGATGTGATGCAGGTTCCACAAGGTAAAAGCCTTTGGAAATGGAAAGAACATTAAGATGACCATGATAAGGGATGAAATAATGTACCACAGGTATAGATCTGATCTTCTTTTGTTCTATTAGACACCATTATAGACAAAATGGTTATAACAGAATCAAAATTACTGTGACAGGGAGGAGAGAGACCTACTTTAGCATACATCTTTCTTTAGCTTATAAATGATTGGGAATGTTAATTTTCAAATAGCTGGCTGTTTTTATTTACAGAAATGGATGTTCATGCTTTCGTAGGACTGAAAATGTTTGGTCAACAATCGAGATATTTAGAAAATTATCTGATTATATCCATCAGGCTGTAGATTTCTTATTGGCCCCAGTAAGAAATTTGGAGAGCCAGCTTATGTTGCTTGATTCCAATGGTTCATTTTTTCTAAATACTTCCATCTTCTTCAGAAATGTCCAAAAACATTAGAGTGCAGGAACAAAAATGAAAATAAGCAGGTACATTTATTCAACTTGTATGGCTGTTTATTTCTGCGTATACATTCGTGCCTGTGAAAAACGTGTTCTACTCCCTACAGGGAGAAGAAGCTTGTGTTGCAAACAGACCCACAAAACAATGCTTTGCTGTAATTGAATAGAGGTACTAATAAACAAAGGTCATAGTTTAACATTTTCCTGGAGTGATTTCTGAGGTTATTACTCTCTCTCTGTTTTCCAGAAATGGGAAATTAAGGTGCAACTTTCTGAATGTAAGATGTCCAGTAGCAAAGTGAAAAAAACGGTTGTTCAGGGTGCCTTTTTTGGGGTTGGGTTTTTTTTATTGTTGTTGTTGTTTTAATGTTGCTTTAATAGTGAGCTATTTTTAAAGCTGCATGCTCCAGATAAGATATCTATACTGTCTGCTGGAATGAGGCCAGCTGCATTTTCAGTGCTCCTCTGTACCAAGCACTCCAGTCACCCTGCTCAGCTACCTGCTACTGTTCCTTCTGGCAGAGTCCCTATTACCTCTTTTTCTATTTTTGTCCTTTACTTGGTAAATCTTTGGTTCTTAGGCAGAATAATCTTGGCGGGGGGCAGCAGTTAGGACAGGATGGGGCGGGGGAAGCTTAGATGGAATCCCAAGCCCCTCCTATCAGCTGATGATATCCCCTTATCTATTTCCTAAAATCCTAATGTGTCCCCTGTCCCTGAAGGAGAATGTCCCGAGCCTTTTCAGCTGCCTCCCTCTCTCCCCTTTGCTACATCAGTTTGAAAGCCTGAGGGGCTCTGTTAAATGTGGAGTTGGTCATTCTAGAAATAATGCTGCAGCAGCTCTCAGCAGTTGGTTTCCATCTTCACCACCCTGACGAGATTTTGTGGGACGCTGGGCTGCACATCCTTGAAAGGTGCTGGAGTTGTCCTTGCCTCCTAGCTTTAGTCTAATTAATGATCCATGCGTGTGTGTGGTGTGCCAGGTCCTCAGCGGATTGAGGCAGGTCTGTGGTAGCTGGGGGAACCATGTGTTGTCTCTTTGGACCGGATGAGGATCAGGATCTAGTTCAGGGAGCATTTAAACAGCCAACAGAGAATGCTTTCTTGGATTTGTTCTTAAAATTGGAAGTGGGTATACAAGAGAGCAGCTGGTAGAAACTCCTGTTTTCTCTGCTGTAAGTGTAGATACAATAAACATTCCTTCTTTTTCTTGCTGAAAAATGAATGGGGATTTTGATCCCCCCCCCCCCCCTTCACTGTAGAGCTTGTCAAGCTGAAAGTGCACGGATTTTGGCAACTGGCTTTGCAAGCAGATTTGCACCTTTATGAGTAATATCCTTTTCCAGGAATTGGTGTGGATATAAAGCTGGCTTTAATCCTAAAGTCATCTTTATGATCATCCTCTTTAAATTGTCATTTATTTAATTCTGATCTCTCTTCTTTCACTACTGTTTTCGTTTAACAAAGGGGAAAAATACTCTGTTCTTCAGTGTAATCAGCCACTTTCTACTTAGTTCCATTAGGGACTGAGCAGAGCAGAGCTAAATCCAACCACAAGCAAAATAGATGGTCACTGGCAGCAGACAGCTGGGAATAAAGTGGACAATCCACCCCCCTCCCTTGCCTACACTGCCTGTGCCAAAGCTCTGACAAACCAGACTGGCTGCTGGTGCTTGTAACTGGGGGTGGACAAGGTATAGCAGCTACTGTGAGAGCATGACAAAGGAGCATTTGTAGCAGGAGTGGTACACTCCTCTTTCCCTGCAAAGGGATTTATTTTTTTGTCTTCCATTGAAGTTACTGTCCTGCAGCAATCACCCCTTTTGGCAGTTTCCATTGTCCAGGTTAAATCATAAAGCAGCAAGTTCATCTTATGTAGAAACTATTGTGTTGTTTTGAAAGTCATGATTCTTTGGAGGAATAAAGCAAAAAAAGCCAGACTGAAACACATCCGGTACATAATTGCACATAGTTGTGGTGTTTTCCCCCCTCTTCTGTCTTCTCTGTTCTCCTGTGCAGTGGGTAACATGACATGTATAAGCCTCCTATACTGTGAGTGCCTTGGAGAACTGGATGCTTGTAAATGTCAGTTCAGAGCCTGAACACAAGATCTCAGTAGGCCACTGCAGCAAGGCAAAGTGGCAGGGCCTTGCATCATGCACTGATGCTCATCAGCAGAAGCAATGACAGTAGTGGGTTATATTTATAACTAACAGTCTTGCTGTATTTCTGTCTCAAAAGGGGAGGAACAAAACATCCCTTTGCATTTTGAAATCCTCTGCCTGTTTTGAGTAGCACAACCTCATTTTACTGTGCAGCTTGTACCTACCTACGCAAGGGAACATTTGTCCTACAGTACATGCAGTACTTAAAGTGAGGTACCTACTGTCTCTCTCTTTAAATAACAGATCTGATGGTACAGTATTTTTCTGAAAAGAGTAACAGTAAAACAATCACAAAGCTGGTAAGAGCCCACAAATTTCGAACTGCCTGACAAAATGCTTGAGTCAGTTTTGCCATGTTTATCCTTGATGTGCTTACTGGTCCACGTGCTTGACATCTTACGAAATGGAATAAAGGACATTTCTGTCCCACTGGTCTTGGAAGAACTTAGATACACTAAGACATACGCAAACTAGAAGTTAGCCTCTGAAGTACTGTGATTGGGTAACTTACTGTAGTTAGGGAACAGTTAAAAATGTATCATGAAGGACTCGAGGATTTTTGTTTTTCATTGCTAAAAATATTTTTCTTAGGAAATGCATGGTTGGAAGAACAAAAAAATATCAATAAGCTGTTGCTCATTGAGACATGACATGAAATGTAGTGGATTCGTGGTGGACTGCCTGGTAGACAAGATTTGGCAATGCACCTATGGTTTACTTTTTGGAAATGGTTGCCCTTTTGACAGCAGCTGTGGCTGAAACTAGAGGTGAGCATCAGGTTGTTTTGCCCCTTCTGTTGCAGGTGTTTATGCTTAATATGAAAACCTTGTTTGTTTACCTTGACAGGTTATTATGTAGCTCTGCCTCACCTTTGCTCATGGGGTGCAGAAGGACAGCAATGCACGAGGAAATCAGACTCTAGCAGTGAAGAATGAAAAGGGCACAGGTAGTAGGTCAAAATTAGGTTAACTTGAACTGCGGGACTATGGCAGCAAATCTGAAAAGGTGAAACCTGAACTGTGCAAATCCAGTTTTTGAAGCATTTGGCAGCAAATACAAGGTTTCGCTCTTCCCTTGCTTAAGTTGGCTACTAAGATCCATTCAGTATTTGTATTCCTGCAGCACTCTCTTGCCAGCACCTTCTTTTTGCTTAGGTTGCATGTGGTGTGAAACTGAACAACAAGCGGTTTGGCTCATATGTTTCTGTATTGCAGCCTTTGATACTCAAGCCAGAGGAATACATCGCTTGTAATCTGTGCAAGTTCAACTGTGATCAAACTGAAAAGCGTCAAGGGTTGTGTCAGTGGGTGTAACGTTAGAGTAGTTTGAAGCTAGTGTGTGATGTATTTCTGGGAGTTATTTTGTGAAGCATAAAGAATTTGAGTAGAATAAATGGAAAATGCAACATCGTTACAATGTGGACTCCAGCTCCCAGTGAATTAGGTCTCTGACAACACTATGTTAATTTTGCCTCAGGTTGAATTTAGGCTGTACATTAGGCACTGTTAAAAAGTTGCTGTTTGCAAATACTGTAGTAGCAATGTCTAGTTACAGGCTGGGTTTTTTTCCTCATCTTAAAATAAGAAGTCATTATTGGCTTTTGTTGACAGCGTTTTTTATGCATACCTGTAAAGTGTTCCTTTTTAATATAATGTGAAAGGGATGTACTGTCATAGTTTAAGCTTAGCGCTAGAAGGCAGAAACTCCCGAACGTTGGTCCTAACTCTGATTCAGTTCCCTCTGATACTGAATGAACTGTTATAAAACTTGGAGTTGCTGTCTTGTCAGCTTGGAAAGCCTTTGGTGCTAGGTCTCTGTCCAGTTTGATTAATGGTTACTGGAACGCAGGCTTTGCTGTGGCATCCCTGCAATAGTTGATGGCTAGGAGATGGAGGTTTTCTAAAGCATCTGAAGTCATTTATTTATTTTTTAAAATGAAACATCTAACTAGCTTTGAAGCAATTTATTCCCTAAAATCACATAATCTTACAGATAGGCCTGGTTGAAGAAAGCCAATGACATAAGTACTATTTGGTACCCAGAAGGTTTTAAACTTACTTCCAAGTAAGCTAGTGGGAAGTAAACTTCCATGCAGCTAGTGGGAACTGGCTTTCTACTAGAGACTGACTTTCTGGCAGTCTTTAGCAGGGGATCTCTCTCACTCTGCAGAGTGAACCAGGTACAAAGGTGATTTCAGCAATTACGAATTACAAACGGGCTTTCACAAACAATTCTTTTTCATTTTGAAAAATTAATCTAGGCAATAACTTGTGTACCAGCTTTCAGACAGTTGGAGAATTAATTGAAGTAATGACAGGTATAGCTGGGCTAGTAAAATAGTAACAGTCAAATAAGTACTTTACTTATATATGCCATTTTTTACAGCCTTTGTGTTAATCAGTTTTTGGAGACATGAATAAAGATTTCCAGCAGAACTGACCCTTTGTTGAGCTTTAATACAGCAAGTTTTAGCCTGACACACTTAGAAATTGCTGAGATTCAAAAATCTCCCCAAAGCAAGAAATGTCGTGTGTTGTATGGTTCTTAATTTCTCTCTATATGTTTTTGTATGCCAGGATAATCAGGAAAAGATACAAATAATGGAAGAGTTGGTTTTAAATTGGACTTTTATTGTGGTTGCATGGGGACAAGGAAAGGCATTAGAGAGTATCTTATCAGAATCACTATAGCAACAGCTCATCCCATCATTCCCCATGTTTTCCTTAGCCTATGATACTCTCTATGCAATCACTGGATTATTAACAGCATTTATATTCGAAACCAGTCATTTCAACTGTAAGCCGAGAAGTATTTTTAATAGAGAGAAATTCTAGGAGCTGTGTCCTTTACAGTCAATAGTTTGGGGAAAAGTTGGGCTTTTTATTATTGTTATTATTATGACAAGACTTTTCCTTTTTCTTGTTAACTGTTGCTCTTTGAGTGAATTTCAGCTTTATGGTGAAAGTAGTATGGATTCTTTATGTGTGTGAGAAGAAAATCTGATTTTCCTGCCTGTCTTTTCCAAAAGGAGTGGGAGAGGTGGAGCATGTTGGGTAACAAGGCACTCTATTATCCTAGGAGGAGGAGAAGAATATAAATACTATATTAAAGTGTCTGTTTATTTGGTTTCTTTCATTGGGGATATATCTCTAAGCAACAAGAAGTGAAACAAATCTCCCATGCTGTTCACCTCATCATTCTGTCTTGACCATAAAGGATTAAAGCCAAAAAGGGGGGTTGCTTGTTTCGTAGTTCACATTTGAAATAAAACTTCTGAATGTCGATAAAATGACACGGTTTTATTTTCTGCATGAAACTAAACCGGGCACCACCACCTTTTCTTGGTAGCAATATTTGTATCATCACAATGTTCTTTTCTCTACCAGTCACACTGGGGATCCCCAAATGGCCAGTTTTAGCTTTAGTGAGCTAGCTGGCAACCTTTCCTTTAACCTGTCTTGTTTAAATATTATGCTTAGAACAAGGAACCATGTTGATGCTGGATTTTTAAATCTTTAGACCTTTAGTTTCTAGCTAGGCAAGGCCTGTGACTGATGTCCTATTATGTCAGGTTGAGGCATACAGAGCACCTTCAACCAAGCTGATACAGAAGAAACCCTGACTTGTGTTCTTTTGAGAAGTGAACTTCCATTGTTGTGCTGTCAGGGAGTGCATTGTTCGGGAGTATTTTGAATCTACATGGCTAGGGGAGCTTTTTAGGAAACTGATTTAACAGCCTGGAAGAGTTTTCCCAGGGACAAAGAGTGTACTGAGAAGCAGTATGTTGTTTGAGCCTGGGCTTTGCTTTTTCAGTCTGATTTTGAACTGATTAGTATAAAGGTTCGAGGCATTCAAGGCGAGCCCGCGGAATACTTAAGTTGAGCGAGTTGTCTGAAGGATTCCTCCTCTCTGTGCTTTGCAAATGATTCTAGAGAGGTTCAAGGCTGCCTGGTGTAACCTGATGGCAGAAGGTTGGAAGAGCTGCTCCACTCCAGTTCTGTTATGTTCACTGCTTGTGGATGGAAGGACAGATAAATAATTCAGGTACTTTTCAGAGCCAGGAATCCCAATAAACTGCTTTAAACTTTGCTGTAGGCTCTGGATCTGTTGCTGTCACTGTGTCTTTTGTGGTGGTTCTTACGTCTATTTATGTATAAGCAAGGCATTTCTTTTGTGGTGCTGTAAACTGCTTCTCCATTCATACTTTTTTTTTGAAATTTATAACATTTACGTAGGATTTTGCAACTCTTTGATGAAACTATTTTTTCTTTTTAACATAATAAGGCTGTCCCTTGTGTTTTACTCACAAAGGTGCCTTAAATCCATCAAAAGGAAGAAGAGCATTTAGCGATACAAGAGATTGACAACAATTGGCAGAAATGCTTGTTGTATCAGAAATTCAGCTTGTCATTTGTTAATCAACTCTAATAACTGGCTGTCAGAGTAGCTAGGTCAGTAAAGGATAAACTAGATCCTAGCCACTATATGGTTGATTGCTGTATGTGATAGTTATTGTTAGAAAGAGACTTTGCAAAGCTGAGTTTTCTGTGCAGGAGTGTGGTTTTGAACAGTTTGATAGCTGCTCTGAGACTACTGAATGGTGAATTCTGTCCCTTCAGTTGTTAGGAGACGGTGGTTACCAGGGTGATATCCTGAGACTTCCTAAATGACTGCGTAGTATGTACTTCTACCCAAAGTATCTCCTTTCCCAGATCTGGTCGTTTTACCAAGCATAAAGGCTAAGAAACAGGTAAACCTGTAACATCAGGGTGGACAGAAATAAAAGCTGAATGTGGTATAACTGGAAAGCAAGATCCAATACTAAAAGTATTCTTTAAGTCTCCTGTTCAGCCTTGATGTTTGACTGTGCTTCTGTACTGTAGTTCCTCAATATCTGAAAACTGATCGTTTAGGCCTGTTTTGAGGCTGCATTCATCAGTGGTGTTAGAGCTCTGTGCAACTCGTGAACAGACGATGCTGTGTAAGAAATGTGCATTCACATGGAGGTGGAGCGAGCCTAATTTAGAAGAATTAATTTTATGGTCAAAGCAATCAAGAGGTAAATTAGTTTGAAATCAAAGATCAGGGAAAGTCAATAAAAATTAAAACAGAATAAGGGCTCAATGTAGGCTTTCTTCAGGGAGTCTGCAAACCGCTTCTCTTCTTGTGTAAGAACACAATTCTGCCTCAGCATTTGACTATCCTCTGTTATAGTTGACTCATCTAATTTTTTAAACGTGTCCTGTTACTGCTTTTGATAATTGATTTCTTATACTACATATGCCAGTTGAGTTTTTTATTTCAACACAGAAGGAAAGTGTTCCCTCTGTTTTTGCTTGAGTGTAGGCAGTTAATGCATGAGGTATGTCCTATAGGACTGATACGTTTTTACGTGAAATTTTTAAAAGGATGCATACAAAGGTGTAGGCTAAGCTGCAGGCAGAGAAGAGATGGAAAAATAAAGTTTTGTTCATGTTTAAAAGGAAATTTCAATCAACAAAGATTTTTTTCAGGGCTTTTGCCTTTGACGCTGACACATGAGCAACGCCTCTGGGTCCATTTAAAATGCAGATGATTTTTCCCAAGGTCTGTGGCTTGAAATGACAAACAAAGGGAGAGTTTGGGGTGACGTTTCCTTTAGCCTTCCAGTTTCCAAGCTAAGCCTGCCTGGAATCCATTTGATCATTATGCACTGTAGCTTAAAAAACGTGCCTGGGAAATAAACATGGCATTGCCAAGGAGCTTCACAGCCCTGTATGAGTTATGTAAAATGTGGAATCGCTTTGGATTCATTCCATTGAGAGAGCTTCTTCCTGGCTCGCAGAGACATTTCTTACACTATTCATTTTAAGTCTCCTTACATTTTGCTTCAGGACTTTTTAGAATTTTAAGTGGATGAGAAGAAATCTGGCACTCTCCCCTCCTGATTAAAGCAAATGAACATGCAAACCTGTATTTCTCTCTAGTTCTAAAAGAAGTAAGAGGGATCTGAAGTATAGGTGGAAGAAATTTGTTACAGTGACTACCACTAGGTAGGTTCCTTCCTTTCCTGGACTAGATCCTACAAGAGGACTAGCAACATATGAAACCTTTTTGGTTTTAACTCTGAGGAAAGCACAATAACACATCTAAATGATGTATGTTAGAAATAATGAAAGAATGGAGATTGCTCAGTGTCCTTCTGTGGTTAATTTCTCCCCTTCCTTGCAGTGTGGCAGAAGATGGTACAGGAATCTCTAAAGCATAAGAACAGAGAAGAACGTCATAGTACAAGAGGTTTTATTTAAAGAGTTGGGTTTATGTATGGTAATGCAAAATTAGCAAAGCAAAATGCAGGTGAAATTTAGAAAGTTTTGAAGAAATCTGGAGGCCTAAGAGATCGTACAGTTCTGTGCACTGGATGTATAGATAATTACAAAATACCTTCTCATTAGGTCAGACAAAGTTGTAGAAAGGAAGGGGACCCTTCTTCCTGTTTCACAGTTGCGCGGGGAAAGAAAAAATAGTGTATTGCATAAGGATAGCCTCTGGCAGTACCAGGAATTGGATCGACCCTTAAGAAAGCCACAGAGTGCAAAATGGGAGCTTCTGATCAGGTTAGCAAAGAATTAGAACAGATCTGCTGAGCTCGCTTTCCCTCTGTACAGCAGAGCTGTTTCTGGTAGTATATTACTAATGCAGGAATTGCTCTTCTGTAGTCCAGCAAATTTTCCTTCACCATCTTCCTCATTTGTGACTGTCCCCAAAGCAATGAACTCCCCTGTACCAAACCTAGAGAAAAGAATACAGTCCAGCATCTTGGTGCTTCTCTTTGCTCTCAGGGTTGCTGTATTACTTCCCTTGAGAATACAAGGTATGTGAAAGCAGCACAAGAGTGCATGACCACTTGATGGCACCAAACAAATTTGAAAGACCGTTTAAAATAAATAAATAAATAAAGGAGGCAAGTCAGCTTTTCTGCAGTGTGGGAGGGCACCAACAGAAGTAAGTCATGCTTGCTGTATTAGTAGAGCACTCCATAAAGCACTCTCAGCATCTGATAAACTTTTCCATTATTCAGTTTCTTTAACACAGCATGAGTACTTCAGCACTGTTGTAAATAATGAGCAATAGGGCCTTGTGCAGCAAATCAGTAAACTAAAAATGTATTCTTAGCCCGATGTGCTGGCCAGTTTGTGAGCAAGAGAGGGTGTGCACTTGCTTGGCTAAAAATGTTCTGGTTGCCTTGTACTGAGGCTGTGCACTCACTGTATCTCTTCCAAATTACAATCATTTTGCAAGTACAAAGCAATGGTTTAATGAAAATCAAGTTTCTGGACTGCATCATTTGACCAATTTTCCAAAATAAGGGGAATTCTAGTACTGTTGCACTGTGTGCTGTTAGATTCACAATGACCTTGATATTTCAGGAACTCCTTGTTTAACAGATATTCCTCCTCTTGTTCCCTGTGGGGATAGACGTTCTCAGTTCAGTGACTGGAAGGATGACCATATTGATTCTTTAGCCATTAACATTAAAGTGTACCAACAGGGACCTCCCCTAATACTGTTATAGATGCTTCTCCTTGTCTTTTCTGAATGCATTGTAAGAATCTTGTGCTTCTCAGGATTTTTTTAGTTTTCAGAAAAATGAGTTTCAGCAGGAGACATCTGCAAGATAACCTCCTGGTCTTTCCATTAAACACACAGCAATTGCTAGAGGCTTCCTTTATTTAATTCACTCTGAATCCTCTGCTTTCTGTAGTTTTAGCTTCCTTCTGTCTTTTCATCTGTCCCTGAACATACTGCCTTGCTTAATTATATCCTGTTTTGTGTTTCATGGAAAAGGAGGAGGAGAAAGAGGAAGATTTTAATGCTTGTCAAAATGACCAGCCATCTCCTCTTTTCCCTGACTCCCTTTCAGATAAAAATGTCTGCCACAACATTTGGTTGGTTTGTCTAGGTTGGCTTCTCTTCTCAGCTAGTAGAATAGAGACAGACCTCATCCCATCATTATATGGATCAGAAACAATTAAAGATTGCAGCATACCTGTTTCCCTTTCACTTCCAATTCTCCTACCACATCATGGATTAATGCAAGTGTGTAGTGTTGAGGGATCGTGTACATGCATACATATTGCATTCTTGTTGACATGGAGACAGAAAAAATTTGGCACCAGTCCCCTCTCTTCATTCCCAGGCAACTGTTTTGTAATTTATTATTAGAATTAGCTAGAAAATTATTTGGCTGAGAAGCTGTTTGCTTTTTATTTGCATAGTACCTAGCACAGTGGAGACCTGGTCTGAGCGTAAAGATCTTAGTAGTAACATACAGTAATTATATCTGATAGATCCTGTGGTTGTCCATGCACACACATACACTCAAATCAGTCCCAGCCCTACAAAGCTTATGTGAAGATTTTTTTAAAAGAGTTTTTATAACATGCCTCTGAATTTTGTACATATCGATTCCAGAAACTTGTGTTGTTTGAGGATGAGTTTTATCCTGTTTCTAGACCGCATTGCATCCCTGTTAGGCCTTTTACTGTCCAAGTGCAATATGATTTTGAAACCTAGAAGCATTTCACCATTACAGTAGGCTGTAGCATTCCCAAGGTGCAGGAGGTATTGGAGTGCTCTCTCTTACTGTGGTATACTCAAGAGAATAAGTACAGCTCTGCAAAAAGGTGAATATTCAAACCCATTAAAACCATTGGGGTTTGTTGTTTTTTTTAAATGTTTGCACTTCCCTCCTGTGTAACTAATTAGTAGGAAGGATGCCAAAGATTGTATCAAAAGAAAGGCCTAAGTCTTTGAGAGCATCAGTGTCGTGTTTTTATAAGACAAGTCTGTTGTTTTCCGCTTGTGAAACAATATTAACCATTTAATGAAGCAACTTTAAAAGATGCTGGCAGCTTTATTGCTGGGTGCTGGTGTTGCGCTCTGACCCGTCTTAAATGGCTGGTGAAACAGTCTGTAGCAATTAGGTAGCTGTTTCATCAAAATATGATTAAATCCAAATGCCTGTAATTGATGCTTCCTAC
Organism: Aptenodytes forsteri; assembly: GCF_000699145.1. NCBI lineage: Eukaryota > Metazoa > Chordata > Aves > Sphenisciformes > Spheniscidae > Aptenodytes > Aptenodytes forsteri. The sequence goes on from NW_008795321.1 coordinate 1,309,507, forward strand.
AAGCATTATTGAAACAGGACTTTAATGAAAGCAAATATATGTTCTTGCTGTTTCCAATATTTGAACTCCAGAGGGAAGAAAATGGAAAGCAATTAGTGCAACAAAATGGATGTTTGTAATTTAATATTCAAAGCATGCTTTTCTTTTTCTGTTAAATTCTAATTTAATGGGGAGATTTCATGTGCCACTTACAAAAACATATATTTAGACTTTGTGTAGTTGTTTAGCTCCGCTTTTGGCACGGATGTCTTCTGCATTCTGAAGGCTCTCTAGGCTGCAGTACTTTTCCAAGCTTGGTCATCTGTGTAGCTTTCAGCTGTGGGATGCAATATGCAGAGATTCACTGAGGGGGAAGAGAGTTGGTGGCCACGTTAATCTGATAAATGTTCTGGAAAGCATGCTCACTCAGATGGAAGAGCCAACCCTGCCTCTAAATGGTGCTGCAGCTTGGCTTGAGGCTGCAAGCATCTGCACATGAGCCCAGCTCAGTCATCGCTGTTTTCAACAGGAAGTGGCAGTCACTTCTGTGCTGGGGACTTAGCCCATTTTTCATGCATACAATTTGAATTGAGAAAGGTTGCGTGCATCTCTTCACACCAGGGTATGAAATTCAGCCCAGGACCAAGGCAGCAGCTCCTACCACTGGACTTATAATTGGTTTTTGAGTCTTTGCCAAAGGTAAAGCTCCATATGCTTTTGGTCACCACTTCTCCAAATACAGAACAAAGTGTATATGTCTGAATAAGGATGGAATAAAAGAGGCTGAACTTAGAAGTATTTAATTTTACAAATCGGTTGAGCACTGGAGTAGGTTGCTTGGGAAGACTGCTGATGTCATGGTATGAGGTGTCACAGAACAGGTTGAAGAAACATCTGTCGGGAACAAGGCAGCCAGTGCAGGGGGGCAGGGGAGGGCTCTCTAGCAGAGTTTCCCCTTGCCTGATGCACACCTCACTGATGAAGCATTTCTAAATGAAAATGAAGCATGCAGCAGCCCAGGGATGGCCTGTGCTGAGGCACAATGAAGGCTTAAGTGGTGGAAGTAAGGCATGAGTTAGAGAGGGTGGGAGACACCAGATTACACAAGCTCCAAAGGTTCAGACCCCGCTGTATTTTGATGTAATTCTGATACTTGCTGGTGCCATCAGTCATGGAGCAGTGTTGCTCTTTGACGAGACCAGCAATAATACAGTGTTATACAATCAGAAGGACACGGTTAAAAAGTACTACAGTGTTTATAGCATCTCAGTTGGCCTTCATAAATATACCAAGCTATTATTTTATGGTATTCATCTTTTCAGGGGAAAAGCAGTAGGCTTTCTGGAAAGTGAGAAGTTTAAAATACTATGCATTTGTGAAAAGGTCAGATTCCCCCTTTGTACACACTATCAAAGTGTATCCAAGTTTTGTTTCTTGAAAGGGCTAGCAGGAGCTCTTGACTGCAAAGTCAAATACAGACAGATTTATATTTGAGATCATGAAAGGTGGGGGATCTGAAACTTAGTTTGTTGATTACAGAATTTGTTTCTGTGATAACAAGGAGTCATATTGTTACCTGGACTGTTTATCATCCTTTAGGTTTCGGCATAGTCCAAATTGCTGGTACTTGAGAGAATGGACCATCCACAGCTGGATCAGACAGTGCTTAAAATATGGTGCACAAGACAAAGCCTTATACACATTAAAAAACAAGGTAAGTTTTTACAAGGAAAAGCCATGAATATATTTGACCAGCTTTTTGAGACAAGCGTGGCTTACCTGGAATTCCTATTGCAGCCAGGTCCTGTAGACTGTGGTTTTAAGTTCAGATATTTCCTTGTCAAAAATTAATGTTGCACCTGAATTTTAGCTAAAGCTCTTTACAGCTTTTATTTCCTCTTCTTTCCTAGGAAGCTTTTTGTTTTTAAACAGTGTTGGTGTCCAAAACACACTAGATGCAGGAGAGGCATAAAAACCTGATAGGCAGTGCCCCTCCTGGTCCCAAAGGCTCAGATAAAATGTCAAAACAAATCCAGTACATCAAAAGTTAGAAGGCCTACATCACAGGAGCCGTGCTAATCTCCTTGTGTTGCTTGACTAACTGTCACATTGCAGCAGTGTGCAATGCCATGGTTCTGATCTTTCTGATACCTGCAGCGCTATGCTTGGGAAGATTTGAACAGCAGATTTTCACACTGATTTTTTTTTCCTTCTTCTCTTCAGGTTCAGTACGGAATTTTCCCAGATAATTTTACATTCAATATTTTGTTGGATTGTTTTATAAAGCAGAAGAAATATGAAGGTAGGAAAATATGTACCAATTCTGCATCCTTAGTTGTATGCTCTTAAATCTGCAGAGCCTTTCTTTGAATTAAAAACTTTTAGCCATATTTTTTCGGAAGTCACCTTAAAAACACACCTTCTTCCTTTAAACTACTTTTCTGCAAGTTTATATCTCATTTCTGTTGGGTTTTTATTCATTATATAATAATTTTGAAACGTGTAATTCACAGTTTCTACTGTGATTAATCCCATTCCAAATGTAAACCAACTTCTCCAGTTTTTACAAGTCTGACTTACATGCTAACGACATCATAGGACTTATTAGTGACAATTAGAGTGTTACAAGAATCGAAATGCATGTTGGTAGAGTTCATCTTACCTACATTTAGCTTTTCAAAAAGCTACATATCTAAACTGTTTGTCTAGACTTTCTGTCTGTCACTGGAGAGAAGCAGCTATGCTGAATTGCCATGTTGAGGTGCCTGTCTTTCACTATTGACTGTTTAAGTGTTGAGATGAATAATCCTCTCATGTTTGATGACAAATATTTAAGGTTTTCATTTCACTGCAGGTTTTCTGGTACTGTAGACTTGCAGTGAGCTTTTCTTTGCATAAGCCTCTTGTAAAACAAATAACTGAAAGGGAGAATAGAACTGCAGGACTTGTCTGTAGCTTTTATCATGAAGGTTTTGCTAAATGGCAAATTAATACATATATTTATTTTATTTTGAAAGCCCCCTATCTGTGAATTCCTTCTTATTCCATCGGTATTTCTTTTCTGTGACAGGCTCAAGGCCTTTTGTTTAACCAACTGTCCTTCCTGACAGGGACTGTCACTGGAACTCCCTGTGGAGCTCCTCCAGAGCACTGTTTGCTGAATACAGTGAGTGCTGTGGGTGATCTGTGACAACATTTCTGCTCCATTGTACTCTCCTGTCACCTTAAGGGCAGTGAATTTAAGCCAGTCTTCTCTTGTTTGTAATCTAAACACGAGAACAAAGAAGTCATTTTTAGACACTTTTTAAAAAAATGTTAATGAGTGAAGGGCTGAGCAAAGAAGAGCCAATTGAGGAGTGTAGAGCTAAGATGAGTTTGGAAAGCTCCTTTGCTGTGGTCTCATGCTATTCAACCCATTCTTCCTTCTCGCAGTGAGTTTGAATAACCCAAGCAAGTAAGACTAATTCTGTACTACTAATCATAAGAAATCTTTAACTTTCTCCCTAACTACTTCAAAACATACTACAGCAATAAAGTATCAGTGAACATGAGTGGATGCAAAAGGGATCTGTGTAAATTTGCACTTGCTGATTATGTATTGTTTTCCTCCATAGATGCTATGTCAGTAGTAACTGAGATCATGCTGCAAGAAAGTTTTGATGAATTCTCAACACAGCTTCTTTCTCTCTATGTTTTATACCAGTACCTGGCAACGAAGTCTGAACATACGGTAAGCTGGCCACACTCAAAATGATACACAAACCCTCCGTTTCTAAGTGTCATGATGCAGTCAGTTTGGCATGCAGTCTTGAATATATTTTATTTCCCCTAAGTTTACCTGGAAAAAATAAATACTCCATTTTTTTCATTATTTTTACAACTGCAGAAGAAAGAGAAAAAAAAGAAACAACAAAATATGAAAGCCATCAAATAACTCGTCACCCCTTTTGCTCCTTTCTCTGAAAGGGAAGGTGTGTTGGGATTTTCAGGTGTAACATATGCCCATTGGAAGGTTATGAAATGACATTTCAGTTCAGTTCAAAGAGGGCTCTATCAGTTAACACAAAAAACCCTTGTGTCACCTATTGTATAGGACCCTGTTAAGGTGAGTATTGCTCACCATTAGAGCTTGGTAATGGTGGTGTTGCAGAATTATAAAGTATTTTCACTAGGATTTTTACTATCCCATTTGGCTTTGGGTATATTGTTTCTAGTATGTATTTGCTTTAAAACTAAATTCGTTACATCTATCCTGTCTCCAAGGATTAGGGGTTTCTTATTCTCATCTTGCTTGCTTAAGGCCAACATGACAGTTCAGGCTCTTGGAAGTGGCATTATTCTACCTTTGCAGAAGGGGCTCAGTTAGGTATCAGCAAAGGGCTCGGCCACGTCCATCACTTTAGGCAGCTACTTTTCATGTATTTTGGCACAAGCCTTCAATAGCATGTTGTCATCCTTAAGGAAAATGCTTGAAACCTCTATTTGTCTTACATGAAGCATCTTCCAAAATGCATATTACAGATGCCTTAAGGTTTTACTCAATTGGGTTGTAATTTCAGTTTTCACTATAGAAAACAGATGTGCATTTGCCCTGTTCTGTATTTTCCTTCATTCCCCAGAAGTCAAGTATGCTTGATCACTCGTATATGAAAAGCAGAGGGACGAAAATCTTGTTTTCCCATTGTGTTTGTTCATGTTTGTGTATTCTCACTGCAAAGACAAGCACTTGTCAATATGTGTAGCGTTTCATGAAAGCTCAATATGCAAGCAAGGGTGGTGTGGACATATGACACATTTAAGGCAAGTATAGTTATATAGCTGTGACTTGTTTAATATGCATTTTGAAATAACCCCATCCAAAGACAGCAATAAGCCATATTTTTGTATGTATACACCATACAGATTACCATTCAACACCTCATAATGCTCAGTACCAATTTTCTGTGTTAGATTTAAGAAGTGGGGGTAGACAGAGTTATGAGATCTGCTCAGCTACTCCTGAAAATCCCATTCCCTTTTCCCAAGGTGTGAGACAGGTCAGCCAGTGTCCTGTTGCAGACAGGCCCTTGGCTGTAGCTTAGGGTCCAGCAGCCTGATGAAATGTTTTTTAACTTTGAAAGCTGAATCTTGGGCAATCTGACTACGTTAGTCCTTAGTGTGTATAGCAGTGGTGATAGAGAGCTTCCATTTTTCTGCTGTTGTAAACACCACTGAAATCCTGACTGGTCTTGGCTCTCCCCAGAAAGTTTCCTCCTTGATGGCTGCAAACAGTCAGTATGATTGCTACCTTCCACTGCAAAGGTGTTAATGTTAGAAGTTCTTGGAGTTCCTCCAGCCTTTGGAGCCAAATGGGCTAGCTCCCAAAAGAACCTAGATCGCTAAAAGCCCTGTTTTTCCAGTTTCATCTGATTTTCCTATAACATTCAGCTGGAGTGATGAATTCAGCACGAAACAGCCCTATCTCCTTGTATCCCTTATTCTGGGTCAGGCAAATACCTTGCCTGGCTGTCAGGTGATGGTATTTTGCCTCAGATGATAACATGCAAATTCTTGTAGCACTGGAATGGAGACACAAAAAAATGCCGTACCTTGAAAAGACATCTCTGAATAATGCATTAAACCGGAAGGTCAAACTGCTGTGCTTTTTAAGACTCTATGTACCTCAGGGAATTTTTCAGAAGGCTGCTCCTTTTCACCAGGGATATTTGTTTCAGGTCATAAGGTAATAAGACACTGAAGTACCCTGCCACAAAAACCATGTGTTAGAGAGTCAGACTTCCTCCAATCTATTGCCTTTTGTAGCTTCCTTTTCCTCATTTTCTTAGCAATGGGAGTTGTTCAGCTCCTTTCGCTTGCAGTAAAGAGACATTTATACTTGATGTTTGTGCTTCTCTGGTCTTGAAAAATGTACTGTACTATCCCATAGCAAAACAAAATTCACATTACTCTTGTGGTTTTAATGTACTTACTGATTGGGTGCCTTTCTTTAGCCATCACTGGTGGTCTGGCTCAGACAGCTGGTACTTCTCTCTTGCTGGAGAGACGGCTGTACTTTTAATCCTGGGGCATAGCAGTGGTCTTGGTGAGTTGCATATGTTCTTTTCACAGTGCAGATTTTGGACTCAAAGCAGCCATTAGCAGCATATTCTTCTCTCAGCATTTTCCTATTCTAGTGAGGGGTAGTGGACCATGTATCTTACACATACTTAAAAGAAAAGGCTGCTCTAGTACAGAAGCCATGTAATTTTTTTCTTCAGCGGTGTTAGCCTGAAGCAAGTGGTAGGACATACAGGACAGAGACAGAGGTTGGCCAATGTAAATCAATGTAAACCTCTGTCGTGAAGAAAATGCACTGATTGACTTCCATGCAAAATCTCAACCACTCACATTTTACTGTCTTCTGGAAAGAGAGGTGTTCCTCAGTATAATGTGTACTATTCCTCAGGATATACATACTGAACACTAGATGTGTTTAATGATTCTTTACTTTATTGCTAAGACATCTGATGAAAGCCACGTGTGCTGTCTTTGGCTGCTGCCATTTTATGTTTGTGTTTGTCAAGGAACACTTACGTAGTTTACATTATTTGCAGTGGGAAGAGGAGAGAAATCTTGGAGCATCGCTAGTGCTTACAGGTTTAAAGCAAACAAGCACTGTGGGTTTTAGCTCCCAGCTGTATGGCTATGCATTCCTTGGTAAGTTTTACCTCCTTCACAGTCATCTTTTCCCTCTTGTCTTCAGTGGCTGAATTAAATTGGCATCTTTGCTTTATTAAAATGTAATCAAGGAGAAGGCTAAGAAAAAAAAAAAAAGGCAGAAATAGTGGAAGGAACAATTTCAGAGTTAAGACTGAATCTGTTTTGTAAAGCCTGGAGGGTAGTACTGATGTGAATGGTATGCCCTTTATCAGACAGCTTCAGAACCTCCTTTAGGGCTCCCTGCAGGTTTGGATTGGCAGCTGAAAGAAAGAAGACGTTCTTAAGGAACAGTAGGGTTGGCTTGTTTGTGGACCAACAAATTTAAAAAAAAACCCAAAAGTACAGAGTTCCATAACACAAATTTAAGGTTATGGACTAACTCTAGTTAGTGAGCTTCTTAAAATAATACTTAAACCTCAAGAAGTTCAGAGAGCACAGCCTGAAAAACACTATGTTTATAACATGTACTGCTCACTGTGACGTTAATGTTTCTGTTGTGAACAGCAGATAGCAGTGCCTTTATCCTGTATCCGTTAAGGAGTCTTCACTGCTAATGATACGCTATATTATTAAAGAGCAGTTAGATCAGAGTATATCCAGAATTGGAGGGAAGGGGAATGGGCAATGGGGTAGGTAATTCTTGAATTTCCTCTAACCTTTAGAGGAATATAGTACAGATAGGTTTTGTTCTTCTCTACAAAATGATTACTTACTTGAATTAATCTAAAATTTATGATTATGCAGTTGTTCCATTACTTTATATTTTTATAATATATATGGCATTATATTTTATTCTAGAATTTATTAAGGGTAATAAAGGTAGGTAATTTGAATTTCCTCTAACCTTTAGAGGAATATAGTACAGATAGGTTTTGTTCTTCTCTACAAAAGATTACTTACTTGAATTAATCTAAAATTTATGATTATGCAGTTGTTCCATTACTTTATATTTTTATAATATATATGGCATTATATTTTATTCTAGAATTTATTAAGGGTAATAAAGAATGGACCTGTTCTTAAAATGTGGCCTCAAAATACAATGTGTAGTGGAAGAGTTAGGATGCTGATTTGGATTTATCATGACTGTAAGGCAAAAAAATAATTTTCAGTCAATTTATGATTATGCAGTTGTTCCATTACTTTATATTTTTATAATATATATGGCATTATATTTTATTCTAGAATTTATTAAGGGTAATAAAGAATGGACCTGTTCTTAAAATGTGGCCTCAAAATACAATGTGTAGTGGAAGAGTTAGGATGCTGATTTGGATTTATCATGACTGTAAGGCAAAAAAATAATTTTCAGTCAAAAAGGGGGATAAATGTGAAAATTAATTTGAAAGCAGGATTTTCCATAGAGCTGTAATTTGTTATCCAGTGGAGATACTGACACAAATAGGGACTTTGCTGTCCAGTTTGCATTCAGTTTGGGGTGTTTTTTATGTCATATAGATTGGTTGAGTGATGACTGTATTTCAAAAATGCACTTCACTGCTGTCTGTGAGCAGTAGTACTTGTTCCATGACATTGACATTCAGTAGATCAAAAGCTATTTACTGTTATGTCATATATTCCACAGTCTTGCCAACACTAATGGAACCGACCTCTGAGAGAGTGAAAGATGTCTACGGGCACAGAGTGGCCTCAAGCACCTCAGCTATTTTAATTAGCCATAGTCCATAAGCTTTGTCTGTGCACTTATTACCTTGCTTTTCCTAAACTGTTCTCTTCAATGTAAAGAAGAGTAAGGTATGTTTCATAGTTCTGTGTCATTATAGCCAGAGTGCAAATTAGAGTGAGAGCTTGGCTACACCTCTCGTAAGCTACACTGAAGTGGTATTATTTGTTACATTGACAATGACAAAATCAAAACCTTAGAGTGACAATCATTGTAAATTAGTACTCACCAACTGCAACGTGATGTACATTTCCTGTATTATGTAGGAGTTTCATGTTCTCTAGTAATTACCACCAGAAGAAAAGACACATTGTCAGTGGTGCTGTGCATCACAGGTCCTGCTAAAGTCAGTGAAGACCTTGTTGCACAGAATGTCCTAAATCAAGAACCAAAATTTCATTTTGGCAGGTCTCCCATATTTCCTCTCAGGAAGCTCCAGCAGAAATAGGGGTACTAAGCTGTATAGTTAGCCAGAGCGTATGCTGTAAATACCGTACAGTCTGGCCATGACACATGTGTGAGTAGACCCTAAAGGCCACAGAGGTGAGTCCAGAGCCTCAGATTTATTGCACACATGCTGCACAGTCAGTCCCTAAAGGCTAAGGAGACATCTGTCTGAGATCTTCAGACATCCTGCTCAGAGCTGCTGTTAAAACTGCCAGACAATCAGAAAACCTGACCACTTTTCCTCTTTTCCATCTGGACAAAATTTCTAGGGGAGGGGGGAGAGGGAATGGGGAGGAACCAGAAACAAACATGTAATAGCCGTGAAGTTGGGCAAAAAGAAGGCACCTTAATAAAATAAGGTAATAGCAGTTCTGTCAGAGCAGCTTTCTAGAAGAGTGTGTTGTTTTTACCCCAAAAGCCAAGACACTTGCTGTCACTTCTAAAAGACAGAGACAACCCATATGGATTCCATTAAGACTCAAGTGTTTAAGTACTAACGCTAAAGTATTTCTTTTATCACAGGGAAAGTGGAGTTAAATAAAGGGCTAAGAGCTGTATACAATCTAATGCCACTGATGTGGACACCTGGATACTTGAACAGAGCCTTGCAAGTGATGGAGAAAGTGGCTTCATTGTCAGGGGACAGCAAAATCTGCAAAGAAGCTGTAAGTATGAAGGCTATAACCCGCTGAACAGAGGGAATTTCACAGAAGCCAAACTCCAGTAAAACCTGTGTATTCTGTGCCTTGCTAATGGGAAGGGGCCCAGCAATACTTCAGAGGTCTTTGGAAGACAGGAGAAGTAATGTTTAGAACAGAACCACTGCTTCAGTTGATGAGCCAGTGATGATGTCTACTGGCACATCCTTGGAAATGAGCGTCTGTTATTGCCACAAACCATTTAAGTATGTTTCCTAAGCCTTCCCCTCCCTATAGAGACACCTGGGTCTGTGTCACAGGAAGCACATGTCTGTGGGAATGGGAAGACACCTTTGTTTCCCAAGCTTTTGAACTCACTCAGACATACTTCTTAGCAGTGAGAATGAAGTATCACATCTTGTTCCTCTCCCAGCTAATTCCATGTATTCTGTGCCCTCTGAGATGATACTGTCCTGAGTGATACTGGTCCAAAAATGGTACAGAGTGATTTCTAGAAGGGTTGTAGTGCCCTCAGTTGGGGAGAATGGATAGATTCGGTCCATTTGTGAGGTTAGCACTGACTAAGGGAGTTGGGGCTTAGGAGTGCTGATCAGTGCCTGATCAGGATCAGGCTGATCCTGGAATCAGACAGCTTAGGAGGAATAACTTAGGAAACCACCACCACATGGGCTGGAGCACAGAAACAGCACTGAGGTCTCACCTCCTCTTCTTGGTACTCTTTCCTGAAGGTGTCTCTGGTGATGGGAGTCTCCCTTTTGCTAGCATCACTACTAGGCTTGCAGTGTCTGCATTTCCCTTGACAAACAAAGGCCAGGGCACTGCTCAGCAGGTTCTCCTATCTATTGCTCCATGCTCGGAAGCAGCTCTGTGTAATACTGGACAGTGCAAGGAAGTAAGTGTCACATCTGCAACTTCCACCATTTTGAGTTACCTCTTTGGGCGTGTGGTTTTGGGGATTTCTTTCTTACTCCAAGTCTGAAGAACTCAACCTAATATGCTTGGGATTTTTTCTCATTACAAACCCTGGCCAAATTAAGGAACTCCTCAGCTTGCTCTGGGTTGTAGATGAACATTCTGGTGTTGAAGGATGCATCTGTCTGTGTTACAACAGGTCCATAGAAGATTCCATCCTTCTGTGTACTGATACTGTAAAAATAGTAAATGCTAGTAATATCTAGCAATGCTTTCTTTGCGGAGACACTTTTTACTTTGTTCAGTGAACAACTAAGAACTTATAAAATAAGGTCATTACTGATTACTCACGAATGCTAAGTGTCTCTGTACAAATCCAGTAGTAGAGCCCAAAAAGCAATGACTACAAGAGCCACACAGAAAGTTCCCTAAAGAGATACTTGGCCTCATTTGCATTTTAGGTAGCAGTATATAAACAATAGTGCAAGTCACATAAGTTTCACCAAGCTGAGGACCAAGAACAGGCCTGGATGGTTTGTTATTATCAAAATAATTTTTCTCTAATGCATTTTTGTGACCCCAATGCAGAAAGGAAAACAAGGGAAATATGTTGGGCCATATCCTTATCTGGTGTAAAGTAATTACAGTGTATTGATTTGCATCATCTGGCCTTTTCTACCTAAATGCTCATTAAGATTTTACTATTAAAATCCATACAAGATATTTTTAATTACTACTTCGAACTAAAATGCAGTATTCCTAAGGGTGAAGGACTAAGAGCACTGACAAGGTCAATATTGGGGTCAGTCAACTTCCACTGAATTCAGCAGCAGATATGATGGAAACAACCTCAAGTGCCATAAACATTTTTTCCCTGTAGTTTCGCAGGCCTCTCTTGGGCGGGACTAGGTTGACCATTATGCAGTTCTCATAAATCCATGTAATAGCACTGAGAAGTACGGGCCGTGTTACAAATCATTGTCCTTGCATGCTTGCGCAATCACAGAGTTACTTGGGAAAGACACGGCCCTGGTTTTGAGCACTTGGTTCTTTTCCAAAATGTAATACTATTTTCTGGCTGAATAAATCTCATTATCTAAAAGGGAAGTTTTCAAATGAACTTTTTTAACTGTGCAGTTTTGGTGTAAACATTTTCAAGTGATTTGCCAATCATTATCAGTCACTTTTCTTGCAGGCTTTAAGCTTCCATTCATTTCTGACTAGAAGTGTGTCTCTTTTCTCTCTGCCATTACTATCTTAACAACATAATAGAAATACTGGTTTAGTATTGTGCTATATTGTTTAACTGTGAACAAGCATGGCAAGTTTTGTTTTTTTCAATTGTCTGAGAAAGTCTCTAAATGAGTGTATGTATTTCCAAGCACATAGTTATTATTTCATTGCTTATTTGATCCTGTTTCAGTACTGCTAGTTTAAAGATTACATTTCAGTGTCAAAAATATTATTTCATATAAGCCTAATTTTTATTTCTTTAGCATAATATACTTATGCTAGGAAAATGAAACCATAAGTATCAAGATCCCTTTTGCTTGGAGAAAGCATCACAGATTCAGAGGTTACACAGAGTTACTTCATCCTACTGATAAACATTCAGAATTAGGATTCATGGAAGGATAACAGCCCTTTGCATTTGTAAAAGCTGAACTTTAAAATGCAGGCAACCTGCATCCAATAATTCCAGTTATGGAGATCATGTTATTCCCAAAACAGCAGCAGCATCCATATAGCAGTTCCATCTTTTGTGTCAGTAATACATACAGAAATAATTTACCAAGTGTCTTAGTGAAGCTAATGCATTTTTTTGATACAACTGCGATTAGATTAGGAGAGGGTGGTTCTGTTACTACCTCGAAAGACAAAAGCATGAAGAGAACAGAGGTGTCACAGATTAAAAATACACCTATACCAATGTATTATGTGCCTACATTTCCATTTTTCTTGTTAAATTATCAAACTAATGATAGGAATGAATGTTCTTGTTGCTGAACAGGTGATTTCCCTACTTCTTTTCACTAAAGAGGTATTGAGATGATCTATTACAGATTATATTGTTCAAACATTCCATAGTAATATCTTACTTAGACGTATCTGTGATTGTGTATCATGCTAGTGCTGTTATCACTGTGACTACCATTTAGCGTTAGTATTTATGGCTGGATATCAGGCCAAGAGGAGACATTAGCCTAATGCCTGACAGATCTGCAAATACCAGACAACATTTGAGTCGTAAGGAGTTTTACTGTTGACAGGGGGTGGTGGAGTTGTTCTGTTGCAGGGATTTGATGTCCAACCTCAAAGGTCCCAAGTACAGTACAAAATTCTTCCAAGAATAAGTCCCATTTCCTTGTAGAATTTGGTTTCTTTTTGTCATACACAGAAGTCATCTCAAAATACATGGTAACTCGTGAAGTTGTTTGTAAATGTGACAGCGGTGTTATTCAGATTGTATTTCCAAACTGTTTATGCTAACAATGACAAATGTGATTGTTCAGATTGATGCTCTGGAGACCATTTTGCAGTCTGTCCTTGAAGCAAAACCTGGTCCAGAATTGGCTGAAGAAGTCACGGAATTGGAGCAGAAGTCACAGTGTGCAGAATCAGAAGAAACAGAGCAGTCTAAAGCACCTGAGTACTACAGCCGATTCAAGGTAAGGGAATTACATTTATCTAAATATTATAAGCTGTAGTAGATCTCCATAATATATACTAGAAAATATATATGCTGGCTTATTATGGCTAGTAGACTGACACCCCTTCAGTGCATCAGGAGTCCTACCTGGCATTTTTGAAACTGATGTCACCTCACATTTTCACTTCTTCAAACAAGAAACAGCAGCCTAAAAAGACGTAAATGCTCAAGGCCACTTGTCTTTTGTCTGTCTGCTGGGATTTTATCTTCACTTTTCATACATCAAAATGATAAATCCAGTCCTGTTCGTGAAAGTGGGATGTCATTAGAGATCCATTATCTGACCTTGTGTGGGCTCTTGCTCATTAAAATAAATTGTAATAGGCATGAGACCATCGTGAATTTATTGTCCATTTGTGTATGTTACGATTAAGTAGGAATGTTGCATCGTGTACTTGCAGTCTGGGGAATTAGGTAAGGCTATATCACCTCCCTTTTATCTTTAGGTCATCACACTGATGATAACAATGTGAAACACAAACAGTTGTTCATTAGGGCACAGCTATATAATGAGCGCATTTTATGTGATCATCTCTGGTTTGTGCTGTGGTCAAAATCAAATAGCCCAGGCTGAAACCAATCTTGTTTATAGTTCCAGGAGCAGTACTCTTTCCATAGCCCATCAGTTTCCATTGTTGCTGTCATGACTTTGAACAGTTGTTCTGGATACAGATCGTTCTTCTTCTAAAGAAATTTCAAAAGTTAAAAGACTAGTAGCCTATGGTTTCACCTCACATACACACACTTTTCCTTTCTTTAATTTTTATTTACATAAATTATTTGCCACTAATCTTCAGATATTAAACTTGCTTTGTAGGCACTTAGAACTTTTTAATTAAAGTGTTTGGGAATCAGTGGGTGCTCAGCATGTGATAATTAATGCCTGCATGAATTACAGTGAATTAGGTAAACACAAGTGCCCTTTGAAGGAGGGAGTGAGACATTTTTATGAGTCTCTCATTGTCTATCCATTGTCTAGCCTTGAAGAAAATAATGCAGAGTGCTTAAAACAAGGCCTAAATGTCAAACTGGGGACAGACTGGTGCCAAGAGGGTAGTTTTCTTCTCACCTCAACCTTTCCACAAGTTCCATAATTAAACCCAGTTCAGGCATTCCCTGGTGTGGCAGTGAGTGCCCTGACTTTGAGTCAACAAACTACAGTCCCAATGCTTAGCTCTAAGCTCTCACCAGAAAAGTCTGAATATATCAAAGACGTAGCCCTCATGTGAAGTCTAGGCATCCAACAGTGATTTATATGTAAATAAGCCACAATTTCTGGTTGTCTGGATGAGAAAAGGAGCTCTCAAGTCAGAATGCCATTTCAGCTAAGCCCGAAAGAGCTCTCAGACTCTTCTCTCAAATCCATTAGGCCAGCACCAGCCAGTCTTCCCCGTTGAACCCCTGGACACCTACGGGTGTAGTTCACAGGGCAGAGAAGTTCATGAGAAATCCATACAAGTCTGAGGGAAGGTGGCAGCTCTGAAGCAACCTGGTGATGTTGGCATTCACAGCTGCTGTCCCAGCACAGATCGTGTGCCCCTTGTGTGATGTAACCCCAACATGGGATTTGCACTTCTGCTGCTGAAAACACTTCGGTTGCACTTTGTCCAGCCGTGCGTTAGCCAGCCTGTCCCAGTCTTTCTCCGTGAGCTCAAAACCAATTGTTTCTGTCTCCTGCTTGCCCAGTTCTCTTTCACAAGTCATACATCTGGGTATGCGAGGAAAAGCATGTGGATTTGCTCCAGACATACAGTTCCTGTCTAGAACTGTAGCTTGTTCTGCATGGCTTTTATACACGTACTTGGACTCCATGTCTCATACCAACCTTCAGAATAGCCATTTGTGGAAGTACCTGAAAAAGCCACAGCAGCCTAACAGATACAACGTGCGAGAAGCATGTCCTTCACTTCCACTAAAACAAACAGGACTTGAGGGCATTTGGCTCTTTCTAGATAAAGCCTTTAGAGCTGTAATTTAGACTTTCTGTCTGACACTGTCATTTGTATTGTAATTACCTGTTTTCAGATCCCATATGCTGAGGCTCACTACTCAATGTAGTGTTCCTCAGGCAATTCCTTCGATCTGTGTCAGTGATCAGTGGGCAAGCATTTCATCACATAAATGCTGGGAACACCCTCTCTAAAAGCAGTGCTCCTTCTCTAACTGTGTGCAGAGCCCTGGAGGCTGCTTAAAAAAATCAACGATTTAGCTGCTTAAGAATGTACCCTTTTGGTACCTGCAGGACATAGAGCCTGCTGGTTTCCTAAATTAGTGTCACTAATGTATCACAGCAGAGCGGGGAAGATTCCAGGAGTTCAGTGGTACCAGTAATGGCTTAGGAGAGAGGTTCTGCTAGTTTCCAGTTTGTTGCCTTTCTCTATTTCAATTTCATACTGCTTAGGTTCAGTGCATAAACCCCCTTTTCAGCACATCCTTGGTAGTGGTTAATAGGGAGAGTTATGTTTAAACTGGATATCTAATCTGTAAACATGAGTATAGTTGTCAGGTTCCTTCCCCAGACCCAAGCTGTACAGTCTCTTCATGTTTCTCACTGATGCATTCTATACCTGCTGACATCTCAAACAAAAAGGAGGTGAATACACCTAAATATTACAGAGTTTGGTTTTTAGTCTGTTACCTTCAAAGCCATTGGTTTTGTTTTCATTCTTTATCATAAAATCAAAAACCAGACAGAGCCAAATACCCAAACCCCTCAGACCTGCATGCCTAGCATTTTAAAGAGTCTTTAATCTGCTGTCTGTCCAGTTCAAACCTTCAAGGGTCTGGCAAAACACAACAAAGCCTGCAGTTGTGTTGGTTAAGGCAGAGAGAAGTGGAGAGGCCTCAGAGGGGACATCATAGTTTCCTGCGTAAGAACAAAGCAGAGCCTCAAGACAGGAGCTGAGGGGCAGTGCCTTTGCAGATTATTGCCATTCCTGAGGTAAGAGGAACACTGTGGGCCAGCAGCACAGCACATAAGCTTCCAGCGATAACTGGAAGTCTGGATATCTGCATGGCCCCAGAACTGCCATTTTGTTTGGAGGTGAATGATCTCCGCATCTTCTTTCCATCATCCTGCAATGCAAAACAATAGGCTTTATTCAGAGGGCGCAGGAAAGAAACATGGATGTACTTTTCTTTAGGACACGTACTTCTTTAAACGTTTCTGCAGGTGCTGGGCTCAGTAAAACATTTTATTTAAAAGAACAATCAGGAAAATGTGTTGCTATCTAATGAGTGAGCAAGGTGTAAAGAATCTGCCAGTGCCATGTCATCTTTCTCCCCCAGGAAACTCTTTCTTGGTTGTGTATCTGCACTTTTAACGCAATTAATGAGATTGTTAGTGAGCCATCAGGCTAAAGATTCCAGAAAACCAGAAGTAGTATCACTGGATGATTCATCATCTTAAGTGAATTAACATTTTTATGCTGCATGAAATCTAGATAAGTAAGGCTCAAGAAAGAAATACTGCACAGTTTCTTACTGATGCTCTGCTCTTAGTTTCAGTGTAGAATATCCCTGAAAAAATATCCCTTGCTTTAGCACTATTGTACAGTCTGTGCAAGCATAGTCAAGTCTCAGATCACAGTAAGTGTTGAGAAGAAAAATCATGGGAGTTACTTAGTATGCCATTAGCAAGAGAGCTAAAATTTAAAGTGATGTGCATCTGTTGAGAGGGATGCTAATGCAGGCGGTGTGGAGCAAATTGTTCAACTGGTTTTGAGGTAAGACACAAACCCCAAATGTTTAGATTATATTTATTTTAGTTGACTGGTCAGCTGATCTTTGTTAATACCAGATAACTGAACTTGGAAAAATAAAGAGAATTTCAATGGTTAATGAAAATTAAACTTCATTGTTTTAGTTTTATTGCTCAAAAAAATTATTCTAGAGGTTAGCATTTCAAGAAGTGGTACCAGCTACCACAGTCAAAACACTTTGCTGGGATAAAATAGTTACCTGGCCTATATAGCCCAGCTAATAGTTAGATTCAAACAGCAGTGTATTGGTTGTTACGGGGAAGTATTTTGTGGCTGATTATTTTGTGACTGACTGGCTCTCTCCTTCTCACTCCCCGCCAAATCCCTTTTTATGACAGGAGCTGTACTCTAAGCTGCACTCACTTGGCAAGGTTGAATCTGAAAGCCTGTTAACCCTGACCACCCAACTTGTCAAGGAAAAGCTGCCAGCATGTGAAGTGGAAGACATTGCAAAACATGAGCAGAAGCTAAAGGAGTGGGAGCAAGAACAAGCACTTCTCATTGAGAGGGAGAGAGAGTTGAGAGAAAAGGCTAAGCAGGAAATGGAAGCTAGGAAGCTAGCTAAAGCATCTGCTTAGTACTGGAACTCAAAGACTACCATAGTGGTATGCATTCCTCTGTCAGTGAACTGAAGTGCTCACCGTTACTAATATTTCACTTCAATCCTGCTGCAAGTGTGACTATTTGTGACTGTTATATGCAAATTAAACTTCTCCCATTTTGCCTGTTTCCTGAAGTAAAGCACAAGTGGTTTAGAAATCTTCATCCTGTATATGATATATTTTCCTCCTACCATCAGCTAGGCAGGGGGTGGGATGGAGACAACACAAAGAAACAAAGGCATAAGAAGTAGCTTGCCTGTGATGAAAGGTGTAGAGGGTGGAAGGAACAAAAGAGGGGGGAAGAATTTCAAACACAAGTTGTTTCAGTAGGGGTTTCTCACAGGAAAGAATGCCTTGGCTGCTCTGAACTTCAGACACTAAGAGGATTAACATATATTGCTTGCTTTTTTTTTTCCCCAACCCATTTGGAAAATTCAGGCTACTATACATAGAGTTGGAAGCCTAACGTCAGACTGTTTTTAAAACGACTTTTAAAGAGTTTCAGCCTAGCGAGTTAGCACTTGTACAGGCACTCAGATGTGCCTTCCCTTTAAGGAAGTTAGAAATTTCTGACTTTACTAGTGCTGCTCTGCTCCATTTTTAAGGTCAGTGGAGAAACATGCACAATCACCTCGGCACACACCAAGGAGCCTCATACTGCAGTGCAGTTTCCTTTTATATTCTGGGTGCTGTTTCGTGGGATTTTTGACCTAATTCCCTTCTTGTCTCAGCTGTGTACACGGTCCTGTGCCCCATTTTTCAGATTGATAAAACAATGTAGCTATTCACACAGAGCACAAGGAAACAGCAAGGGAGGAAAGGATCATAGTGCATTGATTGTGGGATGCATCAGCATCCATGCCTGCTTACATTCTCTGTCACCACAGAATCTCATCAGCTGCATCCAGCGACTTTATGTAGCTCATGGCAGGGCAAGTTCCTTGAAAACAGGGAGACGCTAGCAACAGCCCTGCTGTATCGCAGCTTGTTACGGCAACAAGTGTTGTCTCACTGTGCTTTACCACAGGATCTGATAAGCATTTCCAGTTTTATCATGCACCTGTCTAGTCTTACAGTGGTAAAACTCGTATCACAAAATCACTGTAAATCCAGTGAGAACACACTGCAAATCTGTGAAGTGAACTTGTTTTAAGTGTAGGAAAGCATCTTATCTGCATGCACCAAATACTTCCCTTGTTCCCAGCAAACACACTCAGAGCCTGATTGCTCTTTCACATCCAAGAACTTGACAATAAGGTCCTTCACCCCATCTTGCCAGCAAGTCCCATAGTTTCGCCCAAACTGCAGTAAGAGAGTGCTGACTCCAGGTAAGTGGATGATTTTGTGGCTTGGCCTAACTAAACCAGCAGTGGACTTTCCTGGGCAACTTTTCTCAAGTCCTGGAATTTTTTTCCTCTTTCTTGGTCTAAATGCTTTCTGATTACTGGGGGAAGTTAAGGAGTCTTAAAGGAGAGTAGAAGGTCAAACACACTCTTTAGAACAATTTCCTGAAAACTGGTGGCTTTAAAGAGGTCATGACTCCCAGACCAGCCACAGCAGAATGAAGTGTCCCTTCCTGACCACGTATTTCAGTTCTTCAGTATCAGAACATGGGTTGTACCTCCAAAGGTTCACAATCACTCCTGCATTCTGATTCCTTTCTCAGCTTTTCTCTGCAGACACCACCTCTCCCTCAGGGATCTTCTCTACACTACCACAGTTTTAAGACCCTCCTTGCTGACACATAGTCTCTAGCCACTGCAGCTGCTGATCATTTTGCTTATGAGACACTGTTTGACTAGGCCACAATGGGCGCTGCCACATTTCTCCTTGTTTTTTGTTAGCACCTGTTTCTTGGCAGCACAAGGAGCCTATTTCTGGCCCCACTTGAACCCCTCCTCACCCTGCTCGACAGGTACGCCAGGCTGCCAATGCTAATTGAGCTCCAGGAAGCTGCCAGCTGCCATGCCCGCCCCCCAGAGCACACTTCACTCCCCCCACAATTAACCCCCTTTTCCATTTATTTAGACTTAACTGTTAGAGTAATAGGAGAAAAAAATCCTCCTCTAACCTCGGAATAGCCTGTTAATATTACAGGTTGCGTCCTTGTTTTACTCCAGGCACTGTGGGTTTGAATGCTCTCAGCCCAGTCCAAAGCCTGAAATTAAACAGTGTAAGTACAACCTTTCTCTGTCTTTGCCCGAATCTCCTCCCATATCCCCCTCTGCCCTTGGGAGAGGAGGGTTTCCCTGCCAAATGCTTTGCAGGCAGCAAAGGAGATTCCTGGGGCCAGATGAAGGACACCAAACCCAAGACCTGCAGCAGAGGGTCCAGACCATTTGTGGCTTAAGGAGCCAAAAGCTTTGCCAAGCCCTCATTTATCTGTCCCCTCAGTATCACCCTGAGCGAGAAACTGCTTGTGACACTTCCACCAGCTGGACCAGCTACACACTAGGGCCCCTCTTCCCTCTCCCTTATGCCCCAGCCTAGTATTTCTCCACAGTCCAGTAGCCTCCGTTTTGCTTGTCCACACTCCAGGTCTCACCACTGTCTCAATAGAAAGCAGCTTCTGCCAAACCAGTGTTTTCTCACCTAGCAAATCCTCACATTTCCCACAAGCCTACCTGCACCCTCTTGAATTCTCCAGCAATCCTCATTGCTGCTTCCCCTTTGACCTCACCCTTGATTCCCTTCAATTTCCTCCTGTATATTGTCTCACATTTATTTCTTCCCCCTCTCCAAGGAGGCCGGCCATGTCTCTGTGCCCCTCACCCCCATCTCAGACAGCAACGTGCCCCCGGCTCTGCAGACAGCGGTTAGCCCAGGGTACCAAGTGCTCAGGTACCCTGAGGTTTGAGGTCCTTGGACATAGCTCAGTCTCAAGAGGTTGAAAACATGAATTAGCAGCTGAAAGTTGAGGGAGGGGAGGAAGGTACTCTCCTCTTCGGTGCTCTCTCCTACCTGCTAGCTTTGAGCAAGATCAGTACTGAGATAGACAAATTGTGAGACAGGGTAATTCACAGACCAGTGCTGTTCAGGCATGTGCTCGACTTCCTAAGGGAGACACGGACGGTAGCTGTGCACCACAAATGCAGCAGCATGAAAAATCAACAGAATATTAACTAAGTCAACTTGACTTACCTGCTTTTCTCCTTCCCACTCCCGGAAAAGTAAGATAGACTTGACTGTTCACCCGCTTGCATCAGTCATGTTGCACACACAACCTGTTTTTCAGCTGCTTGCTGGATTACTCTTAAAAAGAGGTTTGAAGAACACTTGTAGCAACACCTAGGAGTGAAACTGGGCCCCAGGCAGTCAAAAGCCCTTCTGTCTGGATGCCCACAGCTTTGTGCACACTCCTGTGATAGCTATCACCTGCTGTGATGCAGCCTGCCCCATTTAGAAGGGGGGCAGAGAAGTCATACAGCAGCTTTTGATCTGCTGCTGCTTAAACATGAGCTCTGATGCTAAGGGAAGAATGTGGATGTGTGTATATATGCATATTAAAAAAAAAAAGAAAATACTTTTGTACTCTACAAACACAGAAAGCTTCTGAGTTCATCCAGTCCTGCGCCCTGGTACTCATTCGATGGGAGCTCACAACCCAATGAGCACTTCCTCACTAGCACATTCTCAAGCTTTTTTGAAATGTTGCTGCTCCTTGCTGCACTGTTTCAGACAGCTGCCTAGACGTTTCTGTACATGAATGGGACTGGCAAAATATTTCCTGGAGGGGACAGACCAAAATCTTTCTTGGTAGTAACACTGTCTCCTTTTTTCGGATCACCTCTCCTAAAAATGTTCCTTCACATCCTGTTTTCATTTGTGACTACAGCTGTGATTTGGATTAAAGCTATTGCAGTTTCTCCATTGTCAGTGCATTTCCAAATCACAGGAGTGCATCTTTCTTCATGAAAATTTTTGAATAATTTCCCTACTTATTATCCTGGTGTCTGTATAGCTAAAGGCAGAGGAAAATCTCCCAGTGCTAGGAGCAATACATTTGCATGCACAGTGGCTGAGCTGTGCATGCAAACAAGGTGACCAGCAGCCTACATAATACCTGCCTGCACTAATGCTTACGGTACAGCATTGCCACACTTGCTCATGCTAGACAGTGTTAACAGCTCTCCCGTTTTTCCCCAGGTGTAGGTGAGACCCTTCGCTCAATAATACTAGCCGAAAGAAACAGAAACCAGTACAAATGCAAAGGCTGTTTGGTATGTTGGCATGAATTTGGCTGCTGTTAGGAGAAAAAAACAGCACCTTAAAGGTTAAACCTCTTCCTTTTAATTCAAAAAGCAGCTTCCCAATTCAAATCCATGGCAGACACCAAATATGCTGCTGATTAGGCAAGCAAGTATGTAACTCTTCCTCCCACAAGTGTCACTGGCAGAACACTTCCAGTGAAGCACTGAAGGTCATTATCCATTATTCACAAGAGGAAAATTACATATTTATTCCCTTGCAGCTCAAATAAATGTTGCCTGAAGCCTGGCACAGATGAGCCCTATTTATGGTAACACCCGACCTTGCCAAGATAAGGTTACTAGATGCTCTCAGATCTGGTCAGATGTTGTGCCCTACACACAGCGCTCGTATAGAGCCCCTTCCCACACCTTCAAGCACCTGGTCCCTCCCCCAGTGGCCTGTCCCAGCTGCTTGCCTGCCCATCCCAGGGCTCTCTGGTCACCCTAAAACTGTGGGACCAGGACAATGACCTACCCCAGCTGCAGGTGAAGGTTGGCTGGTGCAAGGGGGTTTCTGACCTGAGCAGCCATTACTGTGCCACTGAGGCAGGCAGAAGACAGCTCAGGGCACAGGTTAGCAAGTGTTCTCTCTTCCCCCACTTCCTCAGGAAGCTGGAGTCATAGTTACAAAAGGGAATTGCACCCTTGACTTGCAGCATCCAATTCTGCAAGTACTGCTGCTGGTTTTGCTGGGGCTGTTCATGTAGAAACTACAACTGAACTTTTCAAAATATATTTCTAGTGAGTATTTGAGCACATTTGCGGAAAGTAAAGTTAAATCTACCTTCCCAGAAGTTTAATGATAGCAAATGTTGAGATGAGGACAAGGCTTTTTGATTGTAGAAGAGAATCATAGAATCATAGAATCATTGAGGTTGGAAAAGACCTCTAAGATCATCGAGTCCAACCGTCAACCCAACACCACCATGCCCACTAAACCATGT
>NW_008795321.1:1336214-1351389 GCF_000699145.1 Aptenodytes forsteri
CCCCGCCTGCCCCCCCCGCCCCCCCCTGCGGCCCGCAGCGGCCGGCAGAACTGCCGCGCCACGGCAGAAACTACTGCTGACGCAGAAACTACTGCTGACTTAAGTGACAAACAACCTGAACTTGGGACAGTGACTCTTTCAAAATAAAACTGTGGAGAATGAAGTATAGATCAAGAATTAGTGACAAAACATTAATGCAAGAGTAACTGCAGATACTAAACGTGATAGAAAACTGTGGCATCTACTCTGGGTCAATCTCCCCACAGAAATATATATATCTTTCAGTACTCACAAAGTTGTCACTGAACTTAGCTAGCAATTGCATAGTACTAACTCCGTTGCTGCTGTTAAACCTTTCTGATAAACTCAAGTCCACTCAACCCATTCTAAATTGCAGATGCCTCAGGCACAGAAATAGCATTAGAGCCCCATTGACAAGCACATTAGATTATCAGGACAAAATTCAGCTTTCAATATATCTTGTTTATTCCAAATCCTGACGATTCCTCCTTTAAATGAATTGGGAAAGAAACTTTCAAGCCTGTTCTGGTCCTTACACATGGTAACTGCTTCTATAATTACATCTTTGGAAACTGTAAACTCTTTCTGGAAATACTGAGTTGCCCTCCGGGGTGTTCATATTAAGTATTTAAGTGGCTCAGTGGTTCAGTTTACCTTCAACTCTTTAAGCTAAGAAAGTAACGCAGCTGGGCTGAGATAACATGAGGTATGTAAAAGCTCAGTCAAAATTAATTTCTGGACCTTAAATGTATATAGGGTGTAACCTCAGTGTGTATAGACATCGTTATGTATATTTAACTTTGCTTGTATTAGGACATAAGTTCCATCTATTTCACTTATCTTCTCTGTGTAATTCACAAGCACAGGTGATGGGCTGAGCTGCAGTATGATGTGTAAATCATGGCATATGCAATTGTTTCGGCAGTGAAGCTGGCAGCAGATGTACAGTCAACCTCCACCCCTGCCTTGCCAGCTATTCACATTGGGGCCAGTAATGCTGGAGTCATTGAACTGCAGAGAAGCAGCTACATCAAGTGGTAAGGATCCCTGAGAACCAATGAACAAAGCTTGTGCAGACTACAGTGCCTGCTGATTTAGTTCTTTAGTTCTGCTCAGTATTTCATTTCTGGTGGAAATGATGCTGAGTATGCAGTCAAAAACCAGCAAATCCCCTAGCAAGCTGAGGGCACTCAGCATTACTCAGCCTCTGGTGGTTTTGGGCTGAATCTGAAGAAAGCACACGCAGCAAAACAGAGGACAATGCCCTGGGGCAGTTCATGCTAGTGTGGACTGGTCATGTCTGTGGAAGAGGAAAGCAGAGACCGCAGCAGTAGGCAGTGGTCAAAAACTGTTCACTGGGTGAAGGACATGGGCAATGCTCATGTAGCAGAAGTACCGTGTGCCCAGAGACACCCTCTAGGAAGCCAAGGAGCTTTGCTGCAGTGCTGGGAATGAGCTGGATCTATGAGGTGTCACCATGGCTATTACTCAAGAGACCCCCTGGACACCTCTTTTCACCCCATCCTAGGAACCATGAAATCTAGAATTTCCACCCAACCACAGAACACTAGAAATCAGTATTAAACAATCTCCAGGTCTGGGATGCCACAGGACAGATCCCTCATTTTAGATAGACAGAAAAGGTCTGAGGGACTATCATTTTCCCATGCCATCTGAAATACTTCATAAGCTGATTGAATTTGTTCATTAACACTAGTGGAAATAAAATTTCTCCTCCTCAGCAGCTGTGTTGAAGAAAGGAGTTTTCATTCGGCATCTGGAAGCAGCAAGCCAAATGCTACAGACCAGGCTGGCCTGCCCCTATCTACAGGTACCATGGGTGGTCCCACCTGTGGAAATCCAGAACTTCACCCTGCAACTGCAGGTGAATAATTGGGGTTGAAGCCTGACCTGGTCTGCTTTTCACAATCATTTTAATACCTTTTAAGTAGCATCAGGCTACTATACCACAATAGCTCAGAAAACCTTGATGTAGACATATGCAGGATTATACTTGAGATACAAGATTTGCATCAGTTGACTCCCTCAGCTGGTCTTCATTTTTCTCTACTTCACCATGCTCACCCCAATTCAAGCCAAGCACAGTATTTCTTACTAATGTCATTACAAGTTACAAATGAAACCTTAGATGTTGGAAATGGATAAGGGCCCACAAAAAAGACTGCTATCTGAGGGAGAAGGAAATCCCACAGGGCCACTGCTTCTCCTGGGAGTGAGCACCCCTTGCTCCCTGCTGCCCCAGCCTTTACCTGCTTTCATGTCATTATCATCTCCCCGAGCTAAAAAACGTAAGTGTTGACTGCTGGACCTCACCATGGCAGGCATCGCAGCAGCAAGCAAAACTACAAAGGCAGAAAGCCTGATCTTACAGTATCCCTTTAACAGCAGTAGAGGAAAAGTCTGGTGTTTATAAAGTAAAAAACTAAACTGAGAGCCCAGCTTCTCCAAATGCTCCATCCCCTCTCACTGGGATTACTGGGCAGCGGCAGCTGGGAACAGTCTATGTCCGCTGGCGACAAGCTGCACTCTTGTTAAACTGCAACAGTTTTGGAAAAGACCTCTTTTCCAAACAAGGGTGGGCTCAGTTTGATGTAACTTCATTGGGTATCATCTCTGACACAGCCCCTTGAACGTGTACTTATTGCAAATGAGGTGTTTTCTCATGCTGCTGAGGGATACAGAAATGAGAACAACAAAAAGAAGCCACGTCACGGTACATCATGGTAATGTTTTACACCACAAGAGATAACAGTAATCTTTTGCATTTCTTTTCCAATTTCTAAATCGAGATTGGTTCTTATCTAGCATTTAAATAGTCATTGACCTTTTGAGAAAAAACCCATATAGTAGGTAATCATGATTGAAGGAAAGGGGAAACTTAAAAATACGTACATACACAGAGACAAGAAACATGTCAACACCACTTTACCACTTTTGTATTTTATTGTGGAACTGAGTTTGTTTCCTTTACATCAAATATCCTCAATGGAAGAGGGGATATTGCACACAAATATCATAAAAGCACTACATATTACTTTCACTGGAAACTAATTTTCTACATTAGATATGACTGGATAGAATAGAAGTGATGCAGGATTATAAGACATAATACCATACACAGCTGCAGACTGACACAAACACCATTCAGAACAAGAGAGAGGAGGTGTGTGAGGTGCTTCTCAGCCAGCAACAAGACTGCTTCTTTCCATAGTTTGGAAGATAATGGCTGCATGCAAATGCGTGAAAGCATATTTCAGATTTCCTCTTTTACAGTTGTGATTACAGCCCAGTCTTGAAGAGGTAGCTCCTGCCATCTGGAGCTCCTAGCTAGTCTAGTGTGGAGAAGCTGCTTTTTAATTATTCTTTTTTTTTTTTTCTTTCTATATTTTTATGCCATTGTTTTATTTAGTTACTTAATTTTTTTAGATTTTTTTTAAAGTCACAACAAACAGACTTTTTTTCTTTTTTTTTATTTTAAATAGCAAACATTTTTAAACCAGGTGAATAATATAATTGCATTCTAAGAAATGCTTACCCCTAGTTGCTTTTAGTGTTTTTTTCAATTATTAAGTGAAAAGATGAAAGCTTACAGTTTCTTTCAAGTGTAAACATTATACTTTTTCCTTTTCTAATAAATCCAGACCAACAAAATTACTATTTCTCTCAAAACATCATTACTGAGCAAGAACCTCTGGCGACAGTTGAACAAAGAGAAGCGTGTGACAGCAATGTCCCAAATGCACAGTAAGCACTCTTTGGAGCTGACTTGCTTGTGGTGGGAGGGATTGAAAATTCAATTAACAAATTGATTAAATCTTAGTAAATGAGTACCGGAACTCTCCTAAAATATGTAAGCTAATTAAAAAAAACCCCATTCATGTACATAGTTATCTCCATTCACCACAGTCTGTAAAGTAAAAAAAAAAAATCAGAAGTGATTTCTATGAAAGATGGGGTGAAAATAGAGATCAATAAAGTCAGGCCCACCACAGGACTTTGAAAAGGCATGCAAGAGAGGCCCTGTCCAAGTTCAGGAGTGGGGTGGGATCTCCAAAGTTAATTCTTCATTGAATTATATGAAGCAGTATAGTAATAGCATAAAGATCATGACTGGGAATGCTGTTATGGATAATACCATCATTTAAATGGAGTGTCCTTTACACTCAGATATTGAATCTTCATAATTAGAGTAATCAATAACAAACCATGCTCCTAGAAATCTATGCTGATCAACAGCACTCATCGTTAATGTACACGGTACATTTTGATGACTGTTACACTAAACTAATTGTGTAGTACTAGGACGAGCACAGTTAGATTAGTTCCACAGGCAGGAAAGACATTAAGGGCAAGAGGAGCTAATGGAGGAGTTCATCGCTGTGTTGCACCCAGGCGCTCTTGCCATTTGAAAGGGAATGGATGGAACAGGCATTACAATACCTCAGAATAGCCACACCGGGGTTTTAGTATTTTTGTAGCAGCAAAAAAGCGAATGTACATTTTAGATCAGCTGTAACTGTCTAATTATTATTATTTTAAAAGTAAAACAAATGCTTGAGCCATCACAAACTTGCTTGGGGAGACTTAAGGCTTGATTCTAATTTCATTTACAGTAGGACCAAATGACTGTAACTTCCCTGACTGTAGTGAAATTGCTCCTGATTCACAGGAGTAAGTGGCGTAAGTGAGATTAGTTTCAGGACCGCTGCTGTACTTAAAACAGATTTTCTACCAAAGCAGAGATACAAACCATTTCAGATATTGTCAGAAAATCAGAATACCTGTTCCCACCCACTCAAACAGTTTGAAATCTGACCTATATAAGAAAGTAGACAAAGCAGACAGAATTGTAGAAGTAGTACAACTATTCTGCCAAACATTTTGCCTAGAACTTTGTAGACTTTGTATTACAAAAGCAATTTTAAGTGAATGATTATGAGCCCAGCAAACATGCTTGTTTTCACAATACATTTCCATCTGCCTTTTGTGCCATAGTCATTCTGAGTTATTCTTAACGACTTAAAAGGTATAGCAATAAATAAAACAGCACTGCTAGAGATACCTAAAAAAAGAGAAGACATTAAAAATAAATCAAAACCCCCAACAACTGACAAACAGTAATTCACAGCATTAAATGGGCCTCAGGAGCCCACATTTAAAGGACCCTAAAGCAGTGTAAAAAAAACGCTCATAAAAATTAGGAGTGCAAACATATACCTATTAAACAAAAATATCCTAACAATGTAAAATTCAAATAAATTATAAGTAAAGAAAATAAAATGAGGTCATAGATCACTACATTGTGAAACTTAATACCAGCCATAATGGTGAATCATACAGACAAGCATGTATCTCCATTCTGGAGCCCTTTACACCTTCTTTAAATTCAGATTTGCAAACCTTCTACAATGTAACAAGATTTTTTTAAATTGGGGTAAAACTTCTGAGACTAAAAAATCCAAACTGTCTTAAATCACAGAACAGTGATGCTGTTCCTCTGCAAGCAGTCTAGGGAAGGAAAGGAAGAGGGAGAGGAGGGAGGAAAGGAAGGAGGAAAGGAAAGGAAAGGAAAGGAAAGGAAAGGAAAGGAAAGGAAAGGAAAGGAAAGGAAAGGAAAGGAAAGGAAAGGAAAGGAAAGGAAAGGAAAGGAAAGGAAAGGAAAGGAAAGGAAAGGAAAGGAAAGGAAAGGAAAGGAAAGGAAAGGAAAGGAAAGGAAAGGAAAGGAAAGGAAAAGGGTTATTTCATCTCTGCTTTTCTACCAAACTGCTTTGCTGCTCATCAATGAATCAGAGATGAAAAAAATAATAATCTCTTAAGTTAGCTACAGGAACCTGGATTCAGTTTCTGTCTGTCATAGTGACTTCCTCTGTGACCTTGGGCTAGCTGTTTCCTCATCTTAAAAAGTAGTATCAAAACATATTCTTGCATTTTTGGCTGAAATAAATCATTAGCTCATCAGACAAGCCTTGCCTATCACCATAGCCATGTATGCACATATGGTCCTGATCTCAACTGATGTCTCTAGGTGTTAATGCAATGCAAAGACTCTGCAATCAAAACTTTGCAGTCAACTGTGCTAAGTCAATCATTTTGTTATTTTAGCTTATTGCTTATTCTATCTTTTTTCAAGATCTTGTGAGGGTTGAGAATGTAGGTTACACCCTTGCAAGTATTAGGCAATCAACTTTTCAAATCCCATATTCTGTCATCATCAATAGATTAATTTTACCACCAGGGTGCCCTTCTACCCCCCTCACCCCCAAAAGGCATTGGCAGTTGTCTATTTTCCATAAAATTTACCTCAATATCCATTCTCACTAGAACCTTAAACAACATTATTCATTTATCTTACAAAACTACTAAAAAAATTACCTTCACCTGAAAAATTTTTCTTTGCATTTTCCTGTAAATGAAAACATTTGTTAAAAATTCATCTATTAAAAGTTCACGCAGCACTAAAAAAAAGGTTTCTGTACATTTGTTCCCATATTCACTCTTAAATTAAACAAATAAAATAAGGTAAGACAAAGGAAGGTTGAATACTGTACAGGCTCACAGGTAACCTTTTTCATAATTCTGAATGTTCACTAAGTTTTGTAACTCTGATACTGGACACCACTTCAATCTTGCTTCCCCAGTACAAAAGAAGCTTTCAAAAAAAATGCTCATCTTGCCTTGTTGAGCTGTCCACATGCATCAATGAAGCGTTCACATGACTAACATACGTAATTCATAGCACCAAGCCATTTGACCAGTCAGATAGGTTTCTAGTACCACACATGCACACTCACACTTCTTTATTGGTGTAACTATGATCCTACACAGATGTTTTATAAATTTGCTGTCTCAACATTAAAAAATAAGTGCATCAAGTTTCTTTGTACATTCAAGTCACTTTCTAAGGCAAATTGTCTACTGTATGTACTCCCAACCGCTTTGGTATTTTGCTTCAGTTAATCAACGGTGGACGTGGGTGTTCAAGCATGTGGACTGGTCAGTTCTGGCTGGAGTGAGCGGACTTTCACTGGGAGCATGCCTTAGACCAACAATTCTGCATGTTGAAAGAAAGGTTTTAGACTTCCGGATGGGGTGCAGACTATGTGCGTATTTGGCCTATGATTGTTATGGTATGTCAGTATGCAGAGTTCAAATGAAAGTAGGAAACTGCTGATGAGCATTTAGGTTGTACGTCCCTTCCTAGCCACATTCTGTTTCTTTTTCTTTTCTAGCTAACTTAATTCTGTAAAAAAAGGATCCCCCTTGTGATAGCTCAGATTGATACAAATTTAAAACTTTCTTTTCATGTGAGAGCATAAGCAGACTGCAGTAAGCAATACATCTATTGCCATGAGACTAATGCAGATCTAATTACTTATTACTTTCTCCTCCTACCCCTCTCTCTCTTTCTCTCTCTTTGTGTTTCTTTAGAGGGCAAATGCCTCTACCTGGCAGAAGTCAGTTGGGGTTGCTAGTGCATGGTTTCCAAACATTCAGCAGAGGTGAAACGGGATCTGTATTTTTGCAGTAATTTGAACCCTACTATGGGAATACTGTTATTTCCCTTAGCAATCAGCAAAGACTGAAAAATATTAGTGACTTGCATCACTGTGACACAGTATAGCATTTGGCAGGTATACAGTTCAGCAGTTGAAATAAATGGGTTTATTTATTTTTTAGAAAAGGTATTTTCAAACTGAAGAATTTCTGGAAACAAAGTTTAATCTTGTGGTGCATGGTCTTGTTCTTACAGTTCAATCTTGCATGCGGGAAAAGATTCATCCTGCATAACAACAGTGCTGCTGCTTGCCAAAACCATGATGTTGAGGTCCTGCTGTTTCTCATGGGTTTCTTGGTACCATTCCCTCATCACTTCTGAGTCATGGGTTGGGATTAAGGTCACCTGCAACACAAAACAGAAGTCCTGAGGAATGGACAAGTATGTTTCCCTTTTGGAAAGAGTGGGTCTTTATGCAATAAATAGTTGGATAAATGAATGGATAAAAGGAAATAAACAGACACATAGGTAAGGTAAAATAACTGCAAAGAAGTAGTTTATCAAAATAAAACCTTGTTTTTCTTAAGGTGCTGAGATGCAGCTTTCCAGAGAAGTAGCAGTCTGTAGTCTGCACTGATAGCTCTTCAGATTATGGCCAAATATTTGTTTACTTATTGATCATGATGGAAAGGCACAGGAAGTTTCCAAGTGTATGTGATTACCATATAAATCATGAAATATTCACTCTTCTTTCCTACTTACAAACTGCAATGTTTCCAAACTTGGATCATATATGGTATGGTAACAAGATGAAACAGCCAAATGGCCCTGTAAACCAGCCCCCAACTGTTTCATTCACCAGGAACAGGTCAGAAGGGCCAGAAATGGGGGAGCAGATGAGTGTGGTGCAGCTCTGTGCTTCACTCGGGTGTCCTCTCACATTATCAGTGAAACGAGGTGCCCAGCCTAGGGACTCTACTCCCCGGCAGCCGCTGTCCACTCCAGAGGTGCTCTGGTTTCCCATAGTCGCTTCCCAGAGAAGGTTAAATTTCCAGATAGAGATACTAGTGAAGAGCCTACCTGCATGTTACTCTCCCACTGCGCCTTGCCCTCCAGCAGGGAGTCCAGAACAGCCCTGCTTGGCTCTTCAGCTGCAGAATCATTCCCGCTCACCACGTAGTAGGATGACCGCACCCTCTTGAAAAACTCAACGTCAACGTTCTTGCTATTGCTGTGGTTGGGAATGTACACCAGATCCAAATACACCGGAGGTCCTGGAGGCACTGCTGTAGATTTTGCCACCTTAGTATTCCCCGGTCCTTTGGAAATCAAACAACAAAAGAATATATCACAGGCTGGTTAAAAAAAAGCATTTATTAATTACTGTTAGAACCACTGAGGTGAGATGTGTCCAATTATGGCATTACTCTCCTACATCTAATGACATGTTCCAGCTTTGTTGTATCC
Source organism: Aptenodytes forsteri (assembly GCF_000699145.1). Classification (NCBI taxonomy): domain Eukaryota; kingdom Metazoa; phylum Chordata; class Aves; order Sphenisciformes; family Spheniscidae; genus Aptenodytes; species Aptenodytes forsteri. Next base: position 1,345,219 of record NW_008795321.1, read on the forward strand.
TGATTACAATTGTAATGGGAGGAAAAACCTGAATAACTGTTACTGTATAATACAATAAAAACTCACTACCACATAACCAAAAATTGACTGAACCTTTCCCAGTAATATACTACTACTATCCAACAATTACTACGCAGGGCTGTGATTACTGAATTACCATTCAATAAATGGTGGTATTATTTTCCAGGTTAAGAAGCACAGCTTTTCAAAAGTCTCAGGTATGCACAATTATAAAACCTAGGGTCACACAGGGAGCCATGCAGATTTGAAGCAGTCCTGAGATTTGGGGTATCAACACACAGCAAGACACCTGTTGATATGCTCAGACTGCCTTACAGGTGGTGCATCAGGAAGCTACTACATGTGAGCAGAAAGAGGGTCAAAGAGGAACTTGGGAGGACAGAGAAGCTTGTAAAGCAATTACTTCAGGGAACTGAGAACAAGTGTTTGTTTGCCTGCTGGATCCTTATTTGCATACACAAATTAGCCACTTACCACAAAAAGTAGGGGGAAGCATGTTTTTGCTGCTGTACATAGTATAGTGCTTCTTCTAAGAAGAGCTTCAGTCAATAGGAAGTTCAAAGTTTAAATACATTAAAAATACTACCTTTGAAATGTATCTACTAATGGAGACATGCAAAAGATGGTGTAAGAAAGGAACAGTGGACCACTTAAAATGGGGAAGCTAAAGACAGTTGAATACTGGTTGGTTTGTATTGAACCCTAGAACTGCTCCTTGTAAAAAAGCTTTCAACAGAACATCAGCCCTGAAAACAGCAACATCAAACTATCCCCCAAACACTCTCTAACAAGATCTGCCGGAAACAACAGATTAGCACAATGTCTCCTTCAGTAATTTAATTCATATTTTATTACTACTTAAAATACACAACAGTCATTCAAAATGACATTAACTTTCTGTATGTTTAGTCACCACTGATGGCATAAGACTTTAACTGGATTATGTGATGTACATGCCTAGTTCACTGAAAGTGCTCTTACTACTGTTATATTTTTTTAAAATACTCCTTTTAAAATTAATCCAGCAAAGAAATAAGAGCATCCAATGGCCGATAGTACCTTTGCCTCCCACAATATTAAATTGCATTCATTTATGTTAAGAGAATTGTGCCTACTTGTTTCTTACAATGAATAAAGTGGTTCACTTTGCTACTGATTTCACTTCACCTACAAAAGTGGTACTTTTAATTCTATTAGTTGGTTAACAGTTTAGACAGCTAGTATTAAGTTTTTATATTTTATGTACTCTCTGAGCAAATTGACACATCAAGTTTCTCAGATTACTGAAGTTAAATTAGTGAATTTCATGCATTTAAATGTGGCCTTTACACACTGGATTTATATTTAAAACCTGGACTTTCTTTGGGGGTTTGCTACAAACCACATTCTCAGCTGATACAAAGGCAAACTAACTTCACTGCAACAACTAAGAAAATCTTAACACTAGGGACTGCTCTCTGTCTTTACCTGTGGTTGCAGTCTTTGCTGACTTGGATGTTGTTGTATTTGCTGCATTCTTGGTGTCCTTATCTTTCTCTTCCACTCGAGACTTTACTTCTGGATTAGAGATATTTTTGGTTGCCTTCTCCACAGACTCCTTCTTTTTTGGAGAAGCTGTTTTGGAAATTTTGTCTAAAGATTCTTTTATAGCTGGCTTTGGTGAAGCCACTTGTTTTGATTTACCATCACTTTTCTTAACAGGAGAAGACGACTTGGTCTTAGTACCCTGCTTTTTTGTCTTTGTCTTTTCTTTGAGGTCCTTCTTCAAAGGTTTACCTAAATTCTGATCAACAGGCAGAGCCTCTGGATCCACCATGGAAACATCAGGGTGCCTAGGGGAAGGGCTGCGATCCTGCATCGGGACAGGCGGTGGGTCAATGTGTTTGTACGTAATTGTCTTGTCTGTTGGAATGGTTTCTGACTCATCTTCTGAGTCAATGTTAGCATCTGCAGTGATGGAGGGACATTCCTCAGTCTCTGGGGGAACATCCGAATCAGTCTGAGATGGGGCAGACTCGCTCACAGACGTGGGAGGGGTTTCATCACACTGCCGCCCTTGCTGCTTTCCCCCAGAAGGTGGCTGAGCTCCCCCAGATTGAGTTAACGGCTTCTCTTGATCCTGAGACTCTTCTTCACTTGCAAACCACTCAAGGGGGTTTGGGTTGATAAATGAGGGTGAAAGTTCAGTTTTGGGATGTTTATATTCGCAAGAGGACACAAGGCATAAGTCAACATCTTGACGGGATTCTGCTAACGGTTTTCCTGGAGTGAAATGTGCACTTGCTTCATAGGAATAACTAGTAGCTTCGGGTGACCTGGTGGTTCTCCCAGTTGTCTCAAATGAGTAATCTGTGGCTTCAGGTGAACTGGAGGCTTTCCCAGTTGTCTCATAGGAGTAAGCCATGGCCTCTGGTGATCTGGTGGTTCTCCCAGTTGTCTCATAGCAGTAGCTAATGGCTTCTGGTGACTTAGTGGTTTTCCCTGTTGTCTCATAGGAGTAATACATAGTATCGGGTGATCTGGTAGCTTTCCCAATTTTCTCATAGGAATAATCTGTGGCCTCAGGTGATTTGGTGGTTTTCCCTGTTGTCTCATAGGAATAATCTGTGTCCCCAGGTGACCTGGTGGTTTTCCCTGTTGTCTCATAGGAATAATCTGTGTCCCCAGGTGACCCGGTGGTTTTCCCAGTTGTCTCATAAGGATAATCCATGGCCCCTGGTGACCTGGTGGTTTTCCCTGTCATCTCATAAGAATAATCTGTGGCCTCAGATGACCTCATATTTTTTGCAATTATCTCATAGGAATACTCTGTGGCCTCAGGTGACCTAGTAGTTTTCCCGGTTGTCTCACAGGAATAACCCATGGCCTGAGGTGATCTAGTAGATTTTCCAACTGCCTCATAGGAGTAGCTAATATCTTCTGGTGACCTAGTCGTTTTCTCTGTGGCCTCATAAGAATAACTAAGTTCTTCTGGTGACCTGCTGCTTTTCTCTGAATCTTCTTTTTCTGGACTGAGTAAAGGTTCTGGACTGTGCTTTGTTAGGGGTTCCTGGTAACCAAATGCTTTGACAGAGGACACTTGCAGTGGCAATGAAGGTGTGTGACTAGCTGACACCGCTTCTGTGATTGCAGGAGGTGAATCTGGAAAACTAGGAGAGTACAGAGGAGAAGATTCCCTTGGAGTTAATGGAGATAGATCAGACTTTGGTGACAGCTTTTCTCCTAGGCTCTGCACCTTTTCTGAGGTAAAAGAAGAATGTAGTGACATATCTCTGGGTGGAACAGCACCTGAAAAAGTTTCCTCTGGCAGTGGTGAAGTTACCTGGGAAGGTGTATGAGCTGATGAAGTTGAGGATGAAGCTTCAATTTGAGAAACTGAAATAATTTCTGAAATATCTTTCTCCTGAGAGTAAGATGACTGCTCCACAGGGGAAATCCTCTGTGCAAAAGTAGGCTCCTGTATATCTGAAGGGCTATAATCTACTTCTGTTGGTCCATTTTCAGATATATGGTGTATACTAGTGCCTACAGTAGGATATTCTGGAGATTGCCTACTAAAGTCCATTGCTAAAGACTGCTCAGGGGACTCCTGACCAAATTCCACTGACATAGTTGACTGCTCAGGAGATCTGTGATCGTGCACCGGCGTTCTTGATTTTGCGGTTTTAGGTGAGAAATCTGGTGGAGAAATTGACATGGGCCTTGGGCACTCTTCCTTAGATGGAGACATTTCTGTTTCCTGAAAAGTTGTTGGTGTTTGTACAACTGACACTGAAAGGGAATCATCAACTTCAGTAGAGTGGGGAGATCCAACCTCAGCATGCAAAGAAGGAGAGACATCATCAGTAGTTGGTTCTGGAAATGAACTAGTAGCAACAGATGCTGTAGAAACAGAAGCTACTCCTTCTATATGGGAATAGGTGTCTTCTGCTACAACCTCATCAACAGGAGTTGCAGACTTGTCAGAAACAGTGCCTTCGGAAATTGACATTTTGGTATCTTCTTTTAAAGAACCGAACTGACTGATATCTATTTGAGTAGGTGAGAGATCACCTGCTAATTTCCGCTCATCCAAGACCAGTGAAGACTGGGAGCTGCTGGGTTCTGTATCCTCCATTTTCCTTTCCAGGCTGAAGCCTTCCTTAATTACCATAAACTCCATGCTTTTTTCATCTTGTTTTTCTTGGAAAAGGCCCACAGAGCTGGCTTCAGAAGCTGGGCTCATCTGAACAGGTGATTTTTCTTTTTCAGGTTTCCCCTCAGAAGGACTTTCATAATCTCTGATGGGAGACTTTAAATCAGCACTCAAAAATGTATCATATGTGGTCTCTGAACCTATCAGTGGTGGACTCCGTAGAGGCGAGAGAACCTTTTCAATAGGAGATTCTGAATCTGGCACAGGCTCATCCATAGGGCTTATTCTGGGTTTTCCAGACTCATCTTTGACTTCACTGAATTCAAAGCTAACAGGAGCTTCTGTTGACTTTTCACTGGTTTCAGACGGAAGCTGACTGGACTTTTCATCAGTGGGAGACTGATAATAAGGTGTGTGGCCAGCACTACCAGCAGCAGACTGTGAGGGAGATGCTACTTCTAATGTTTTATCTTCAGGGCTTGCACAGTGCTCTTCAGCAACTTCTTGATGTACATCAGGCAATGTAGCAACGGGGACAGGCTCAGACGAGACCTTGATCTCATTGGGAGTAAGCGAAAAGTTCACACTACGTTCACTCAGTGGTGTTTTCGCAACAGGTGATGGAGGGGACAAACTGTCAGCTGGACTCTTGGCTGGACTACGTTTTCCACCAACATCTTCTTGATAGGGTTCTTTGATTTCTAATCTGGCAGTGCCTTGGATTTCCCTTTCTTTTTGCCGGTATACATCTTGGAATGCAGATTTGCAGAATTTGTCTTCCTCTAATGAAGAAGGTGGTGAGATGGTGGAAGCTGAGGCATTATAATCTTTACCTTCTGTGGCCTCTGTTTTGGATCCTTCAGATAATCCATTAAAAGCATCTGGAAGTGGAGAAAGTTTAGGTCTGCCAAACTCTTGAGAGTACAGTGATGTCTCATACTTGGTAATGTTCACATACTCCTGAGAGGGTGACTCGCTTTCCTCATTGTTAGTTTCATCACTCATGACATCCCGGGGTGTTGACATTTCATCCATTGGAGTTGGTTCACTGGATATTTCAATGGTAGACTGTGTGTAACCTGAAGTAGCAGTGAATTCCTCAGGTTGATCTTCTCTATTTTCTTCATCAGAAACAGTGGCTTCACTTTCTGAACCACCAGGTAATGTCTCATCATGGATAGAAGAGGCTGGTTCAACTGCTGGAGACTGAGGCTCTGAGCGTTTTGTTGGTGTAATTATGAGTAGGCCATATTTATCTTCAACTTCACCAGCTTCTGCAGCTTTGTCTACCACAGCCATCACATAATCTTCTTCAGCTTCTATTTTTTCAGTTTCCTCTTCATCTCTGATGTCTTCTGCTTTGTCCTCCTCATCTTCTTCAGTCTCTTCAGTTTCTGCCTTTTCTATTGCTTCTTCCCTGTCTTCCTCAGCCCGTTCATCTGATGTCTCATAATCTGCCTTCTCAGTATACTTTTCATATTTAATGTTAGCATCTGCTTCAGCCATTATTTCTTCTGAGCTCTCTTCAATTTTTCTTGGTTCCTCCATATATGGTTTTGTGATGTCCAGTGGTGTCTTTTCTTCTTCATCTTCACCTCGTTCTTCAGCTTCTTCTGTCTCTGCCTTTTCCTCATAATCTCCTGCTTCGGATGATTCTTCCAAGCCAGTTCCCTCATCTTCAAACTTTTCGTTGTCATCAACCCTGTGCTTTTCCACAGGTTCCAATTCTTCGGGTGTCTGTTCACACTCACCCTCAGCCTCTGTGGTAGTTATGCCTTCATCAGAGGACTCAGCAGGTCCTTCATTATCTAATTTTTCTTTCTGTATTTCAAAGGCCTCTTTTTGTACTGTGCCAGTGAGTTTCAGTTCATCCTCTATAAGTGCAACTTGAGGTTTTGTTTCTTCTATTGTTTCTACTTCTTCAGCTTTTAATTCCTCAAAATCCTTTGTTAAATCCTCTGGTGAAGACATAAGGGATCTCTCCACTTCAAGTTCCTTTCCACCGGCTGGGGGGT
>NW_008795321.1:1351594-1404505 GCF_000699145.1 Aptenodytes forsteri
CCCCCCGCCTGTAATTTCTCAAGCTGCTACAGCTGCTACAGTTGTGGCAGCAACTCCAACTGCTGCAAGGGCAGCTTGTGCTCCACTGACTTTGATCTCCTTCTTCACAGTCTTAACTTTTCCTTTTTCCTTTGGCTTTCCAGCAGGTACTGCTTCTTTTTTAGCAGGTTCCTCCTTCTTTTGTGGTTTAGGCTTTGCTGCTGGCTTTTTGGCTTCAGTCGAAGGAGCAGCTGTCTTCTTTGTTTCTTTAGGAACCTTTTTGATATCCTTTTTGGCTTCTTTTTCTTCCTTCTTAATTTCCTTCTTCTCTTCTTTTTTAGCTTCTTTTTTAGCTTCCTTTGGTGGAGCTTCTTTCTTTACTTCCTTCTTAGTTTCCTTCTTCTCCTCCTTTTTCATGTCTTTTTTAACTTCTTTCTTGATCTCTTCTTTTTTTGGTTTTTCCTCTTTTTTGATGGGTGTTTTCTCCTCTTTTTTAGAAACCTCTTTCTTTGGTTTTTCTTTTTCCTCTTTCTTTTCTTCAGGTTTTGCTTTGACTTCCTTTTTCACTGGCTTCTCCTTTGACACTTTTGGTTTTACATCTGTAGTTTGTTTTTCAGGAGCTTCAGATTTTACTAACTGTTCTTCTTTACTTGTTAGGTCTTTTTCTGCCACTATAGGTTTGGTCTCCACTTTTGCTGGTTTCTCTTTTTTAACTGGAACTTTTTCTTTGCTTTCCAACTTCTGAGGCTTTTCCGGTGCCGGACTAGGCTTCGCAGGCTCTGGTGTTTCTTCTTTAGATTCTTTTCTGACAGGCTTGCTTGGTGGTGTCTTTGCAGCAGGCTTGAGACTCTCCTTGCTGTCTGTTCGTTGTTTCAACTTTGCTTGTTTCACAGCCGGACTAGCAATGCTCCCAGTTAGGTCTTTTTGTGTAACCATTGGTTGTTTAAGGAAGTCTAAGTGTTTGAGTTTTTCTAGTCCTTCTAGAATATTATATTGGGTGCTGTTTCCAGGAAACAGAACTCGGATTATTTTTTCTGCAGGATTAGCTGGATGCCACACAATCAGGGATGAGACAGAGGTGAAGTAGGATAACGGAATGTCTAGTTCTTGGACATTCGGTAGCAGGAATTCAGCTTTATCTTTGTTAGTACCACTCCACTGCTGCATAAAATATTGCATCTCTTTGCTATTTTTGACAGGATTAAGCACATACATCTCAAGTTTGCCAACTCCCATTTTCTGAAATAAAATGATGGGGTCAATGGTATTTCCCATATTTCTGAAAAGAGGTTCTGGTTTCATAGACAATTTATTTAAATACTGGAGAGTAAAACAAGCTTCTTCTACACTCCTTTTTACTCTAGAGTTAGGATCCAGGTTCTTCAGGTTCTCAGGTACATTAAGGAATACAACTCCTAAATCAGGTGAGATCAGATTTTTCATCCAGTCACTGTTGGTAGTAGACCCTTGGGACTGTTCCTCTTCTAGTTCAGCTATCTTTCGCTGAAGCATGCTATTGATTCCTGGCAAGTTGTCATCTCCGATGTGAGTGAGCAGAATGGAATCCACCCTGTCCAAGTGCCGGATAAGTTTCCAAAAGCAAGATTTTCTTTCGGATCCTCCATTGATAAGCATGTTGAATCCATTCACTGCAAACAATGCAGAGTCCCCTCTTCCCCCCGGGAAAATATAACAGCAGGGTTTGGAGAGTTTCAAGAAGCCTCCTGAGGTTGGAGGTTCCAAAATGTCAAAAGGTGATGGCACTTCTACTGATTCTGACAGATACTCTGTGAATTCAGAGAGTCCTTCCATTTCGGGCAATATGGAAGCTGAGTTGAGTTTAATGTTAATAAAGTCTTGAAGGTTGTGTCTGTCAAGGTTGGAATTTTTCCAGTCCCCTTCCTCAGGGCAGAAAAGAGTTAGGCTGGCTTTGTTGGCAGGGTGTGTGGTGCTCAATAATTCACCAATCTAGGGTTGTAAAACAAAAACACAAGAAGATGCATGTAAATTCATTTTTTAATGACAATTAACATCAGAACAGTATTTCCTGATCAGATAGATAAAAACTTTTTCATTTGCTTCTGCACTGGTGAGTACCCGTCCTAGAAGCTAAAGGAACCTGTTACCACAATTAGTTTACTACTGTATTTTTTTAAATACAAAGAAGGACCTTATTCCTGGTCCCTATTGCCCAAAGGATGACAGTACCCCAAGGCTCCCCTTCCCTCCTCCACCCTTTATAGGAGGATGGTACAAGCTTTTATATTGAGAGGGTATGAGGACTATGAGGCTAATGCTGCCAGAGCTGCCACTATCTCTACCATTGGCTCATGAGTCTCCCTGCTGCCCCAGTCCATCCAGAAGAGCCAGCCAAATATCTAAGGGACAAAGCACATCATCTTAACAGGCAGAGAGTAACTGCAATCCAGAGGAGGCCAGCATCCTCCCAGAGGCAGCCGCCTTCCTCACCCCTTCTCTCATGGGATATATTCCACCACACCATTGTTACTGCAGTTCTTTCTGCAGACTGGCTCCTGAAAAGCTAGCACCGCTCCCAGATTAGCATGACTGACTGCAGGAGAGTTTTCCAGAACACTACGAAATGAGTTACTGCTTCAGAAATGCAAACAGCTACAAGTTTTGTATTTCTGAGACTATGAGATATAGGGCTAAAGAAAGAGACAGAAAAAAAGTGTTAGGGTTAAAAATGCTTTTGTCATTATTTTGATTTTAAACTCGTGGACCATGAAAGTTGAAATCTAGAATAACTCCATTAATTTTGACAGTATTTGCTAACATGCTAGTACCAAAACCAGCTGCTGAAATAAAGGCATAGAAAACAAGAAGTTCTATGCCGTAGTATGAAGAGCTGTTGTTCTGTTCGTCTAAACTAAAAAACAGTATTTGATGGTCCCAGATTAGTAGACAAACAAACATGAAAAATTGTGACATATTTTATACCTTTGCCCAGTTCCACAGATACTTTCATTTGACTTTTTTTTTTTAACTGGCAATTAGGTTAGATGTAGCCCATTTCTGCTCTATTTGGTCTTAAAAAAGAGGCCACCAAATTATGTAAACTTCTTCTTTAAAGAAGTAATTCAGACATAAAATGTCAGTGCAAAATATGCCAGCACATCATCATGCAAAATACTACAACCTTCTTTGCAGAGACACAATTGTCAGTTCAAGCTGTAAGAACAGTTTTCATAAAGATGATATAGATTATGCTACAGCTGAATAATTTGAATGTCTTGGACCACAAGCTGAATCAGCAGAAGAAATGAATACATAAAAAACTAATGATGTTTGATTGCATTAGATCTCTTTGGGCCTCCATGTGTGTGTCTCACTTTCTTTCTTTGTGTTACATTATTTATTTTCAGCATTTACCAAAAATAAAACTCAACAAAGGTGCAGTTGCTGTTATCCAAAGAAAAAAAATCCAACCAATACCTAAATAAAGCAGAAAATAAATATTTTCTATCTTCCTTTGTCAGCCTTACTTAGTATCCAAACTATTTGACAGGAGTATAAATAAATCTCATCCATATGTCAGACATGGCTTTGTCTGAAAAGGAGCAAAGGAAAAAACAAAGCAAAACAAAATAAAAGGAGAAATGGCTGAAAAGGATGAAAGATAAGGAAAACAGGAGAACTATTCCTGTTGTTTATTGCAACAGAAATAAGAAAAGAGGGGCAGCACAGACCGCAGCTCTGAAATGGATTTAGGATCTCAAATGTAATCTTTATGCTGTGTCTCTGATCAGGGTTGAAAACACATTATTAGGGAGAGACGAAAGTAGTAAAAGATCACTTCCTCTGGATGAATAAATCCAAGTCTGTTGCACACACAAGGAGATAACTTGAATACAGACTGTTTCTCATGTAGAGCCAACTTTCTGGCTAGATAAAAAAATCGTATGGTAATACACTGGGCTAATGAATATACTGGGCCAAGGTTTGGGGTTAGTCCTCTCCAGTTTATATTATATCATATTTGGATTTCTGCTTCATACTCCTAAATTCTGATTTTCTTTGCTCCTAAAAGTTGGCACGCATAATGCAGACAGTGTTAAGCCACTGGTAGCGCAGGCCAATGAAAAGTTGGAGAAAAATTATTCCAGACATAGATCATATCTGTTAGGAATAGCAAGTTCAGGAATGCCCCAGAAAAGGCCTCAATGGATTTGCATTTCAAATGGTGACACCAAGGATATCAACAGTTCCACTGCTTATACTATTTGATAACACAGAGACGTAACCACTCCTTGTCTTCTCTGGATTCAAAGTCACTCTGGGAGCAAAGAAATGTATTTGTGAACCTGAACATCTTTTCAAGCACTGAGAGACATCTGTTGAGGAACCCTCAAGTTTTAAAGGTGTCACAGCTGGTGAAGGCAAACAGCAAGTTGGCTGCTCAGAGAAAACACCAGGTTGTTTCCTACGCTGGACCACAAAGGTAAAAAGAAAGGTTTTCTTCTGCTAGCTGTTGTTGCAGAGGCAGTGAAATGGGACATCTTCAATCTTCTGGCACAGGAGAAGTTGAAAACACCACTTTTAGGCATTGCCTGCAGGGAGATCTGCAGGCTAGAGATGGGTTTCTGAATTAGACTTCATAAGAGTATCCCCCAAAGGGTATTTACTTATTTGTAAGAACATTCCTTGACCATAGTTCAGGTTTGGTCCAGCGAAGTAAAAATGGGCAGAGGCCAGAAACACCAGCTCTACCCAGTACTCATCAAACCTTACATGTTTATAGAAACATAGAATCATTTAGCTTGGAAAAGACCCTTAAGATCATTGAGTCCAACTGTAAACCTAACACTGCCAAGTCCACCACGGTCAGGACAGCACAGGAATTCTTTCTTCTGATCACCACTTAGAAAACCACTAACCACTTTTTTCTAGCCTTTTTTCCTAACCTCTTTTCCAATTTGTAGACCACCTAAAAACTTCCCGGTAATGGGACCCTTTAAAAAATATCACATACACAGACTGCAGTATGCGATATTTCTTTGCTTTTGTGAAATCTTGTAGAAGCAGTGAGAGGCCAAGGCTTCAGAAACAATAAATTGGAAGCCAACACTTTCAAAGACCCGTGCCGGCTCGCTGGTGAGCCTGCTGCCAGCCACAGAGACGAGCCAAGTGAGCCTTACTCATAGACCATGGGAGTACGCCCTGCACGCCCACCACTGCAGCAATCCCTTGGTGGCTGTAACTCATGGCCTACCACCACCCCTCCACTTTCCAGCCAACAATTCCACTTCCTAACGGTAATGCCCCTAGTTTTGCATGTAGTCATAAAGTAATTATGTGTCACTAATTAGCCACAGATGCAAGGAGCTTGGGTTTGCAATTTCGTAGAAAAGTAACTCTGTGAACTGTCAGTGAGTTTTAGGCATCACACGTGTTTCAGAGAGCAAGAATCCAGCTCTTTCCCCAACCCTACAACCATACGCTGAACAAAGAGGCTTTGAGAATAGGATCAAATGGATACAATAAGGTCACGCTGGAGCTCATGCAAACTTTGCTTTTTCAGTGCTGAACCTTCAAACCTCACTCCACTGACATGCTCCTAATTAATTTTGGAAACTAAATTCCTAAGGGTGCAGCCATATAGTTTATTTAAATATATACTTTACACAGCAGCCAAATTAAGTGTGACAGCTTGTTTACTATGGGTTCCTGCCCTATGGGAGCTTTCAGACACAGTACATTAAGCAAGACAGCAAAATAACAAGTCATGAAACAAACGGCATTAAATACTGGTATACTTCATACTTATTGTTTTGGTACATAAAAATCACATGATTTACAGATTTCACTGGCCAAATTTTAAACACTACTATAAAGAAGCCAAGCAGGTAGGTGGTGCAAAAAACTACAGCTATTCCAACACACAGCCTCTGTCTTGTTTAATGTCACCTATTACTTAGCTGCCACCAGTGTGTGGTGGCACCACACTTGACACCACCTGGTGTCAAGTTCAATCTCACTGCTTCATATGTGCACCTTAGAAAAACAACCTGTGTATTTTAAACACAGCACTGTCTCCTTCCATTGTCAAAAGGTTCCTTGATTTTCTGTTTCTGGAAGTTACAATTTAATTCCCCAAATTAAAATTTAATTCTTTTGTTAAGCAATTTACATAAAACGTAAAGTATATTAAATAAATGTTTTGAAAGAAAGTCTATAATGAAGAGTAAAGAGCATCAGCATCAGGCTGCTGATGCTAACTCTAACAACACAGAGGGCCATTTTTAGTCTTCTAGAAACCTCTGCCATTACATGGCAATGTATGGAAGACACTTTTCTGAACACACCTCTTGATCCGTGAAGATCTCAATGAAGTTCTGGAAGGAGAAGGACCCTGACTGAAGAATGAGTTCTCCTGTGTTTTCAAAGCACTGTCCAGTTAGTACAAGGAGCTTGTGTCTTGCAGTGTCTGTGATCATTAAGCGCACCTAGAGTAAGGGAGAGAAATACATCAGTAATGGGAGTTACCACGTGTTTCTATATTCTGCTGAGAACGTGCAGTTTCTCTCTCCTAATATAAAACATATTTTGCACCAGAGTCTCCCAGGACTGTTGAAACATTATCATGTTATAGTGCTGTTTACAAAAGACAATGAGAAAGGTGCAAAAGGGAAAAAAGGAGGGACAAGAAGCAATTAGAGAGAAGGTCTGATGAATAAACCAAACTAACGACATGGAAAAAAGAGCAAGGAGCAGAACAGAATAAAATTTGAATGTAAAAATAATATTTTCAATAAACAAACACATTTCTTGTTTAACTCTTGGTGAATTTTAATAGCACTGTATCAGGACAGTCTTGGCGAACTGTGTCCCATGTGCTAATGGGGGACAACTGCATGTGTCAGACTCAGTTTTTGGAAGGCTGCTTTACAGTAACATTATTGTACAGTACATTATTTAGTACAACATTACTTACCATTCAGTTGCAAAAACATCAGTGAAAAGTAACAGCCACAAATCACACATAAAAGTGTCATATTTAGACTGTCATTCTATTGTAACCTGAATCATCTAGAAAGTTAAGGGACGATTCTGCTTCACCATAATCATAAACTTGAACTTCAAGCACTCAGATACAGTCACATGCACCATTTACACCTCATGATGTCACTAACTATGAACACTATAAGTTTTTAAAGTATGCCAACCCAGGACCTTTTTCAATATACAGTAGTAAATTAAGTGGATGCCTGATGGCACAAATGAGCTTGCTACTGAGAAATTACCTTCTTCTGCATTTTGAAATAACTCTTAACTATTTTAAAGTAGATGCTTGTTACTTTACTTGACTCTCACTACAGCAACTAATAATTCCTGTTTCCCCCCCAGGGGGAGATTTACTTGCATGCTAAGAGAAATCCATATATTCAGTATACTTCTGTTGGTTGAATTCAACTTAAATTTAAGAACAAAACTAAACAAAACCTGTGTAAGATTCTGTACTGTTGAGTAATTTTTTTGCAAATACTTCAAAAGTCTTGTCCAACACTGAAAAATCAATTCAGCCTACGGTAAGGTATGAATTTCAAGTGCACTAATTCCTCTGTTTAAGGAGGAATTAAGTTGAACCAGAATAGCGATTCCAGAGCAAGGCTGTCCACATATTAAACTAAATGAGCAGGGTCCATCTGGAAGAGCTCCACATGATATTGCATCCAAGCTCCATCTCCATGGAGATGACATAATCACCTCAGCTCTCCTAGCAAGCTATTCTTTCAAATTTTTATATTGATTGTTAAGCAATCAGTAGGTCTAAATAATTCCTGCTCACACCAGGGAGGCTGAGCCAGAAAGGCTCGACCTGAATCTCTGCTGAACAACTCACATTTTCAGTACAAGTAGAAAAGAGGCACTGAAGAGTGTGTATCTGAAAGAAGATCCCAATTCTACCACATTTTCATTGTTATTTTATCAAATAAGTGACCCTGATGCAGAGCAGCAGAACGTTCCTTTAGTTAAACGCAGGACTAATGCTGGTCTGTCACCAATTGCACTAAATACTTATAAATTCAGCAATATCCTTGCTGGATCGAGTGTATCTATTTGTATTTCAGACAAAAATATAGATAAGTGCAGCCAGCTGTCTGATGTGTGTTGCTCAAATCTTGTCTGTTTTGGCTGTATTAAAACCATAAAAGAACTGGCTTCCTTTTCTATGCTTTCTCTCGTTGCTGGCAGCAGTGCTGGGCAGTCTGCCAAGTTATGTGTAAACTCACCAGGTTTTCCAACAGCAAAATTATTTCCTGACTTGTGAATCACTGATATGTGACTGTCACATAATTCCCCTTCAACCTATTTTATTAATTGATGATGAAATACGTTCTGCAGAGCTAGCAAACTATGGCAAGAAAAAAAGTATATAAAAGCTTGCACATTACAGAGCATAATGTATGATACACATGGAAGACCTTCAAGAGACACAAATATTCTGTGTCTGGGTATAACCAAGGCTTCCCGAAGGACTACCAGAAATTCGTCTCCTGATTTCAGGACCACTCCATTTCAGAAGAAATACTGCAAGCTGATGATTCTGTTCAGCTTTACCCTTGCTTGAAGTCCCAAATTGTTTGAAGGAAGCGAACAGCAAGATGTAGCCTCAGTCAAAATGGAGGTAAGGATGGAATGCGAACAGAGACAGGAGCGTCAGCAGATCAGTGGTTTCCCAGACTTACAGTACAGTCGCAGGAGTGTTAGAGCAACGGAGTGGGGTCTTAAGAAGGAAGTAACTGTTCATGGGTGTTTCAGAAACTTGTTTTCTTTGGGAAACTACAATCTCTCTCTCTGGGCCTCTCTCTTCTGGGAGGTATTTTGGCATTTGACAGAACATGACAGGAGCTTTGGGCAGAACCATGCTCAGACTACCACCAGCATGGCTATTACCAGCCAGATTAGCAGGAATTTCTTTTAATATCATTTTCCTTTGTTTTTCCTGAACGGATAGATTCAAGCTCCTCTTCTGGTGAAGTCAGAGCTCCATGGTATACCAGTGTATCCCGAGATGCAACCTGGAAATGTCTTGATATATGAAACTCAGGTTTCTATTTGCCATAATGGGCAGAGCATGTCTATTCCAATCTCCGATTTAATTCTCCTGCCTCTTTCTTATTGTCTTTTTCTGGCTTGTGTCCAGTCAGAGTCTTGCTTAGCCAGCCAAGGTAAATCTCAGCTTGTAACTTCTGGCTGTGACCAGTTTGGCAAGATGAAAGCGAAGAAAAGATTGCCTCCCACAGTCTAGAGAGGAAATTAACAGTAAACTAGCCAAACACCTTCCAGAGCCAAAGGAGTAAAGCCAGGCTTCAGAAGTCATTAATGGGCCTCAGACCATGTTCTTCCATGTGATCACCCATCAAAGGTATGACGAGCAACAGCGACAGAAATGGCATTTCCCTACTTTTGGCAGTTCCTTCAGCTCTTCCCCCCCTTCTGCACACACACACACTTTATAGCTTTTTACTCTGAATTCCTGAGTGTATTAAGAGCTGATACCCCGCTGACCCCCTTGCTCCTTACCAAGTACCTCTAATGCCTTGTAAGAGATTTTCACACACAGTTTTTTAGTGAATGAGATGCCATTAACTAAGGTGACTTACTTATTTAAACTTTTACAACTTCAGAAATTTCATTTGTTTTGGAGTCCTTCCTCCTGTTTGTGTTTAATATCACTTAAGGTTGGTAACAAAATAGATTTTTCACTATGTACTACAAGCAGAGCCACTTCATTTCCCAACAGAAATGGTAATATGTCAGTGCTTCCCAGCACAGGCTAGCAATGCAATTATCCCTATTTTTTCAACCTTCAGTCTCACTAGCTAAATTTGTCAATTTTGTCTTTGAGCTACACGCTCAGTTCTTTGACTCTACTCTAGTGAGTTCATGAGGAATTGGCAGTCCTCTTCTGGAGCACTCTCCAGAGTCCATTGATGACGTCACATGCTTTATGAAGGACAGACAGGTCAACCTAGAGTCACCACCACATAGCTGGTAATTCTTCTCAAAGACCTAAATTTGTCTCAGGGCACCTTCAGGCACTTTTTTCATGTGTAAAATAGGCATCCAGATCTACCAAACAATGGAGGAGCAGAAGAAAAGCAAATGCAGTTTCACCACAGCTGCATCCACTTCAAGAAGGGAATTTTGTGCATTATGAGAAAAGGAGTGCTGGGATCAGAGGTGTGTTTCTGTCCTATGCCTCTGACATATTATCAGGAGTCTGGGAAACCAGGGAGAAAATCAAAGGATGGCTGATGTTTTTCATGATATTTGCTCCTAACATGTCCTTTCATCCACAGTTAGGACCTGCTTTTAGTCTGCTAAGACTCTGAAAGACAGTATTGGGATTTGTCAGTCTCTCTGCTGGAAGGCAGTAACTGATATTCAAGAATCATCTCAACTACATCTGTTTCACTGCTCTCATCTTGTCGACTTAATGGAGCTTTTATGACACATCCAATAAAGTATTTCTGACTTACCTCAGTACTAACAGCTTCATCTGAGGGATTGATCAGGACTACAGTTTCTAAGACATCACTTCTGTGGTGAAGAATCTTCTGACCTGCAAGCACAGAGAGAAAAAAAAAGGAAAGAAATTGAATTCAACCAGCATGGTTTAAACCAGCACTTTCCATGAGCTGCTTGTATGTTCCGATGTGCGACAGCTCTCTGGTCACCCAGAGCAGCGCACACCGGCCACAGCAACTGCTGTGCTGCTCATCTCTTCAGAAATGCCCATGGCATGTGGTCCTGTGGGCCAGAAACACCGCTCCAGAAAATTCAAAGTAATGAAAACAAACTGGCAACAGCACCAGGTCCTGTCCCTTTCCCCTGGCCGGAGGAGTCCCTGTAAATCACCTTGGTCTCACAGAGCTGGTGTGGATCAGGGACTGGAGTAACCGTCACCAGCTGAGCATCTGGCCTGGTATTTTCATGGATGTATCTACACCACAGATACAGCTGAGATTACACGGTCCTGTAACATGCCCAGGTGGTTTTAAATGAGCTTTTTCAGGAACTACTAGCTGCTTAGCTGCAGCAGCAGGAAAGTCAGCACGGGCTGCAAACTTCCCCTGCAAGAAGCAAAGTGAATACTTGGGCTGTACACCAGTGCTGGCCACCACGGCTAACGAGCACAATTTGTGAGACAAGCAAATGAGCCCAGGGGTGTCCCTGCTGCCCACCACCACCAGCACTGTCCCACATGGCACACGCGTGCTCCCTGTCACACACTGTGGGAGCGCTCCTGAGCCAGGCAGTGCCCCATGCAGACCCCACGTCCCTGGCCGCACCAGAGGAACCAGGTGAAAGCTGGGACCCACCCTGCCAAAACTCCCCTTTCAGCCTTCTGTTAATACTGACTAACACTGGGACACTGTGAGAAATTCCCTATGGGGATCGTCGGACACTTGCCGCACTGCCCTGCTTCATCTTCCTCCTGCTTACAAAAACCATAGCAAGCAGTGTTAGGCACAAGAGTGAACGGGCGTTCACTAGCTAGCTCCTGAATTAATAACGTCTGGGCAAGTTTGGAACAGCCTTGCAGCCCACTGGCTTTCATACTTAGTAGTTAGTCTGTCTCTGTATTTAATAGTGATATTCATCTGACTGGGAGTGGATGCCAGAAAAACACAACAGGACTCTTGACATTTTTTTTTCGTATGTTAATTGGCAAATTCTTATCAGGGTCTCTTTCTGTGAGAACTGCAGTGAGATTAATTAGCAGCCGTATTGTCATTCAGAAATCCAGACTGGTAATTAGTCCAAAAAACCAGAAGAGCTGTCCCTTCTGAGCAAACTGCTCGGTGCAATATTAATCAATTAAAATAATTGCACTTAAAAGGAAGTACGAGGGACACAGAGCAAGTCACCTATTTGCCAGCTTAGAAAAACTCCCCTGTAAAGAGGCGTAAAATAACCGGGCCGAGAATGGCCACGCTGAAAGGAGCTCTGCATTCCTGGGAGCACCGGGCGGCGTGGGGGCAGGCTGAGAGGGTGGGCAGCCGGCCTTTCCCACCCCGCCCCCGCAAAAAAACCTTCCCCCAGGCAGCGGACCCCGCCCGCGCCAGCGGTGCCCTCCTTCTCCCTGCACCCCTCCTGCCCTCCTCCTCCTCCTCCTCGCCCACCGAGCTCGCAATGTGCTGCATCTTTTGCTTTTGCTCTGGGGAAGTTCTGCACTTATAAGCGTAAAGGCTTGTAATCCAAATGATAGAAGTGACGGAGAAGGAAAAAAAAGAATGTTCCTAAAATGTGAGACAGGGTTGTAGTTTACTCTCTTGTGCATGACAGTGCCTAGAGACTTGCGGATAATGATCTAATTCGTTCGAAGAAACCTAGTTTTCTTAACACATATTCTTTTTGCTGTGCTTCTTTGAAAGAAAGAGACAGACTGTATATTACGAAGGGGAGGAGGGCAGGTCTCCCTCCGCAGCATCCAGTTCTGGCATTACCGGCAGCCCTCCCCCAGGCAGCGGACCCCGCCCGCGCCAGCGGTGCCCTCCTTCTCCCTGCACCCCTCCTGCCCTCCTCCTCCTCCTCCTCGCCCACCGAGCTCGCAATGTGCTGCATCTTTTGCTTTTGCTCTGGGGAAGTTCTGCACTTATAAGCGTAAAGGCTTGTAATCAAATGATAGAAAGTGACGGAGAAGGAAAAAAAAGAATGTTCCTAAAATGTGAGACAGGGTTGTAGTTTACTCTCTTGTGCATGACAGTGCCTAGAGACTTGCGGATAATGATCTAATTCGTTCGAAGAAACCTAGTTTTCTTAACACATATTCTTTTTGCTGTGCTTCTTTGAAAGAAAGAGACAGACTGTATATTACGAAGGGGAGGAGGGCAGGTCTCCCTCCGCAGCATCCAGTTCTGGCATTACCCTTTGTAATTAAATTTATTTTTATAGCTCTGCTTCCTCGCCTAACAGGAATGCACGTATGAGACTACATTCAACAAAACATCCAGATGGCTCTGCTACCACAGACTCCTTCAGAAGATGCTCTGCGATCTGATATTTTAGTTATTCTGCAGATTTCCCTCAAATTAAGAGATTAGGCAGTGGTTATTGAATCTAGTCTTTACGGTTGGTAAGGAAACAAAAGAAATCGTCATCCCTTAGTTGCCACAGAAATTTCTCGCTTAATAGTTGGTGACACAGAGCACACACTTTGCTTCAGGCCAGACTAAGCCTCATATATGATTAGACATTAACACATTAAACACAGGTAGAACAGAAATGCAATTAGCCACATGCAAAGTCAGACAAAGATGCATAGCATCCACCTCACTCTAAGCACCCACTTTGGACTTCACTGAAGCTGCTCCAAGTTGTGTATCTGTGTAGCTGGGAGGGATTTGACCTGAGGAGTTGCAACTCCTGCTGAACAGCACCGAGGGTGGTTACTTACATCCTATGCTCCCGTGGGCCAGACACCCAGCTCCAGTGGTTGCATGGTTTCATGCACCTTGAGACTGATTTCCAGAGGCAAGCGTAGAGGTCTGCACCATGTTCATGGTGCCATGCGTGACTGCCTCCCTCTTCGACCCCTCAGCATCAACATGTGTTACTGCTTATCATGCAGGGTGGGGACCCAGCACTGGTAGGGTGTGAGTCACTACAAGGGCTCCCGTCCCATGTAAAACTTGGGAAGTTTGCTGCTACTTGCCGATATGAGTAACATGGTCCCATGTCACTGCTTGAGAAACAAAAAAAAAAGTCTTTTATTAAAACTATTTACAATTTTGTGGGAGCAACACAGGCTTACTGCCCAGGCTGATACCCTGAGATGCTCAGCTGGAATGAAGGAAATTCTCCCACGGGAACAGTTTTATCAAACAGAAATGAATTATCACAGTGTGGGAGCGGAAAGCAGCAACAGCATTTCACAAACTGGCAAGAGGCTGCGACTTACTAAACTACAGATGGAGTGGGAGAATCTGAGAGTCATGTAGAAGATCTGGGGTTGCTTTAAATTAACTCTACTGGATTTTTGCAGCCCATCTCTACACATTTGACAGAACATTTCTGTGACATGTCAGAGGAAGAAAGGAAGAAATTTCCACGTTGCACAGAAGTGGTTGGGTGGATAGATTTTACCTGCTTATAGTTTCTGGAAAGCAAGTTGAAGTCCTATCTAAAGAGTTTCAGAAATAAATATTAATTGTGTTTGGAAGAAATCTAAGTATCTGCTCATCCTTGATTTTATTAAGTAAAGCTTCAAATTAAAAACAGATATGAATAAAGAGTCTTGGCAGCTGTTTGATTCAGAACCAAACAGAGAGAAGTAAACAATATGTGACAATTGCTTAAAGGGTGATTTCCACATGCATCATCCCAGGTCCCATGGACATAGGATCCTATTGCTCCCCTACTTGGCCAAGTATCAGTTACATTTATAGTAGGATTATTGAGATGGGGATGGTGTCAGTAACATTTCCTAGAGAAGTGACCGAACAGATTTCTAACTTACACAGTCGGTCTTTTCAGGCCAATCAAGCAGCATGAATATGGGGCCCACTTTTAACAGTGATTATGTTAATTTTGTGCAAACACAAAATGTAAATTAATGGCTAGGAAAGCCCTCCTTCAAGTCTTGTTTAACCAAGGATCACTACTGACACACTTCTCCTTACTGGCATGCCTGTGCAACACCAGCCCATGTGGATGCATGCTGTAGGCAACAAGCTACTCAACAGAGGGGTTCCCATCAGCCCTTCCCGCCACCCCAGATGGACGCCAGCACTCACTTGCTCCCCATCAGTGCCATTCCCACACAAAGTAAACACAGAGGAAGCAGGCAAATCTTTCCTGTGATGATTCTCAGCAGAAAGGGTGAAGGGACAATACCTCCTCCCTGAAGATGATGACTGTTTGACACCTGAGCTGTCATTCAAACACAACCCTTTGGCAACTTTAAACATCTTTTCTTTTTCATTGTAAAGAGCCTTCAAGTATGGTTTCTCTGCCAGAAGACATGACTGCCGTGTTACGCCAGTCACCGTGATGGGTGGCATTAGCAGATGGCACAGCTTTCAAGGCTTGCTAACGACACTTCCCCCAAACCATGACTAGGTAGTGAACTCTCTGCAGCTGGAAACGTTCAGCGCACTGCACTTGCAAGTAGCTCCAATGCCCAGGCCCCCCCCAGCTGCCCCTGTCTTGTGGAAGAATTCCTGGACATTGAGGGGAGAAAAATCCTCCAAAATGAACCGTAAAACATCCAATCCTAGAGTTCTTTCTTCAACTCTGAAAAGACGTCTCTAACAGACAAATACAATCACTGAGGAAAAGACATTTTCCCAACAGGGCAATGCTGCGTTTGAGGAGCAGCAACGTGCAACCTTTTTGCTCGTTGTTTCTGGGTATCGATGGCAGGAAAGGCTTGGTGTATTTTAATTCCTACTCAGGACAATACCCTGTTTACTGATATCCACACATAGTAACATCCTAAAAGCTTTAATCCTCGCTGCCTTTACATCCAAGAGCTGGATGACTGAAAAATACTACCAGCTAAGGATTTCATATATGTGAGTATATAGGGGGTTTGGAGGCGAGGTGGGGGAAGACAGGAGGGGTTTTACACTCCGTTTCTATGCATCCAAGCACTAAAGGTCAAAGCATTGGCAAATCAGACACTCTTTTACATTTAATTAATTTGTTAGAAGAAAATACGCCTTTAGTAAAAACAGAATTAATATATAGCCTAAGGAACACAACAAGGGTCTTCACCGCTGAACAAGAGCAGGTGAAGCTCAGGTGGAGCACGGTGTTTGAGCTGCTAAGACTCTGAAAGACAGTATTGGGGTTTGTCAGTCACTATGCTGGAAAGCAATAACTGATGTTCAAGAATCGTCTCAACTGCATCTGTTTCAGATTTACCATGTCTGATGAAGGTTATCGGAAGGTTACCATATCCCTTGGACATGATATATTTAAAACAATAAATTCCTTTGGAAAACAAGAAGCTTTATGCCTAGCCAACAATAATGCAATAACCCATACATTTTAAATAACTTCAAACTGCTCATTGTTTCACCTTTTTCTAGTGGGGACTTCAAATTTGCCCTCCAAAAAAGACGTATTAACCTTGTGTTCAGCATGGTTGTTCTATGTTATCAACAGAGTATTCAGAGTTCTGGACGCCTGGTCATCTGATCTGCTATTTCTTATACTAACTGAATAAATCTATTTTTCCTTATTTTCAACACAAAGATCAATGGGCATAAATTGTCAGATAATGTAATTGTGACCAGCCCCCAAACCTCCCCACTGTCAACCTGGAGGCACTACATTGCAACAAGGATTCCAGGCCAAGGAGAAAGGATCAAGATCCCCTTTTACAGCAGATTATCAATTATCTGAAGAAATCTTCCATAAATGATATGGAGCACTCCATCCCCTTCACCTTCTCCATTAAGACAGGGCCACCAGAGCAAATTAAGTTTCCTGCTGACCTAAACTGCAAGCTGGAGAAATAGGTAAGTGTACAGCATTAAGCAAGGTAGTGGGTTTTACAGAGTTTCCAAAGCAAATTCTGATGTTGTAAAAATCTGGAGTTCTGTATCTGCAAGTAAGAAGAAAATGATTTGCAGACTTGATGGAGAAATGGCTGTATAATGTCCAGGCACTGGACTATGAGAGTAGAACTTCAGAAAGCCCCTTTCAGGCACATTCTGAAAGCCCTGCAGGTGATGCTGGGGGCTGCAGAGGCTAATCAGTCAGTCTTGTAACTAGCTGACATGATGGGGAGTGCGTAACACAGGCATAACTCCACTTACATCAGAGAAGATAGATTCACTGCCTCCAGGGCTCAATTCAGCCCAATGACTTCTTAAATTTAAGCTGGGTGCAAGGAAGGTATAGTCATTTTTTCCAGCAAGAACTCTCATATACGTACAAATATTGGAGTACTTTACACAATTCAAAGTGAAAATAAAATCCATACCTGCTAGGATGCTGAGTTGGCATGACAGCTGTGAACAAAAAGTCAGCTCTACTAACACTGCTGAGCCCTCTGATGGTGACAAAGATTTGGAAGAGTGACACTGACAGCAAAGTGTGACTGTTTTCCTTGTAATTATTTAAACCTGCTTGCTCTGAGCACAATGGTTAGTTCAGATTCATATCTGATGTTACATGCTCTTCATAGAGAATTATGTGTTGTCTCCGCAAAGTTAGGTTAATCTTTCTTGCATCTTATCTGCTGGAATACTGAACTGTGTTGTGACTCTGCGGGAAGCATAAATCCCTGTTTTATCTTCTCCCTCTCCCTGCATAAATGGAATTCATATTCAAGTTTCATCCAATTCAGCTGCAACCTGGTGATAGCTGAACATTTTCCTACTCACAACCAACTTGCAACAATTATAAACTACAAGTCCTGAGAGGCAACGTCCTGCAGCATATTGTATTTTAGGATTTTTAAGCTCATATTTATTTAATGAAATAAGGCTAGCTGCATATAATTTCATTTTAGTTCTTGGATAAGTCCTTAAGCGTTAGATTTCATTTGGGTTTACACTTCCAGGTAATAATAGAGCCCTGAAAGTGGAAGGCTAGACAGAAGATGATGATACAGCTTGAACAGTAACAGCATGATTCAGCCTCCAGTTACTGTACATGAACCCAGTCCACCAATCCTTGCTCAGGACTCTTGAACAGCACTGAGGGAAAGCAAGCTGACCTGTTTGCACTAATATTCATAGCTGGATTCATATCTTCTGCCTCAAACTTTAATCTCTAATACTTGCAGACTTATGAACTGAGCTATGCTAGGAGCTGCTGCAAGAACTACAAGTGATTGCAGGGGACGCACCACTCTGCGACCCATTCCCACTGAAATCTCCTGAAGTAAATTCAAGCCATTAAATCATGTTTTCACACACCCTGTTGATCAACAGGCTAATTGTATCAACTTTTCACACTAAATATTGATTTCTTGCACTATTTGCCACTTTGTGTGACATCTCATTTGCTGCCAAAATACAGCCATTTATCAAGTGGAAGAAAACTGCTGGCCTTTCACTCGCATATGTTACTGTCAGGGGCAAATTATTACCCACAACTGTCATTCTGCACATTCAGAAACAGTATTTTTCACATAATTCTTGATGTTTTACAATTTCAGGGCTCTATGAAGGACTGCTAAAGCATTAAAAATATCTTCTGAACAAAGTAGTACTACAAAAAGTACTCTGAAAAAAGTTGAAGCAAATCAGTCTAAAGCACAATAACAATAATAATTTATATATTATATTTTTAATGCCTACTAAAATAGGTTTATCTCCCAAGAAGGGGATATGCCACAAAAACTGAACCAAGTACCCTAGAGATTTCATTATTGATTTCACTGAGACTCTGGACAGGAGTGCAATTTAAAACCAAGTTTGCTGAAGACCTCAGTAAAATCAGAGTCAAAGAGAACAAGAATACACCTCCTTTTTATATACTGAACTTGCAACAGTAGTGGAATCCAATGCTGCTGATAAATGGCTTCACCCTTGACTTTGCTTAAGGAAAAATATATCTAGTAGTCAGTCAACAGCACCAATCTGTTCCATGAGTTCAGCTGCAAGTTATTGCTATCGAGCATTAAAATTCGCTACCAACAGGACAAAGACAAGCCTCTTCTTGAAGTGAGTGACTGTCTTTAATTATTGGAGTACTTCTTCAATTAGGAAACCAAACATTCCTTATCCATCCTATGATAACCAATTATTCCCAATACTTAAGATTTCATATTTCTGGGGGAACTAACCAATATCCTAACCAGGTGTTGCAGAGATAGCGGGTCCCTGGCAGCAGTCTTTGCTTTCTCATTTGATGCCTAATTTTTGCTGTAGTCAGGCATGGCTGCCTCTGAACTCTGCCATTTCTGTTCTTCCATTGACCTGTGTCATTTACAATCCACATGGTGAATAAAGCTCAAATCCCAGAAGCCTTGTCCACCACTATTTGGCAGTACTGTAATTGCAGTGAGAGGATGGCAAGCAAAGGACATAAATATGAACTGGCCCAGCTGAAGTTAACGCTTTGCAGACAGGTGAGTGAAGCTTTATGACCCTACTCCAAGAAATGATCTCCTGTAATTACAGGAAGGAAAAAAAAAAGGAGTGTTCAGAGAGCAGAGCAGTTTAATATCTGGGTAGAAAGAGAGGGAAGAGTGATGGCTGTTTACCAGAGGGCCATGCAGTGTCCCTAGTCATGAGAACTGCCTTGTTCAATAGCATGGCTGTAATCAGTGGCTCTGAGAAGCAAAAACCCCATCCCATCCCAAGTGTCTGACATAGGCTTTCACCAACAATTCATTTACCTGAAGTCACCATCTCCCTCAGGAATCACCCTTCCAACCTTGAAACGAGAGGTTTCAGAGACAGCTAGAAGATTGCTGCACTCATCAACATGGAAAACTTCGTATGTACCTTTATGTCTGATTCTTCAATTGTTTTGCCCTTAAAGTCTTTTTATATAAATTGTATAGTCTTTTCCATTATTTTCAAGGCAATACGTAGCACTTATTAATGCTCCATATAAACAAAACTTAGGATCTTCTTCCAAAATATTCACAGTTCAGCCACAGAGTGGCTTCCTGAAATGTGTATTTTAATCTTGTTTAGGAATATTTCCACGTATTGGTTTTGTAGATTAAAACTCTAGAGACACTGTGATCTCTGAACAACTACTTTCACAATGAATTTTATCTTTAGAACACATCTGATAGGTGTGAAAGGATTTTAACCCCATAAAATAGAGATAAGGAAATAATTTCCAAGTTCATACAGAAACAAAAACCTGGATCTTTAGAGACCAACCAGAGTGCTGCGGCTACACAATCCTTTTGGTTCTGCAAGGTACGTCACTATGATGTGCATTAGAAAATACTGAATACTTAAAAAGCTATGCGTAATGGATTTTTTTAGACAGACCCCCTAAGTTACCTTTAACTACTTCCCAGAGCTGAAATTATTCCATAAACCAGTTGCCTGGCTATTAAGATATCTGTATTATTTAACTTACAATAGTGTTATCACTGCAGACCCTGAAACTCTAGCTACAAATGGCAACATAAAACAGAAACCAACACCCACTGAAATTCGTGAGAAATTTCTCTGGGACTATCTAGGCAAAAGCAAAGCAATTTAATCTTGTCCTCTCTTACTGTTTGTGTTTCATAAACTTGAGTCAGGCAGGTAGGCAACTGTGAGATTCTCTGTAAGCAGTTGTCTTGAGTTACACATCTCCATTACAAGTAATAATCTTAAAAAGCTGTTAATAGCAAATTTGGAAATTAATGGCATGTATACTATGGTGAGCCCTACATTTTTAGGCTGTAATCCTTTCATTGTCTCACGTTAATCTCTCCCCTACCCTTAAATCTTAAATGCGTAGGAAATGGCAAGGGCAGCTCTATGATATGCTGCAGAACTGATCCGTGGATCTGGAGCTTTAGTTTCAGCTTCAAAGCACATTGCCCCGGTACTGCATAGAAACTGGCAGCCAACACGCACCACGATGGGAGGGAGACTGCAGTGATGCAGAGCTGACTCATCAGTCCCGAAGGTCAATAAAAGTCCTCGTCTGAGCCTGCATTTGGGAATATTACTATCCAGGGAAGAGAAAGAGAGCTGCGCAACATCAGACCTCTTCCAGAAACAACCTTCTCTGTCTAGAAAGAAGGAAATTTCTTCTTTTACCACTGGAAAACATCTCAGACCCAGAAACTAAAATAATCCTGAGCAGAGCAGACCATCTCCCAGTGTAATTTATTTGCAATAGTCCCCACAATGTGATACTTTAACTTTGCTCAGTTATTCAGAAAAGGAATCTCTCTTTCACATCCCAACTCGGTGCTAACTGTCAAATAGCCAAATAAAATCTTAGTTGGAACAAATATTACTTCTTTCTCAATACCTCTGTGGCTCATTACCTCACACTCCACTCTTTATCAAACAGCACCATATATCATAATTCACAGGACTGGTTAGAAGCTTAAGTGTTGTTTTGTTTTACTAGGTGCCCGGTATATACACATTACATACAAACAAAACCATTTACTGGGCTGCTAAAGATGCTAAGCAAATTTGTGCATCAAAGGAAAAGTGCTTGGGACTTTTTTCCAAGGGCTGCTTTTATGGAAAACAAACATCAGATTTCTTTTAATGACTTCTTGTAACAAAATACAATTGTGCCAATCTGCATTAAATATCATAGTGTCTAACTCAAATCCAAGTGCACTCCATAGGAAAATTGCCACTGAGCTCAGTGAGGAATGGAAAAGGTTCTCTGATTATAAGTATTTGCTGCTGAAAACAAGATAGGGAACATCAGCATTATGTTTCTTCTTAATGGAATTTAAGCAAGTAGCCAAGATCCTTCCTGTATTTAAAAAACAAAAAAACCTCAGTTAAATGTACTTTATTTCCTTTCAAATGTTGCCATTGCTAAAACCTTCTTTTTATATCCTTCCATTTTACGTCCCTGTGCTGCAGTGCCTGGCTGTACCATTCTGCCCTCACTATCCCGCCTGCCAGGGAAGGAAAGTTTGCTCAGACTTTTTTCCTTTTCTCTGCAGCACTCTGTGCAGATGCTTCCTTGCACTTCACCGCAACTCCCACCTTCATATGGAAAATGGAGCGCAGCAGCATCAGGGAAAAGCTGATGTAAATGCAAAGTGTGCAACAAAGGGATAGATACTGAAATGAGTATTTCAGAAAAAAATAATTTCAGAAGTCTGCCTTTCCTCTTCCCAGACATCTCTACCTGAATACATTTTTAGTCTTTTACTCCCTCCCTTCAGGGAAAAGTCTCTGAATTTTGGTCATTTCAGTCTCTGTTAATGTTTCCAAATTGCCACAGCCTACTTACTAATGGGTTTTCATCACTATGGCAGCTGAAGCTAAACCCAAAGCTCCAATCCTCTGGGGGATATTTCTGGTCTTGGAGCCATCACTGCATATGCAACTTAGTTTTAAGTTCATCTGCCATCTCTGTCGAAAGTCAGACAAGTCAATACAACCTATAGGGGTTTCACACATGGGGAATCCATTCTTTCCCTCAAGCACATTTTCTTTGACATATATTTATTAAAGTTTCTCAGTTTATATATAATTTCTATCCTTGCTCCTAGTTCAAATCAGAGAAGGATTTCATTGTCTTGGCAGCCCATGAATAATGAATGACAGATCTGATTGCAAGCACTAAGGGCTGTTGCAGGGAGCCTTGCACTCCAGATTAGACATTTAGTATATAAAATTATTTATGGTTGAATCTTCCTACAGTCTGACAATCAATAAGTTTTATTGGGAAAAAACCCAGAGTTTATAACCTACCCTTGATGTTTTTACTGTAATGTGTATTACGTACAATAAAAATCCCGGGTTGTTTGCCAAAATACCTCCTTAAACATAATTTACCTAGTGGTGCTCTTTGAAGAACTGTGAATTTCTTCTTTCACAAGTAACATCACAGCTTTATTGCTGTTTCCTGAACAAATCACACAATCATAATAGCTGTATTACAGTGGAAAAGTTCCTTTTTTTTAATACTTGGGTTTACTTTTGTGTGCTTTAGAAACTTGCCATTCCATAAACGTATTATTACTACCAACTAATTTACCAGCTGTGGAATACCCCTGAGCCTCCGCAACCACTGCAAAACCTAACAAGATGCTCTGTTTGTGAGCCTTTAATGAGGACTGGGTTTAAGTTTTTCCCCTGACAACCATCCGGCTTCCCAGCTCCATGGGACAACTTGCCCAAAGCTTTTATTTCGCTTTACCTATAGTCAGTAAAAAAAGCCACAATGATAAGCAGTGTTGCTAATCAATTTCTGGGCGTGAATTCACTGTCCTATTCTAGCAGCAACCGCTTTCCCGGTCTGAAAGAGCAGAGCAACTGTTCCACCCAAAGGCAGAGATCTTGCTCTGCCGAGAGAGAGACTCACTTGAAAGCCTCAAAACACCTTCATCCTCTGATTCTTTACTGGATGTGTGCAATTCTCCACCGTAATGGTTTTATACAAATTGCAAATGTAATACGAAATCAATTGCCTCTGCATACAATACAGGCAGGTACTATTAATTAATTCCAGGTTTTACAAAGAAGAAAATGAGAAGGCGCACCTGCCAGCTAGATGTTTCAGCACAAAAGGAACACTCTTTTGGTTTTCATTTCTGGAATTAAAACAAGCCATAAAGTAGTCCTTCCAGTCTTTGGCTTAAATTTTCTGATGATGTGCTTAAGTACAACCAATTGGACTACATTATAAGTCTCAAAAGGTCAATACTATCCTGTAAATAAAACATCAAAAACAGCGAGGGAAGGAAGAAATGGCAAGTATCTTCAGGAAATACAAACCCATATCCAAATACTATCTTGAAAAGTCAATGTCTTTTAATACCTAAACTCTAAAATTATACAAAGCAATTACCCTAATCAGTGGTGAAAACTGTAGTATCAAAAAGCCATGTATGAACAACAAATAGGGATACCTCATATTCACTGATGTGATACAAGAAAAAAAATAGCCGCTAACAGAAATCAAAGGACTTGGAAATCAGAAATCAATGAACCAGCAAGTGTGAAAGCAAAAGCTGGCCCTCTAAATGACAAAGTGGGCAGACTCCAGAGGCCAGTCAAGAGTCTAGCTTGGGTTATTTTTTTTCTTTACTGGCCCTGTACACTCTCCCTGCACCTACTTCTGTACGGAAAAATAAGTGAGGAACAGATCTAGTTCTGAAAACACCTACATTAATCTTCAAGTGTTTGCATTACCATTTCTGATACCCTTTCGTACTCCCAGTCTTCTTCCTAGGAAGAAGCAGATGCCCCTAGAAATAGTTCAGGCAGCCTCTGGGCTGAGGAGCAGAGGACTGCTCTTGCTGACCCGTAATGGAAGGATCCTTTCCGCTTACACAGCCACAGCAAGCTTTTACACAGGGGCACAGAATACGCCCTTACACAGCCACAACAAGCTTTTACACAGGGGCACAGAATACGCACCTAGTGAAATAGTTTCCTCCTGCATATGCAGGAAGTGCTGCAGAGAACTGTGTCATCTCTAACTAGATGAATGTCCACCAAACTCCCAGGAAGTCCACCGCAATGCTCAGTACACATCAAAACTAGTTACTTTAAAAAGAAGGAAAGCAAAAGCTTACCCTGTCACGGAAAGGAAAAACATTTAATTAAATGTGAGCTCTGCCTCAGGTTCTGTCTCTTGCAGCCAAGCCTTCTTACCTTTTCCTAAATCTTCATTGTTATTTTGGAGCCTCTAATCACCCTTTATGACTCAAAAATACAAATCTCTGAAAGGACTTAATGTCACACAGTGGGAATACTCGTATAATTTTGGCCTGGTCCTTCATGAAATTGCTGGAAACCTTTAGCATACCATAATTACTTAAAATTTGAAGGTCTATTCTTCCCTTTATGTGCATGCTTAACTCCTGTTAATGCCGATGAGAGTTATGTGCATACAACAATGAAAGATTAAACTCTTCATTGTTTAAGAGGTGGTGATCAGCCCTGTGCTGCTTTAGGGAAAAACCTCAAGGATATTGCAAGTACTATCGGGAGTTAATCTCATTACACACTACTAATAGCATTTGTGGCAGTGTTTGCTTCTTAAATCAACCATAGGTGACCACCTGGTGCCCTGCAACTGCAAAGCTGCTTCCACAACACATGCACAGACCAGTCTCTGCTTAGGAGATTAATCTATAAGCTGCTATGAATCTATTCTCCTGACACTTTCTCCCCCACTGAGAACAACATGTGTTTTTATTTTCAGTTTGAATATTTGTAACTAAACAATAGAGCATTTTAAATTAATTTTTAACTACACAAATCCTTTAAAATTTTTTTTTTTAAGAATCATGGATTCAAATACAAGGCCTATTAGTTAGGAATGAATATATTGTGATGGTTTTCAGTGCAAACTTCACACAGGCTCATCTTCTTGAGTTACCATATGATTGGCTGCACCTAGTACTTTCCAAAAGTAAAATTGCTGCAGGGCTGATTTTAAGTACTCTTCAAGACAGCAATCAGAGAAAATAAAGACATCTGTAAAAGAGAAACTAGTACACTGAAAACCATATGAGATGTCTCTTTTATTGGTCAGCTTTGTCTTGTCTATAGAAGCTATCCATACTATTCTTAAATATACAGAGATATTTTTAACTAGGTTGACTTTGTGCATACCGATTAAATCAGCAGAACCATGCTGACTTAAACCAGCTAGTGACCTAGCCCACAAATAAGTTTTACTGCAGATTTGAACGGAAAGGCCACCAATCACTAAGCAACTGTTTGCAGGCACCACCTGAATAATTAAAGCTGGTTTCATCATACAGATTTCATCATGCTGTGAAAAAAAATTTACCATTGGCAACCCCTGTTTCTGTATCTGAAATCTAGAAATTTACAAAAATCAAACTCAAGAAAGACTCGTTCACACCAGGCTCGATATTAGAATTAATTCCTCTGGCTTGCATCCAGTTACGATGCTTTAGGATACCAGCAGGAAGAATGGTGATCACCAACTTTTTAAACAAATTTCATCTTTCTAATTACTTTTGGCAATTGATACCAAGTAGCCTCCAGCAATGGATTGCCAGGATGAGACTTTAAAGATAATTGGAGAACGTGTACTTACAAATGTGTCTAAACTGAAATCTAGAGCTGTGTTGGCAGAATATTATTAATAGAGCTGATGTGTTGATATGGATATAGAGAAATGAGGGCTGCAGTTAGAATGGAAACACTGAAGAAAGAAATGTACAGTACTTTTATTTCGTATGTTTTAAAAGATGTGTTGTATCCATATTCTATCTGGGGATTTCATAATGATTGATACTGATAATTTGTTAAAGTGGTAGCTCCTGAGCAATACTGGGTGGATCCTAGATATGTAAAGGTTCTGTTTAAATCAGGAGATCTAGAACAGTTCAGATTTTTAAAGACAGCCAGCCCACTTTCTCATTTATAAAGATGGTCCCTCCAAGTCTCTGGCCCCTCTCCCCAGCAGGCTCCAGGCTTTGCCTTTATCTCTGTGCACTGATTGCCCCTGGAAACATGCTCCAGGAGTCCTCAAGACTGGAGGATCTGAGCTGTAGCCCCAATGGTCATACTGTTGAAATTATCTTCACGCTGTGTTTCCCCAGACAAAACAACTGGGGAACATGAAAGCCAGAAATAAAACAGGTCTTGGGAGTCTCTTAAAAGAAGGTGATATGCAGAAAATCCAGATAACAGGGAAAAAAATCTCAGCTCTCACGTAGATGAGAATGAGGGAGTCTGGTAAATTCAGTAGATAGAGTAAGGACAGTTTTGTTGAAATTTTTTAAGTATAAATCATTTATCAATAACCAACATCTTCATTCTGATCTAGCTAGTCTCAAAAATTCCTGTAGGGTTTCCCCCAAAAAATTCTGCAGAATCTAGAGTGGCAAAAGTGGGAATTTTATAGCACTTGGCATATATATAGCATATGGATACTCATAAGCTTTAAGAGCATGCCCTTGGACAGGCACACACAAAAGGAGGCCCATTCCAAGATACCTTGAAGAAGACCACTGGAAAAATCAAGAGAAAAACATCTTCCTGACTCAGATATGATGGTGTAACATTGTGTGTTATCTAAGAACAGATGTCTACAGGGTAAATGAAGAAAGTCAAGTCCAAAAATAGCATTAGGACAGTAAAGTGCTGCACAAATTCAGACTGAATATGCTTCAAGCCACATCTGTCTCATGGTGAACAGTATGCATTAGGTCTGCACACGTGGCAGGAAGCAAGGCAACATCACCTTTGCACAAAGGGTGAGATTTCGCTGTGTTCTCCTGAGAAAAAGAGCGTTCTATATTGCCTGCGTTTCTTAACTTAAAGGTAATTTCTGTACACCTCCTCTTCAAAGAACACTCAGTGCGCAGTCAGGTTTTTTTAATTTTCAGCTGATACATAAAATGACTCTCTTATTTAACTTGTAGCCCACACAGTACAGCAGGATGTGCTCCGTATCCCACACTCCTCATTACTACACAGTTCTACCTAGGCTGATGAAAACCTCACCCAATCCTGAGAACCATGTACCTTCCTCATTTGAAACAGAACTGGCGCAGCGCAACACTGAAATAGCTGATTTTTAAGCACCTGGAAAAAATAAATACCCAGTGATTATAAAAAGAGCTGTTGGTTGCAGTGGCTTTCCCCACCTAAGTCTAGCAGTGTGGGCTAAATCCCATACGCTGCTACTCAATTTTTAATAGGTCATTGGGCAAAATTTCATTCATTTTTTATGAATGCTTAAGAAAAAAATGGATATGACTGCTGGTAGGCATGGGGTAAGCGATTGTATCTTTACATACAGAGATTATTTATTCTTTGCATATAGCTAAGAAAGATAAAAAGAAAAACATATGTTTATCCTTACACTGGGACTGCACTGCTGGGAACATTCAGCACTTGTCCTAAAGCTGCTTCTATACACCCAGTTAAAGGAGAGATCCAGAAGATCCATTTACTGATCTGCAAGGCGTGGGGGTGTTGGAAACATACCAAGATCACTCTCGAGGACAGCAGGTATCACCCAGACATGAGAGGGCCTTGTCACTACCTCAGGATAGCTCACACCGAGAATCCACAGGGAGATTGCATCCCAGTTTTAGGACCCATCCTCTGCGATGATGGGCACTGGGCTCGGCTGAGATCAGAGAGATTTGCCGAAGTGGATAAATTTGCTTCCCCATCGCTTCCAGGAAAAACCTGGTGGGTCAGAGCCACACTTTCCAGTGCTTTAAGTAATCACTAACAGGGTAGGAATAAATCAGATTTAGATTTCAAGATGATTTCTCTGGCCCCCTCCCTAGCATCCCTTACTTCCCAGCTTGAAGGTCTCAGCAAGATTCCTGGATTTCCAACAGGTCTTCCTTGCCCTTTTTTCCCCAAATACTGTGAGACAGTACATGTGCTTTTGTTTTTAATTTAGAAGACAATGAAGCACGGGCTAGAGTCCAATCAAATTCTAAGCACAGATATTGTCTGGTATGAATATTAGACCCTGACACTAATATTTCATATGTTCATCAATAAAACCCTCATAATGATAGTTACAATTGAGGGAAAATATTTTCCCTTTCATATGCCAAAGAATGAAAAAAAAAAAATCAAAGAATCCCAGGAAAATTGGCACATTTATTTATAAACAGTCCTTGGCTTGGTTGCTATAAAACAAAAACACAAGTTCTTTGGCACAGCTCTCATTGTATATAGATTTAATCTATTTGCTGTTAGTGAATATTACATCTTGATATGCAACTGTAAATGCATGTCTGCTGTTCCCTCAGGTCAAAGCATGTGGACTTATATTCTATAGATGTGTCATCAAGCCACAGCATTTTTGCTGTTATTTCAACATATTTATAAAATGTCCCATGCCACTCTCCTTTGAATGCTATAAATTGCTTTCATGATCTGCTCAGGGATACTGAGAGTTCAGCTGGCATTGTAATATTTCATTTAATGCATGAAACTCTCAGAAACACTTTATAACATTCAACTAAGTCAGACCAGACAGTTCTTAAAAATATTAAGGGTCCATTTACATCTTCAGAGTATGCGTCAGTTTCCAAGCCACGAGTTGTGTATGCAAACTATGTTTGGGGGAAGGATATATTCACAAGCATAAAATCAATTAGTAGGTCTGACTTGAAGTTTTAATTACACTGATACAGTTTGGTCTATCCTATATCAGAATTTCTTTTCCCCGACTTGACTTCTCTATATTAACATTCCTATATATTAACATACCTATGAGACGGTGCTTCGTTCTCATTTCTCTGAAAGTTGATCTATGCCAACATTAATATGCCCACATTTTCCCTATCCATTCCAAATATCTGATCACTTATCACCCCACCATTTTCAGACTTACTATATATGCCATTCTACATCCACGTACATACTCAGAGTTCCTATAGTGCCCTCCTTTCTGTCATTTTAATCTCCAAGAAAAATATTCATTGCCCGCTTTA
Organism: Aptenodytes forsteri; assembly: GCF_000699145.1. Lineage (NCBI taxonomy): Eukaryota > Metazoa > Chordata > Aves > Sphenisciformes > Spheniscidae > Aptenodytes > Aptenodytes forsteri. Next base: position 1,380,627 of record NW_008795321.1, read on the forward strand.
GCATCAGATTAAACAATTATTAAACAATAATAAACCTATTAAACAATAGGTTCATTTCAATTATGGATTACAGTACATCTTCACAGTTTGTATGGCAGTAAATTCTGGGCCTTTCTGAATCACGAAAGATCTTAATTCTGGCTCTGAACAACTTAATTCCAGCGTTTGCCTCTTTCCTGTTCATAAACCCAAGGTCTGAACACCAGTCAGAGGAATTGTCACCATTCAGGTGCAGTCTGGTGGCTTGCAAGGATCTGTCTTCGCTGACCAAATCCAGTGCTGGCTACCTGCAGCTCCTGGTGACTCAGAAGGAAATAGGAAAGCAGTAAGAAACCAGATCCCCCTGGGAAGGTTTGGCTCTCTTACTTTACAACAAGGCTGAGGTGGCGACCCCACTTTACACTGTGGAATTTAATTTCCTTTGCACTACCAGCATTGCAAAATGTTGAATACGTTTGTGCTAATTAGCTACAAACCCTTCATCCTTTCTTCACTTGTCCCTTTCCCCACTTATCCCTTGTCTCCTTTCTGACTTAATTGTAATTTTCAGGGGCAAAAACTCTTGTGAGAAGTACACAAACTGACACAAACATGCAATATAAATGAGTCGCACAAGAGCAGCACGTGCTGCCCATGAGCCCAGCATGCATTAGGTGCGTCGAGGCAATGCAGACGTCCAGGACATCCTCTGGCTGCAGGTCCCCCAGGGGAGTGGACATGGGCTGCATCAGCACATCAGGCCACAGCTGTCGCTACTGCTTACGACCTGAATAAGTGCCCATGCCTCAGCTGTGCAGACCTTCCTTTCTCCTTCACCCCACTCCCTGAATAGACTGGGGGAAAGGAAGCCTTTGTACAAATGTCCCTGATAATGCCAATCTTACACTCTTATCAAAAATAATGCTTTTCTGGTAATATTTTTTAAATGGAACTGAATTCTAATACCATGTTCAATTTGGAAATTGTGGGGTCAGCAAAAGGAAGATAAGATCTGACACATTTTGCTTATATCTGAAAAATTCTTCATCTAAGGAAAAATAAAAAAGACATTTTAGCAGAACATGAATTTTATTGAAAGGGTATTTTCAATTAAAATATGCTTATCTTTAATAAATAAATTGCTTATCTTTAATAAATAAATCTTTAACCAGGTTTGCAATCTTTATTTTTAGTGACAGAGGTCAAAATTCTACTTTTTATTTCCTTTCAGTGCTCCTTCCAGCTCACTTCCTTAGCTCCTGGGAGCACCTGCTCGTTTTATTCCTGAAAAAACCTCTCCAGGCCACAGGGATGGGATGGCAGGGGGGGAAGGGGGCTAGTCCCTGTGTGCCGCATTTACATTTGGAGTGAGTGCCATGTTTCACAGCTGCAGCTGTCAGCCTACCGTTTCTGCCGTTATTTGCATTTCACCAGAATCAATGGAAGCAATGAACTACAAAATAAATTGAAGTTCTGCATAGAAAACAAATGCCTTTTATTAATCTGACTCAGCTGCTGAAGTACTGAAACATGGAAAACTTGGTAAGATTGCACAGACCCTAATGATGAGTACCATTATCAGGTGAGATCAACAGTATTTTTATGTCAAAAACTGTAATTTAAAAAGGAAACTTTTTCTACAGCTGGTGGTAACCTAGTTTTCAAAGGTAATCACCTCTGTTGCCCAGCTTAAACACATTAAAATACAATTCCAAAACCAGTGCAATAGAAAAGAAATTGAAGTTTAGTAACTCTTCCTCTTCTTTTCTTCCCCCAAGTATCTTATGCTGCTCTACCAAATGTTTCATGTGCTATAGAAGTCTGCATTTCCTAGTTGGAAGTTTGATTTGCAATTCACAGATTGATACCTATCTCAGCCCTATTCCCATGTCCTTTAGGTCATTTCTCACTTATACTAACCCAGAATTTGAAAACTTACTTTGGAGGCTAGTGTCAGATATAATGGAGTAACTGCAGGCAGCATTATAAATTGAAATTCTAGGGGCAGCAAAGTCAGAGAGAAGCTGCAACATTCCTATGCAAACTCCATGGACGTTGTCTATAACAATGGTCGAACACAACCCCAGTTTATATGCTTCATTGTGGCATGGCAGCACATCTGCAAGGTGTTCCTACTGCACCAGCATGTCTGCAAGCAGACAGATCTTCTGCAGGGAGCAGAATGAAGAGCACTCTTCCCCCATCTTTACCACAACTAACCAATCCGGCCATTCCTGTGGTAAAGGCAGCATTCAGTCCTGCTCCTCGTAACAGTCTTGAGTGTCATTTAATCCTGCTTGTTCCCCCCTACTTCCGAACATCATTGTCATCCATGCCCCACTGTACCTCCAAACGATATACATCATTGCCTCCAAATACCAAAGAACATTTCTGGCAAAAAAACCCTGTTCCCTGGGGAGCAGGGCAGTGGAGAAGCACTGGGATTTGAAATGGATATGTGGCTATGACATCAGACCTCTTAAGCTGATGGCTGGGACACTAATAGCAAGAGTACTTTCTTTCTTAATGGACCTCTGAGGTCCTCAGTGCACCCTCAGTGTGAATAGTTAGGCATTAGCCCTCCCCTCGACTCTCTGCTTTTTTGCCTCTTCAGAGTTGAGGTAGGCCTAGACAAATCATCTTTGCAAAACAGTGGCAGAATCAAGGTTACTATTCTGCCTTCCAGTCCGTGATGGGAAATGTTCAAAGGATAGCTAGATCCTGCAGAGACTCATCTCATCTCTTTGTAGATGCCAGGGTGCACTTGCAGCTGTGGTGACTCAGCTAGACACAAAACCAAGGTCCTGTCCACAAAGTGTCTCTCAACATCTTGCAGAATAGTTTGCGTGTCACAACTGAATTCCTACCCAGCAGTAGTTTGTTTTCCACCTGCTTAGTATCTCTGTGGGTATCTTTTCTGGGTGCTGTTAATAAAGTCGTCACACATTTGCTCCACAGCTGCACTTCAAATAAGGCAACATCTGTTTACTGTTTCCATTTCTGTTTGTAAAGCTGCTTAATGAATGTTTTGGAAATACTTGTATTTTATAACTTGCTGTGCACAAGGGTCTTTGTTCCAGTTATGGCTATTGTGCATGATTTGTAATAAAAATAACAGAAGCACTATGAGATAGTGAACAATATAAGATATTGTTCTTCTGTACAGAGATAATTCGACTGTGTATATTTCTCATGCACCATCTATCACAGATGCTGGAAACAGAAGAAACATCCTAGGCTACACAGAGTAAGGGCTGATCCAGCTGGCCTTCAGACAACAGAACTTTTTCCACTGACTTCAGTGGGAGTTGGACAAACTCACGAGAGTGATAGAGTAATTAAAAACAACAGTCTACAAAATACATTTTACAAGATAAAAATACAGGATTTCTTACATTGCCAAAAATATTTTAACTTGCTAATTAGCAATCCCAAGGAAACTTAACATTGACAGATTTTCAATGAATTAATATATTCGCCATGCACCACAATGTGAATTTTCCCATGGCTTCAAGAATAAGTTAATTGTGAGTTGGTTCTTGGTCTAATATTGTGAACTCAGACATAAATTATTCATCTTCTCTCATATAGTTCTATATCCCATCTGCAAGTTAGATGGAAATTACCCCCCGGCTCAGATTCCACCTAACGTAAGTTGGCAGAGCAACAGTGAATTCACAGTTATCCTGTGTTTAGCATGCCCTCAGCAATAGGCCTAAGAAATTCTACTTGAGAATATCTTTAGTAACTAAACGGCTCCTGTGGATTGATTTTTGCAACATACGCATGCAGCAGTGGTCCCAGCATAAACTCTCTGGTTCATCTACCAGATGGATTAAGAGCTGTAGTAAACAGTATAAAGAAAAATCAGTATTTCAGTATAATGCTTAAAACCAAATTAAATTAAAGGCATTGGTCTAATTCTACTAATTTAGGTGCAAGCATCTGCAGATATTAGTGTTCTTTTTTACCATCTCACTCAAGCTTTTCTCAACAAAATCAGACTAAGGAGACAAATCAGAAGACAAAGGGAAAGTTTAAAAAACTCCACACTTCAAAGTGCTATTTTTTAAATCTCTGTAAAATGATTATGCTAAAACCTAAGCAAGTGTGTAAATCTTTGAAGGATAGGATCCAGCTAAATCTGTAAGTCCACTGAATGATTCACCTGAGTAAGAAGTTCAGAAGTAGATCCAACCATGTAGTAGTATAGCTATTGTGATACTAAAGTTGTTCTAAAAATTTCTGAAGCCATCTCTTGCTTTCATATCTATTCATCCCATGTATTAGCTTTTTATTGTGTCTTACAGTAATGTTTAATTGAAGGATAGGATCCAGCTAAATCTGTAAGTCCACTGAATGATTCACCTGAGTAAGAAGTTCAGAAGTAGATCCAACCATGTAGTAGTATAGCTATTGTGATACTAAAGTTGTTCTAAAAATTTCTGAAGCCATCTCTTGCTTTCATATCTATTCATCCCATGTATTAGCTTTTTATTGTGTCTTACAGTAATGTTTAATATGTATTTTTAAGAAATATATTTGGGAAGGTGCTCACTATTTTAAATCATTACCTTTTAACTCTCACAGGTGCTTATTTCTCTAAGTGGACGTGCAAATCACCACCCAGATTGCCACCCTTCTTTGGTCCACAAAGAAACAGAACCTTCTAGTTTATGTTCTCTTCTGCTGTTGAAGACAAGTCCTATCATATCAGATACTTATCCAGTGACAACTTAAGGACAGGTGAAAGATGAAAAGAAAAGTTATTTCACTTACCTCTCTTACCTCCTAGCACGTCTGATTTTATTCATGCCTGTCTTTAGTGATGTCCTATTGTACAGCACACAGCTTATCAACTGACACAAAAATAAATGCATAATAAATATTCTACAAGAGCAGACAAAGGGATTTGCTAAATATAAACATACTGTCTGGTCAGACTTCTACCCTCTTCCCTAAGGGTAAATACTGTTGTCTTCTGACATCTCTCAACTTCTTGCAGCGCCTTCTCAAGTGCCACTAGCAACTAGTAATTAGTCTAGTTCTCAGATGCCTTGTGTGTCAATAGAGAAAAAAGGCAACAATTCCTACACAGAGCTATTTTAACTCAACTGTTTTGGTTCTAATATTTAATAAATTGCTTGTAATGTTTTAATGTGCTGCTGTAGTGGCAGCATACCAGAAACATAAAGATAAGCAGTTGCTCCAGGCATGGAAGAGAGCTGGCTTGGCAGAAGTGTCAAGCATCTCATATGCAGTATCAGTTCAAGTAAGACAGGAGGCCTAGATGAAGAGAGTGATGTCTGGGAGAGGAGGAGAAGTCATCTGATTCAGTGAAAAAAGAAAAATACCATAAATTAATATTAACAGTCTTTTTTTCCTTATTTGTCCTATTAAAGGGTCAATGAACACTGGCTGCAGAGTCAAGAGCTGCCAAATTTGACTTTCAAGTGGCTTTTTATTGCCCTAACAACCAGCAAAGGGCACCTGCCTTTGCCCTAGGGCATGGGGGAAACATCAGAAGGAAAAAGCTTGAGCTAAAGAATTCAAAACATTTTTTCATTTAAAATTTTTGTGTGTTCTCCCACTTCTTGTTTTCTTTTTCCAGCTGACCTTAACAAAGTAAGGAGAAGAGGGTTTCTTCTGTCTCACTATTACTAATAGTTGAAATCTGATTTAGAGAAACAGGAACATTTAACATATTTTGCAGAGGGTTGAGATAACAAAAAGAGATCCAATATATTCCTGATGGTTTAAGCTTTCCTTTCAGTTTATATACTTGCACCTGGCAATGGAGCACACAATGATTCAAGTCCTTGGATACTGATAGTGGTTATATTTCTAGACTGGGGACAGCCTGAAGGTAGCATTTTCCAAATAATTTGTTGAAATAGAAACATATTTTCACCCATTAGCATATATTTGGCTTATGAGATCAAACATTGACACAAACTTATTATTTCTAAAATTAAACAAGGAAGATTTAGATTCCTTACAGAAATCATAACTTGGATTAAGAATACATTCATAATTATTATTATTCATAAGTATTATTCTGAGGGAGAATAAAATAAATGGGATGAAATCATTGAGAATGTTAGTAAATTTAAGGGAACAAAACCTCAGTTTTCATTCTACTATTCTCCTACATTATGTATCTTTGCTATTACCATTATTGTGAGAAAGTCATCTGCACTGCTGATCAGCCTTCCAAAAAAGGCACTTAAGAAAAGACCTGGGACAACTTTTAAGACAGGAGATAGTTAAAAATACTTCTCACTGTTTCTGTACTTCTCATGTGGTTTTGGTCAATGAAAATGTATCATTCGGTCTCATTGTATTTATGGTCAGTATCTGTTCTCTTATGTACTAAAGCAGGGCTACAAAGTCCAAGGTACCAACACTGTAAGGAACTTCAGAAATACAAACACATTTTATCTGTAGCATAAATAAAACATTATTTACCATCAGCAACATTTGTTCTAAAAAGCCCCGGGCCTGATTGTCCCCGTGAGATTAGCCAGAAGAAAAGACCCTCTAGGGCATGAAAAACCTCCTTGTAGAGAAGAGAGCACTGGTCAGCTACCTCTAGGACACCAACTGCCACTATTTGAGGTCTAGCATAGTTCTGCATGGGTTCAGGGATGTGTGAGGACATGCTGCTCCTGGTCCCAACCAGACCCCAGAGACAGTCTGTGAAGGAGCCAACAGGCTTTCCAGCTGGAGTGTGAATTTTCCATACAGTCAGACCTCACATGTACAGCTGTCAGCATAAGATCAAGGATGACCACTCTACTCATGCCACTGCTGCTTGGGAGTCTGAAGAGGAGTGGAAAGGACCTTACAGTTAGTAAGACACAACAAGGCCTCCAAAGCCTTGAGCTTCTGATAATGGATCTTTCACTACATCTGAAAAGGACTTTTAAGTTACAAGGGAATAACACTTCAGTACATCAGAGTGCAAGTACTTCAAAAACAAAAAGAAACCTGATCTTGTATCCTGTTTGAAGACATGTAAAAAAGAAGCCCTCCAAAATTAGGGACTGTGCAAACACCTTTGAATTGGAAGATCTGAAATATATTATGATGTACAAGTTCCCCTTTCCATTAATACAAAAGACAGTTTTTAATCACCTATCCAAACTAGCACTGGCATTTGGTTCTTACGGACTCTCATCTCACACTCCCTACTTGCAAAGCAGCAAATCCACATTGATCTCTTCAGCTGAAGATACAGAATTAAGTACTGTCTGTCTAATTTCACTAATTCAGCACAGTGATAATACAGTAGAAAATTAATAAACAAAGTTAACAATGACAGAAGTATGGCTATTAACTTCAGATTGGTCATTTGGCAGAAATGGAGAAAACATTAAAATTCTTTCCTTTAAAGCCTAGGGACTTGATGTGTGGAAAACAGATCTTCTTGCATACCTTTGTGGTTTTGAACATTACAGCTTAAGGCTTAAAACACTTCAGCACTTTCCTAGTCAAGGTAAGATTTAAGAATTCATTAAGTGTTCTCTTGAAACAAGGCTTGAGTTTCTTGCATTGTTATCTCGTGTTCACTGTGTATCGTATTACTGCATGAGTCTTCTAAAAAGTCCTGGCTACCTTTTATAATAATACATCAAATAGTTGTAGTAAGACTTGCATGTAGACCTATCATGAGCTGCCATCTCTACTTTTTGTGTGGAGTAGGAACAAGTGTAAGACAATGTCTGGGTCCATGGCAATATATGTGAAGTGGTCTAGCAAAGGAAGTTGACAGAACGAGATAAAACCATAATGTAATCTCCTAACAAAAAATTGTTTTCTTGCATTTCCTCCTGGGATCTGGGTATATTTCTACTCAGAATTCATCTGACAGTGTAAGATCCTTTGTAGTATACCTGTCAAAGCTAGGTTATAACCTCATCAGAGGAATGGCCCAGAAGTATGGATACAAATAAGACATTTTCAGAGTTTTTTTCATAAGCTACTGGTTTTGAGTGGTTTATAATCTGACTATTGGAATTTGCTTCCCTTAGAAAAAAGCATGGTAAGATAAAAGTCTATTGTACTATTTTTAAATGAGTAATGAAAGTTCACAAAAACATTGGGTTTTAGTTACATTTCTAGTGCCCAAATTGGTTTTGTTTCTTCTACAAATAAAGAAAAAAAAACAAACTCATTTAAAATTATCTCCCTCAGCTTAAAATTTTCCTGTGAATCATCTAGTTCTGGCCTTTATAATAAATGGTAAGATAAAAGTCTATTGTACTATTTTTAAATGAGTAATGAAAGTTCACAAAAACATTGGGTTTTAGTTACATTTCTAGTGCCCAAATTGGTTTTGTTTCTTCTACAAATAAAGAAAAAAAAACAAACTCATTTAAAATTATCTCCCTCAGCTTAAAATTTTCCTGTGAATCATCTAGTTCTGGCCTTTATAATAATCTGGTGGTCTTTTTTTTTACGAAAATTATATATTTCCTATGTTGACAGGCTTGGAGTCTAATTAGATGGGAAACCTGCGTAGAAAGTGGAGTAACATAAGAAACATATGAGAAAGTCCAAGAAAGTGTTGCGAAAGGGTAACACAGACAGAGAGCACTGCAGACTGGGGATCTTTCTCCATGGAAGAGGAACTAGGTTAGCAGCTGCCAGGAGAAGGACCCGGCAGTCTGGGAGTACCGAAGGTTTCCAAGAAGACAAGCACACACCGTAGGGCCCCGGGGTCCCTAACTCCTGCATCCAGAACAAGGGCACACCCGGATGGTAAACAGGGGGATCAGGTCCCCTGTATGCCTTCATTTCTGTTAGCGTGGCACTATGCTGTGGTCCACATAACCATGTGGGCCATGTAACCGATGTGACATCAGCAGAGTTATCTGTAGATATAATGGCTTGTAGCAGCACTGACTAGTCATATTTGATAATACATGGACTATACTGAGTTCCTCTGATATTAATGACAATTTTCTGAGCCTTCTTTCTACAGAAATTCAGAATGGAAATCTGTTTAAATGAGGCACAAAGGGAAGGCTTAGCTTCCTATCTCTTATGTTTCATTAAAGAGAAAGGGAAAGAAAAATACTAAAATCATTTTTTAAGCACCTTCTGTCAACTTTGGCTTTTACATTGTTTATGCAAATTACACATACACATATAAACTGCTAACTATTTATGCAGAGTAAGCATTCCTGTGCAAGATTAGTAGTAGCAGGTATGGTCTCCCACTGGGGGACTTATTCCCTATTTCTGCATTTTATTGCTTTGTTAACAAATGCAGATTTCTTGGTAATTAAACCGACCATTTAAAGTTCTGAAGTATGTGACCATGTTAAGATTTGCTGCAATTTATCCCCAATTATCAGGTTAGTACAGTAGAAGGGAGCTGTTAGCAAAGGAATGCGATAACAAAAAACGCCCAACTATAAAGAAACACAGTAGTGAATTATCTCTACCCTCAAATACTTAGGCTGACAACTGGTCTGAATAGGTTGTCTGACTAGTGAAGAGCCACTCACCTAGTAAAATTTTAAAGCTTTAAGCTTTATAAGAATTCTCCTTTAGTACTGATTAACCTGAAAACAATGTTTGAAGAGCACATGTAACATGGAGCATGTACTGCACTGATTTTTTTTCATGGGAACACAAAAGCAATTTCCAGGTCTGAATTTCAGTATAGGCTATTAATAAGTATTGCCTCCAGGGAGAAAATTATATTACTTTGGAAACAGCAAGATTTCCCTTGGGCTGATATAAGGGAAACAATAGGCTTTTTAAAGGTCTAAATTCAACATATTTTTTTTAAATAGCTTTTTCAAATAACAGTAAAATGAAGACGATACTAGTTATGTTGCAGTTTGATATAACCAACAAAACATTTTCCTTAATAAGGAATAAAGCCTGCTCAGTGAGTCTCTGAGTAATACCCAGGAAAATAAAGTTACCTCTAGTCTCCCTTATCACCTACTTCTCCTCTTCTTCTCAGTCAGCATTAGCCCAATTCTCTTCTAGGGCTGGCTGCAGGGTGGATGGACGTACCAAGTCTAGCACTTTGGGATGGTCTTGTTTTAAAAGCCATCTCAAACAAAGCTGGCACAAAAAACAAATCCAAGCCTTTTCTATAACATCCAGAGTGATTCTGGAGCTCTTTTCTTGCAGCCTTACCTGGATGATGTTCAATCAGAAAATGCAGAAAAGTAGTGGACAAACTTGGCTCTCATTTTAATGCCTGCGTCAACTTTGGCTTCTGTGATCTGTACTTATCACTGAGAGAGCAAGAAAGCAGCCGGTAGCTGTGAAAACTGAGGTGTCTCTGGCCAACCCCATCTCAGGTGGTCAGCCATTCTCATTAAACACTTGAGCCTGTCAGAAGATACGTGACGAGGTACCGCAAGAGGTCTGAGCAGACCAGAGCCCCTGCCCCATGGGGAGGTGACTGGGGGCATTTTGCTGGAAAGAGCATGCTAAAGGGCAGAAAAGGAAGCAAAAAATCCCTCTCTCTCTCTCTTCAGGGCTTCTGCTAGCAGCAACCACAAAAAAAAAAAAAAAAAGATTCTTGGTGGTGTTTTGACATGAAAATATTGAAAAACTGGAGATAAGTAAATCTAAAGGAATTGAAAGACATTCTTTCAGCCCATGTATTAGTGAACGATATAACAAGAGTAAATTTCTGCCATTTTATTCTTTTATAGCCATGAGGGACATCCAGAGATTTCATAGAAGGTGAGTAAAAGCCATCCAGTCTGTCTGTTTACCACTGATCTTCCCCTTGATATATTCCTCAGCCCCTATCGTTCCTCCCCCGAGAGCTCCTGTCACTAACACATCACTCCTCCTCTTGCCTTGAAGGGCGGTATCTGCAGCCTCTGAAAGGCTGTGCTAGTGCTGGTCTATTCATCATCTGGCAGACAATGCTCTCACAGACAATTCCATTAGCAATATCCATCTCAATGACAAAGTACGTCTTTTAGTGTCTGGTTTCCAACCACATAGATGTAAGTGTTGTGCTAGGCCCCTTTTTTTGACAGTGGAAATCACTGACCTAGTGCAAGTTGTGTTTATTACCCATTTCCTTTCAATCAGCTGGGTTGTCAGAAGTTTTGCCTTTAAAAATGGCCTGTATCCTTTGACACACACGCTGCTTTGGCTGAACTAAGAGAACTAGTAACAAATATTCAGCTTTCCACATAAGGCTAAAAAACCCCCACACACCTTGATCTTTGAAATCTGAAGCTTTGTTTTAAAAGACTAATCTTTCAAAATTAGGTTGAGAATATTGGGAAAGGACCCTTGCAAGCTATTGGAGCTCTGCACTTAACTTTACATTATTATTGTTGTTTAAATGAGGAAAGTAATCCAGTGAAAATTAAATGAGCAATTTTCATGTGAATGCCTCCAGGCATTATTAAGATTCACAGTACAAAGTGTCATGCTGCTTCATAATAAATTGATCTGAACAAAGTAGTAAATACCTACTGCCTTTATAATGGAGAAAACATTTTGCATTACCAATGTTTCTGAAACAGGCTGGCTGAACTGATTTTTTTCCCTAAATACTTAGTCAGAGGTTAAATGCTCCAGCATTTTCCAGTGGCAGCATCCATCCTCCTATACTTTGGCAGCAGGCAAAATAACCCTGATTAAATTAATCAGTGTCTTCAGCTATTGTTGTGCTCGTTATCAACCTTCTAACTTTGTATGTTCTGAAGATATATCCTTAAGTGCAATAATTGTAGGCATTGGTTCATTAGCCAGTATGATCAACATGGGTTATCAAAAGCATTTTTCATGCATAACAAATAGATCAAATTACTAAAACAATAAAAGAAATATCTGAGATCTACAGTAGGTCGATCTACATGATGTAATATTTCACTAACATAATTACAAGCAGTTTTATAATAACTTAATCTTCCACCTTCTTTTGTCTAAAGGAGACCAGAGATACTCTGCTGTTTCCTGCAGAAAGCTTGTGCCCCGGCTGGCAAAATGTCAGGTGAAATTAGACTATATAATGAAGAAAATGTTATTTTAGATGTGATACACTCCCTTTAGAAATATTGCTGATTGCACACAGGCTGTGTAATTACAGACACTGATGAATTGTACTTCATTAGAATGACAAAGTGTCGGCATTGGTGAGACATTTAACCCACCCAATATTAAATGAACACAACTCAAGTACACTTTTAGGATCATCATAATTTTAAAAAAACAACGTAGGGGGATGCTTAAGGAACATGATATCAATATATGCATTTTTCCCCCAAAGATTAAAATAACTCAGTATTTAATTTATTTTCTCTTTTTTTGGCAAGAGAAATCCTGTGAGTTTTAATATTTTCTCTTGACAAAGAAATGTAAAGATTGCCATTAGATTTCCATTGGAAGCTTCCACTGTCTTGCATGATAGGCAGAGTTGCATTATTTTTCTTTTTTCCATATGAACCGTGATACATTTTAAGTCTGGCACACTTAATTTTCTAAGGGAGTGACACTAAAAGGAGAACTCTTACTAGCTGTTGATCGACTGACCTATGCCTGATGATAGTTCTAAGCTGTGCAAATGCACAAGTATTCTTTCTTAACTTAAGAAAAAAGTACTTACCTATGGAGAAGAGGAATAACAAATAATGTTGGGGTTGATCCTGCCTTCACTGGGATCAAGAGCAAAATTCTGACTGATTTCCAAAAGCAGCAAGTTTGGATACAAGACTTTTTGTGCTACAAATTCACTTCGTATTTGAAGATGCCAGCAAAGAAAAGGTTCATTTATGCTGAACTAGTCAAATCAGCTGTATTTGCCAGTTTGAGCACACTTTTTAACTCAGTGATTGTGGTCTTCACTGCATTTTTTTTGAGATGGCTACACTTCTACAAAGTTACACTACTGTGTAGTTCATAAGACATTGACCTGAAAAACGCAAATTTAAAAAAAGGAATATTTATAATATATAGTATTATAAACATATATTAAATAAAGTCATATATAAGGAATATGCACAATAACATGAGTAGCAAACTCAGTCATGTAAATAAATCCAAATTGCACAAAACTTAGAAAGGTAAATGTTTGTTTTGTGTACAAATTATATAATTTCTTCTTATTAGTTGACATCGCAAAGCCTTTCACCTTGACTTTTTCTGTTGAAAAGTTTTGATTTATGGCTTCTGTTTCTTGAGGATTCTGTGAATCCTCACAAATGAGCAGATTTTGCATATTGTTCCAACATGCTCCCTAAAGGGAAAACTGCTTCCCTTGCACAGAACACTAAAATTAATTGGAAAAAAAAAGAAAAATCAGGAAAAACAAAAGATCAACAATGACCTGATCATGCAAGCTCTCCTCATATGGCATTTACTGGACGGCCACTGTAAACCTGGCTACTCACATGAGTGTTTAAAAGACTGGACCGCTTCATACTCGCCTTTCACATCAAATTTGGATAACCAGGATAAATTTTCTGGAATTAAGCTATTGAAAGTTCTTCCCAGCACAGCGGTTGTATATTCCTCTACAGCTACATATTTCTGTTTGGGCTTGATCATTTTTAGCCAATGCCTTGGCCCATTTTACATCCTCCCTTATGCTCTATACCGCTGCAAGGGATGGGCAGTGGTCCCTGAACCCAACTCCCTCTATCAAACCTACGTATCAGCTGAGAATAGCAAGGCACAGGCACATGGCCGAAACGAGAGAGAATACACGGTCTGTCAGTGTTAATCCTTTTTAATATTCCACTTCACACCAGAGAGGATTTAATTGTTTCTTAAATGGCTCCAGGGCCTCTGAATGAGCAAACTTGTCTAACAGAACAGACATTAATTTGAAAGAATCTTTGTAATAAATACTGATCTATCATATCCATAGATCATTCTGGAGATGCAGCAATCTCTCCTTGCCTAATTAAACAGTGCTAATATGAAAATGCGGGCCAAGCCCATAAAGCACAACAGATCTGCCAGAGTGTGGAAATGCCTGGAAGTCACGAGCTCTGGGAAGAGAGGCAGAGGCACGCACGAACTCCGCCTGCATGCTAATGAACTCCACCAGATCATAATCCATACAGATGTAATTTAAATTCCCTTCCACAACTTCAGCCTCGACGTCTTCTAATTAACCCTCAGCCATGAGATAAGCAGCCGTACAGAGTTGGAGATAGCACAGCAGAGGTGACAAAAGGCAAAAGACTACTCCTTGCCACTTCTCTTCCCCCAGGATTTGAAGGTTGTGTCAGTCACTAAGCCAAACTTGGAGGGGTAATCAAAATGTCATTTACTTCATCTCCCTGTGGCATTTTAACCTTTACCCTGCAAGCATTCCTGGATTTAGGACTGGCAAGAACATTTTAGTAATCATAAAGCACACATTTCCACAGACACGCAGCAGTGTTTAAAAGCATTTCACTCCCACTTGGGATGGAGCTTTGTTAGAGATGGCAGACAATATTTCACCAGCTTGGCTTACGTTTTGCACAGACACTCAGCTTCCTACAGAGGTTTAGGTCTAAGGGAAGTCTGCCGATTTATTGCCAACTCCAGCACTGCCCAGACTTGCAGGGAAACCATAGAAGAGAATTGCTGGGCTTTATTTCAAGTGGTGCCACAGCAACTCAGCAGTGCTGCATTTTATTTTATGTGGAATCCCGTTACAAACTATAGACCAGCTCCCCAAAACCGTTTCCCTCCAACTGTCTATAGATGGGATCTACAAATTGCAATTCTTCAACAGCACTCCAACGCTACCCTAACATATAATGGCGTAGATCTGGAGGGACCCTTCTGTTTTCAATAAAATTACTCACAATTTACACTTGTTAAAAGCAGAATTTGTCAAAGTGATGTAGTAATCACAATTTAAGATAAACTGCTGGCTATGTTTTTGGGCAGTTTTGGTTTTTTGTTTGTTGTTTGGATTGTTTTTTTTTTCAATAAGTGGTAACAGACAGATGTTCCCAGCGAGTATCCAGAACCCTGCTACTTTGCCCACAATTAACTGAAAAGTATTTGAATGCCCATTTACCAGTATTTGCATATATCAAAAGGTTTTGCCCATGCAGATGTATGCAGGTGTTCAGTTTCATAAAATGGTCCTCATGTTTGGGGTTTTTTTAATACAACTCAGAAATCTGAAGGAGTTACACAAATTGGCGAATGACTAATCTCAGCTTTTCATCTTTGGTGTTATTTTCAAATCAAGTTGAGTGATCCCTGTAGTGATTATTTTCTAACATCTGGCTGGTAGCTTATTTGAAGAGAGTTGGTGGCCTCATTTTGAATTCTAATGAAGACCACGCTGCATAAATCACTGACGTTAGATTCCCTACTGGCCCACTTGGCAGAGCAGTCCTCGATAGGAAGCTGAAGCAAGACAAAAAGAATTAAATGTCATTATGTCCCTGCAACTGAATAATCCAGATCAAGGATTGTCCACAGCATCTGAGTGTGACAGCCACAGTCAGTCTTTATGTAGTTGAGGGGCAAAGTTAAGGACTAAACTTCAGGTCTCTTGATGTAGGACATATCATGTGTTCTACAGTCACTTAGAAAGTAATGATTTTTTCTTTCATCCCTAAGAAAGGCAAAAGGCCACACTGGGATTTAACTTGTATGAACAAGTATTTTTAGACAGACAATACTGAAATGCTTTGTCAAACTACATGCTACTGTATTCCTATATTCCTAACAGACAGTCATAGCACAGACTGAGACAGGGGAAAAAAACTGATATATGCTAAACTTGACAAGTGAGTCAGAGTCTACTTGCTTAGGTGTCAGGTCTTTTATTCCATGCTGTGCTCTAAATTCAGCATGGGAGAGGAGGCACTGCTATAAGTCTTGGTTGCAGCTTAAAAACAGGGGAAGCTCAGGTCTGTTAGAGACATCCTGAAAATATAGAGAATACATGATCTGTACGGCTGATTTCCTCAGCTATATCTACTGCATGTATTAATTTATGCACAAATATAGCTGTATGTATAATGGTCTTGCTTTTCTCCCTACCGGCTCTGCAGAGTTAATGTAATGTTAAGCATTTTCATAAATGATCACTATCTGTGGTCTTCAAACTGAGAGAGCTCTCACCCTGCATGAGCTATACTCTGCTTTTCCTCTGTTGACTATGAGAGATCTGAAGTTTGCTGAGCTCATTTCACATTGAAGGAGTCGTCCTTCACAGTCAAAAGAGCTGAATTATCTTAAATTTACACTTCAAGCAAGATCTCAGAGCAAAATGGAAACATATGTTTCACATTAAGTACTATGACCTAAAACCAGTACAGAAGTATTCATAGTGACTTTAGTATGTGCTCGTTTACTGCATGGCAGTGAGTATGGGCATTGAGAATGCCATCTACTGGCAGAAAAGAACGAGGGAGAGTAAGCCCCTGGCAGGCAATTTCCAAAAAAGGGAAAGGGTAAGAAAGCATGATGTGGGTCGTTAGTTTGTTTGGTTTGGGTTTTTTTTTTAATTGTCCATTTCAAGTTTTTTAAACCAAGTAGGTGTAACTGCATGATATGATGCTGAATTTTATGTAGAAACTTTGGTGGGAATGAGTTTTGAACATGAAGTGTATTATTACAACTTAATTTTGTACCGGAAAAGGATAATGTTTGAAAATAGTAACAATTTAAAAGACATCAGAGATAATAAGAAAACATTAATAGAGCTGCAAGACTGAGATTGCTCGTACTTTCCTATGCTTCCTCTTATTTCACAGGATCTCAAAAATTACTCTCAAGTGTTCTTTAAATATTTGGTGAGAATATTTAGAGTCTAAACCTTTGACACTAAAATCTGAAAAAGCATCAAACTCAGCAGTGAATCTATTTGTTATTGTGCCATCAGCTATAGCAACTGTGATTCCAAGCTTTACATGGCCAGTTTGTGATTTGATGGCAAATAATCATCTTGGTGGAGAACATCTGTCCTGTTAACTTCACTTACAAAGCAGTAACTGTTGTCGTAGTAGTATGGCAAGGAAGATCCACATAAGGTACATCTCTGCTGGTTTGAGAACCATGATTACCATGACTTACTGTGACATATAGAAAGACTGCAGGAGGAACAGCATGGCGAAAGGAAGAAAAGTAAGTGTCATCTAGGATGAACACAAGCTTCTCTGCAGTCTTGAAAATACCTGTTAATATCAAAACTCAGCATTTTGCTCATTTTAGGAAGCAGAAGGGAACAGGATACAATGTTTAAAATAAGCTGAAGAAATAAAAAAATAAATCAGGAAAATGGGAAAAATAGTTTTGGACATCAGTGTCACAGAAGGAAGCCTTTGCTCTGTGCTTTGTCCATGCAAAAACTGCCCTTGCAGAGACACCAAAGCTGTCTTTGAAACACGGCAGTAGAGCCCTGCCAACTCAGAGCTGTGGCAAAGCTGAATACTGATGTGATGAGATGCTCCTAATGGTCTTCTGAGAAGCCCATCACTGATGAGATCATTCTGCTCCCAGAGACTGAAGTCTGGGGCTGCACCTGCATGGGGTTGCACTGTCCTGGGTAGAGGTACCAGCTCACCTGGAGCTGGTAGGGTAGCTCTGCATACGGCTGCCTTGCACCACCACTCTTTCACTTCCAATAGCGAAAGAAAGCTTTTAAAGTGGTCCCTTCTTTTACAGTCATCCCTACTTTTTTGTAACTACAAGTCAAGACAAGTAGGGAGAAAGTGTTATCTTGCCAGGACTGGAACATCGCCCTGGGCTGAACATACCACACTAACTACTGCCCCCCTGGAAAGCAGCAAGCACTGTGTTAAAAACTCATTTGACTCTCAGAGCACTCTAGGAAGGCCTGAGATGCACGGGAGGACACAGGTAATTTCATAGATGCCCAGCTGTCTCCAACATCAGCAGGGAAAAAGACTCAAGTTGGGAATGGACTGAAAGTTAGAGGAGCATCAACTCTGCAAATACATAACATGCTGTGTGAAACTAAAAAAAGTAGAGACTTGTAAAATAAAGTAAATCTCTAAGTTTCCTCCATCTCTGCAAGAAGCTGATTTCTTGGCCCAGAATTTGCGTTCAGTTTAAACCAATTTAATTACAAAGGGAGCACACAGGACAGAAGTCAAAACTATACCTTCTTAGGTAAGTATGGCTCTAACATATGATTGTATTATACTGTTCAATGGACTGAATAGTAAGTCTATACTGTTTAAGGAAATCTGAAATTTGCATCTCCTCTTTCCTGTGATTACTGTCTATAAATGGTTGTGGAGGACCCACATCCATTAGCATAGCCCCGCATTTGGGTTTCCCCCACTCAACAGCTCCTCCTAACAGATTAATACTATCTCATCCTCCTGATCTACACAAAATGAGAATGTCGTCAAGGTCTCCCAATCAACACAAAATGAGAATGTCGTCAAGGTCTCCTTCCACATGATAATCCCCTACTTGACATACAATGACATTATGCCACCAAAGCTGGAGGCAAATTGTGATTCTTATTGTAATTACAGGCTTTAATAGGTATAGAGGGTTGTTAGGTGCAGAGCAACTATTCCCACTAGGGCCTCTTCAGGAATACAACTGGTGCAGCCAAACTATTTATGCAGTTGAGACAGTGCTATGATCAAAGGATTCCATCCTTACTTTTAAAGAGTCACTTAAATAATACACCATCTCCATTTGGATTTCTTTTTGGTGCCTTCCATGTCTTCCATCTGTTATGTTGAAAGGTGGTATGTTTTTCATTTGATCCAGCAAGTCACGTTGTAGGACACAATAAAAAAAACAAACAAAAGACCATTTCAAGCTTTTTTATATGTAGTGGATTGAAATGTAAAAAGCATGGCATTCTATAATACAATTACTGAAAAAGTGGACAGAAAGATTAAAATTTATGAAGTTTCTAGGAAATGTTAAATGTACAAAAACCTAATTGTTATTGAAAAATATTTAAATCTTCCAAGTCTAATGAACTTTTAGAATCTGAGCTTTGCAGCTAGTAATGATAAGTTTGAAAAATTCAATAGTGCTAGAAAAATTATTATTAATAATGCCATTAAATTATTAGCTTATGACAAGCATTAAAACCTATCCAGAGATACTCTTGAAGGCATTGCCTTCTATATCTATTTAAAGCACTGGCTAAATAGAAAATAAATTTTTATTCATTTTTTTCAATTTGTCTAAACTCCGTGCAGGTTCTAGAAGACCAAGAAAACTTCAGGACACAGCCTGACGTTAAGAAAGCATGCTGGATGGCCACAATACCCATGGCCAGGATGTGCACTGGATGTTTCAAAGCCCCAAGATCAGAAGCAAGACCCCTCCACTTGGGCTCTTCTTAGGGGTCTGTCAGACTTCATCCCATATTTATTTCTCAGAAGTTCAACAACGGTGCCAGCAAAAAACCATGACTTGAACACAGAAAGATGAAAGCAAGGCTTCCCTCTTCCCTGTTTTAATATTTTTCTAGTCTGTTTTGTCTGCCCCCTGTGTTCAAAACAGTTTGCGTTATGCCAATTTCCTCACACTTACAGTGATCCAGGAAACTTCAGTCCTTTCCTGATGGTCTTTTGAAATGACTCATCCAAGACTTGAGTCCTGCTCTTGTTAATGGATACATATATGATTATTAAGAAACAACCCTTTCTAGAAGAGTTTACTGGCTCTGACTGTGATGGAGTTAACTTTCTTCACAGCAGCCAGTAAGGTGCTGTGTTTTGGATTTACGTCTAGAACAGTGTTGATAACACACCAATGTTTTGGCTATTGCTGAGCAGTGCTTGCACAGCATCAAGGCTTTCTTTTGCCCCACTCTGCCTGCCAGTGAGTAGGCTGGGGGTGGACAAGAATCTGGGAGGAGACAAAGCAGGGGCAGCTAACACAAGTTGGCCAAAGGCATGTTCCATACCATACAATATTATGCTCAGCAACAAAAGCTGGAGTAGAGGGAGAAGGTGGGGTTTTTAGTCTCCAAGGTGGCTGTGTTTGGAGACTGGCTGGGCATTAGTCTGCCTGTGTGAGGTGGTGAGCGATTTCCTTCACTTTGTTTGTTGTTTTTTTCCTCTTTCCTTCATCTATTAAATCATATTTATCTTGACCCATGAGTTTTCTTGCTTTAGCTTATGAGACCTAGAAAAGCTTACGAGACCTAGAAAAGCTTATCTGAGACTCAGGACTTGGGAGCCAAAGCTGGGATCAGTCTTTTCTCCAAAAGAGCTATAGAACTACCATAAAACTGGGACAGCTTCCAAAGGCTGCCTTTGGCAGGGGGGATTTGACTTCCAGGTGAAAGTCTCCATAGCTCATTAGAATCACTCAGAGATTACACAGCCTAAGAATATGGCTTATCTCATAGAGGTTTTTTTGGTTTGGGGTTTTTTTTGTGGGTTTTTGTTTGCTTGTTTTAAATAAAACCCTAAGCTTCCCAGAGTTCTGATGGGCAGAATCTCCAACACACAGCTATGCAGGAGATGGGGACATAGGGACTCACGACAGTGACTCATCTCACCACTATAGACAAGCTCTCAAGTACCAAAAGACATAAAGTTGCAACATCAAAATAATACTGAAATTCACATAAATTTGTTTCTGAATTAGTTATTATTTTAATATTTTTTTTAAATTTAATTTTTGTCTTGTATCAGCAACTAGTTTTGAATCATAAACAGACTAATTCCAACCAGTAGAAAAGCCAGGAACCAGAAGAGTCATGTCCTTACATTTATGAGTCTATGCTGCACACACAGACAGCAGGCAAACCCAGGTCATCAGGAGCACTGGCTTTTCTTCTAGACTCTAGGAACAGATTGCCACCAGCAACTACAGGCCAAAAGTAACCATCAAGTCTTTTTGGTGGGACCAGCTGGGGGTTTGATGCAAAAGCACAGACCTCTGTTACAGAACTATCCAGCTTTCTATTTGTGACTATTACTGACTGAAGTGTGTATCTTCCCTACCTACTCACAGGGACTGTGAGGTACCATGGGATACTCCCAGCAGCCTACAGATAGATCTAGATACTAGACAGCAGTCTACACACCTGGATCTGCAGCCAGCACTAATGCATCTCTTGCATTTGTCTCTACAAAGAGAGCTCCTCATGCTGTTGCAAGGCTGACAGCAGCAGCCACAGTGGCAACTCTCATTCTACAGTTGGCAACAGGGATGAACATGTGCTCCCCATTCCACTCAGTCTAGAGACAAGGAGTGTCTCAACTCTTCTTCCCTGGATCTGGTCCTATTACTGAATACAGTGGTAGGCAACTCACTGCAAATAAAGCACCATTTTTATCTGGCAAGAAAGCAGTTAAAATGTTCACTTTCTCCCTCGTTATGTGAAAATTTGGTCCTTGTTCTACCTTAAAAATACTACATAGTATTTCCTCTAATCCAAAGTCCAATCCAATTATTTCAGTGGCCTTTGGATCAAGTCTTTTGTCATTATAAAGTCCAATTAAAAACATTTAATATTTCTCTCAAGTGATTGATAAACTGTACCAGAAAGTAACAGAAAATCCAGGCAATTAAAAAAGATACATCTTTACAAAATTAAGAAAAACAGACATCCGAGAAAAATGTTGCCCACGACAACCAGAAACTAGATGAAAAAAGTGGCAATGATGTTCTGGTTACACATTTATTATAAATCCATGATGGAAGAGATGAGAGGTAGGTTGTCTGTAAATGATACTGGGCAAGGGTCAAAAATAAAATATTGTTTTTCTTCAATTTTTCTTTCAATTTCTTCAGTTTCAGATGTCCCACATAGATAAAATGTTAGAACAGAAAGATTGAGGAGTCTTGTAAGGGACAAATTAAGACTTATAAATGTGTAAGTTTTTCTTAAATAACCCTTAACAAAATAACCCTTGGGAATATACCATTAGGTATGCTGAATTATCATTCTAATAAAGAGGAATAGGGATTCAAATTTCATAATGGAGTTAAAATTCTATCATTATTCACAACTAACTTAATCCCACGCCTCTGGTAGCTGCCTCACACAGGTCAAAAACCTGTTCCTGTAATATATGGGCTATTCTAAGACCACTGAACTCATTGTATGTACTTGTAATACAAGGCATTTAAAAATAACCTCTCAGTCATTTTGCTGATTCACGCTAACAGCTTAGCATCAGCAGGTACTGGTGTTTTGGCAGCAATGTAAATTCATGCTAATTTTCTTTGAGATCATTCCTAAAAAAGCAGAAGTGGAAGTCAGTGCCAGAATGATTGTCACATAAATGCAACAATTTATTCACTGAAAAAAAGATGAAGTCACTTATTAGCCCATCTCTGGAATTTTTATTAGTACTAAGAAAGGAAGGCTTTGACAATTCATGTATCCGAACATATAGGCTGTTACACTGTAATCCTCTCACGAGCCACCAAAATCCTAGCATCCCACAAAAAAAAAAAAAAAAGCTCGGGAGCGGATGAGAGCACTGCATGAGTCCCCCAGCTGATTGTCCCCACGAGGACACTGGGGCTCCCCGGCCTCGCGCCACCAGGCAGCCCCACTGCTGCAGCCCTGGACCGCTGGCAGCAAGGCCCTGCGGGGACGCCCATTCACAGCCGCAGCAGCGTCAATCAGCTCAATTCCCTATTCAAGTCCTATTCTGCCTCCATTTTCTTTCTTCCAAGGCACAAATACTTCAATACACAAAACAAGTCTGGTAGCCAACTAAAATTAACCTCTCCAAACATATACTGAACTAAAATGACTCCACTCGATAGCTATTCCAGCTATCAGTCTGCAATAGCTGAAGAATCACAGTTATAGGATGTCACTAAATATACATACCAGACTACTTGAGATTTTAAGCGAAATTAATTCCTAGGCACTTAGTGATGGTGCTCTGATACCAGCTGAGAAATCTGGTCATGACTTCTTGGCTCTTTTTCTTTCAAGTTATAGGTTTTGCTCAAGTACCTATGTCCTCTTACTTGACAAATTTTGATGAACTGCAGTTTTCAGTAAGACAGCACTAAAACCATGCCCTTTAGGATTTTATCAGCGACTCCACGAGCTCACATGGCAAGCTACTAGGTGTGATATTACCTGGGTTTAGATCTGCTTTGGCAAAGGCAATGGGACTATACACCACTTCGGCAAAGTATGGAGCTGTGGGCCTTGATGACCAAAATTCCCAGATCCAAAAATTCTCCACAGGATACTAACAGTCCTAAACAGTAACTTTTGAAATGGTA
Organism: Aptenodytes forsteri; assembly: GCF_000699145.1. Classification (NCBI taxonomy): domain Eukaryota; kingdom Metazoa; phylum Chordata; class Aves; order Sphenisciformes; family Spheniscidae; genus Aptenodytes; species Aptenodytes forsteri. The sequence continues at coordinate 1,403,775 of NW_008795321.1, forward strand.
ACTTTCAGAATGAAAGCTGTTAAGGGTTTTTGGGGTAATGACAGTTTCAGAGAACAATAACCTTCTTTAGGAAGCCTGAAGGAGGCAAGCCCACTGCTGATGATGATGCAGGTGGCTGCCAAGGGGACACTGAACATGTCTCGCACTTTGCCAAGGTCCCCCCTGGCCGCAGGCAGGATGGCAAAAATAAATTCTTGGGCACAGGTAAGGATGACTCACTTAAGCCAGTGCAGTCACCAACTGCTGACTTATGGGCAACAGGAGACCTCCCGGTACTGCTCAGATAGGAAATGCATCTTCCACAGAGAGACGTTCTTCATAACAACAGGACAGAGCACAAAGTAGCCACAGTGCATTGCTTGAGCGGTATTTCTTAGAAGGTTAGGGGTGACTAGCTGCTGAAAAGCTATTTAAATAAAAAGGATTTCATCTAGACAAGGGCTTGAATACACACCAATGCAACAGTCAAGTGTCCCCAGGTGGAAGCTGAAGGACAAAACGGCAGGTAGAATCATAGAATCATAGAATCATCTATCACTTGTTACTTCGGAGAAAAGACCGACACCCACCTCGCTACAACCTCCTAGTTGTAGAGAGCAATGAGGTCTCCCCTCAGCCTCCTTTTCTCCAGGCTCCAGGCTCCCAGTTCCCTCAGCCGCTCATCATAAGACTTGTTCTCCAGACCCCTCACCAGCCTCGTTGCCCTTCTCTGGACACGCTCCAGCACCTCA
>NW_008795321.1:1405579-1414277 GCF_000699145.1 Aptenodytes forsteri
TAGGCGGGTCACCTGGTCATAGAAGGAGATCAGGTTGGTCAAGCAGGACCTGCCTCTCATGAACCCGTGCTGGCTAGGCCGGATCCCCTGGTTGTCCCGCTCATGCCTTGTGAGCGCCCTCAAGATGAACCGCTCCATAATCTTCCCTGGCACCGAGGTCAGGCTGACAGGCCTGTAGTTCCCCGGATCCTCCTTCCGGCCCTTCTTGTAGATGGGCGTCACATTGGCAAGCCTCCAGTCATCCGGGACCTCCCCCGTTAACCAGGACTGCTGATAAATGATGGAGAGCGGCTTGGCGAGCACCTCCGCCAGCTCCCTCAGCACTCTCGGGTGGATCCCATCCGGCCCCATAGACTTGTGAGTGTCCAGGTGGCATAGCAGGTCATTGACTGCTGGTGTGGAAGTCTTGCAGATGGGCCCTCAATGGCTTCAATGGCCCTCAATGGCCCTCAATGGCTTCACCCTCCCACACCCCCACCGCAAAACCCATTTACTTACTTTTTTGTGATGCTGCTTTATGCAGCAGAAACTTTTTTTAATTAAGAAAAGATTGGTAGGTACAGCTGCAATTTCAACAGAGCTCTTTCCAAGACTTTCCACTTGCTCTGCCTCACTACTAGATACACAGTTCCTTTTCCAGCACGTACATGTTACAATTCATTGTTTGAATTTTTTGTCCTTGTGATGTTAACATAAAATGGAAGTTATCAGTACATGACAGAGAAAACAGAGGCAAGCACTGGAGTACCCATTTTAAGACTTGTTGCCTGTTGTCTTGGCAACCAGTTAATAAGCTCTGTTACTCATTTTTCACTAGCACCTGACAACACCTCTGCAAGATTTGGTATTATTAAGGAGTCTGCTAACTCAGCTGCTTTACAAGGTATCAGAAAGATCTGCTGGCATTTCCATTCTGAATCCAATTTTTCAGGAATCATAAATCATCCACAGATTGCCCAGCAGCTGAATATAGGATGCACAAATACCACTGCGACAATCCATTCCCTTGAAAAGAGCACAAAAAAGAGTGTTGGGATCCGGTCATGCTCCCTGCAGTATCAATATGTACATTGCTATTCACTGCACAGGGAGAAGGATTAGACCTCAAATTCCTCAAGTGAAAATACGTGAATGCTTTGACAGACATTCTCTCACATGTCTCTCCTTTGACATTGCAGGCATATGGCGTGGGGACAGGGTTGACCCCGTTTCCTCCAAGTTTCCTTTTGGAGAAAGAGTCCTACCCTTCACATTGCTGCTGTGCATATCCCCAAGCTGCTTTGAGAAGCATACAAGCATGTACTGAGCCAGCACTGCAATTACCATAATTAAACATTATAATCAAACAGGCTTCAGTCAGCAGTCAGAACTGACTACACTAGGAGCTGTGCAGACACACTAGATGACTCTACCGTTCCTCAAGAGTAAACTGTCCCTATGTGTGAGTTGCACAGAGAGTTCAGTCTCAAAGAACTGAAAAAAAGGCTGCTTAATTACATCCCACAGACTACCCCGTCACCTTGGATGAATACTTTCCTTGGACAAAAGGTCACCTAGTTACCCAAATTCCACAGAATTTCAGTTTGGGACCATAAGGGAATACATACTTACAATCATCTCTTTAGTATGAATGTTGACCATTTCACTGGTTAAACACTCAAAATTCAACATTTGGGTGTTGTAACAGAAATCAAACATTCTGAAATTTTGTTAACAAATGGCAACAAAAAATCCTTCTTCATAGCAAACAGTAGAGAGGATACAAAGGAACCTCATGCAGACTCAACATCAGAGAACCACAGAGAGAAACTAAAATAAAAGATCCTCTGATCTGTGCAGTGGGATTCTGGAGGTGCCAGTGGGCTTCCCCACAAAATTTTAGACAAGAAATTGGTCAAGAGGTCTAACTTTATTCCTGGATGTTCCCTTTATCCAAGTTTCAGGCTCCCTTAATGCTCTTTCAGCACAGATTTTGGCAGTTTATTGTTTAAAGACTGAGCAGTGGTGAAAAACACATTCATTACTGCTTGTCATAGAGATGTTGATGGGTTCCAGTCACATGCAATTAAGCTGTAATTCAACACAATGACAGACTAAACAGGCAAGTCTAGACAAACAAGAAAATCAACCAAAAATACAATTCCTAGAGAAAAATTCCTAGAGGATTCTATAATCTTTCTGTTGAAAAGAAAGGGTGCATCATCTTACTTTATTCATCATATGAAAGCAGAGTATTTGCTTTATTTTAAGTCATGCAATGGTATCAGGATGTATCACCTAAACAAGACAGAAAAAATATTAGACACGCTGGAATATTTTTGCTAAAGGAAAAGCACAGGATCTTTTTTCTCCCTGAAGTTTTAATGTTAAAAATGGGATGCATTGCATCTTGCACTCCTTAAAGATAAATTCTGCTAATTTCACTTATCAGAATACCCTCTCTGTAAAACAAAGCAACTAGTGTCACTGAGAAGTTGAATTGGCTTCATGACATTTAAACTGAAATGAAAGACATGTATTCTAGGCCTGAGTTTACTTCCGTGTAAATCAGGAACGACATGCCTTGACTCTAAATCTTCACACTGAGTATTGCTGTATTGGTTCTGTTGGTTTTCAAACCAGGGGAAGAATCATAGGGATTTTTTTTTTTTTCCTTAACGCTGGCAATGTTTTACTCTCTATACATATGGGGAGATACAGCAAAATCTGTTGTAACCTGTGCTGCGAGAGGAAGAATTAGTTACACAAGACATTTTGGTACAGTATTCGAAATCATGAGGTCAATGCTGTCAAGCTGGCAAGACACCAGATCTCTTTGTCAACAGTGTATAGCAACTGACCTGAAGAATGTGATGTAGTAGCATGATACAACATTTCATAGGCCTTTTTCACCAACTTAAGAGATGTTCCTGAAGCTGGAATTTATAACACTCGTCAGTACAAGGTTGTACTAGTCAACGTGCACATGGCCACAATGGTTTCACCAATGAAAGCAACCTCTACTCCTTAGGTTATATATTTTTACATGAAAACTGTGATTAATTTCACCCATGCTCACTCAGCATTTGTGTTAAAGTAATGAGATGTTAGAAAACTTACCGAACACTTGATTCCCATGCAACCAGAACAAAATCAAATTTTACACTTCACAAAATTGGATCTAATTTTTTTGTTTTGTTTTGCTTTATTGTATGAATCCTCTAAAGGAAGGACAGGCTTGAAGAAAAGGCAGCAAAAGAGATTTAGTCTTATGAGCCCTGTAAATTTCTAATTTCCTCATACAAGCCAAAGAAAGTTCCTGTGAGTCAAGGTAGACCCTCCACCCCTCAGCTTTTCATACCAAGAAAGAGAAAAGTCCAAGCCCTTTGGGATGAAACATGGGGCTTGATCTGTGCTTGCACAACAGCCATGACACCGTTTCTGGCTCTATCAAACTGTAGAGCTAACCTTTCGGGTTATTTTTTTGTTATGTGCTCTACCTACCACAATAAGCTTCAGCCTCTGTGACTATTAGATTGGTGCTATGTAAACAAACCGTTCAGTCAAAAAGTGAGTTTTACTTAACTTTAATGTGGCCCTAAAATCAAATCTACTACCAAAGTAATCATGGTGATATACATGAAGCTAATCTAAAAGGCTGATTTTAAAGTTAAGTTGGGAGAAAGTTAAAACAAATTATAATTTTCAAGCCATATTTTAAAATAAAGGAAAAAAGTTATTAATTGTAAAGAATCACAAATGAAAGTGGGCCATACAATTCCAGAGTGTATTTATTAATTCTGCTCTTAAAAAACCAAACAAACAAAAACTTTGTCAAACACTTCCAAAAACTCACCTCGAACTTCAGGAGAGAATCGAGCTGAATGGCGAGACACAAAAAGTTTCAGTTCTTGATCCAAGTTGCATTCAATCAAGTTTGTGTCCCATGAGCGGATTCCTAAAATTCAAAATACAAAACACATCTAGCTTGACACATGAGCACTGGAAGTTTTAACTGAGTATTTCTCCATTTGCATTCATGCTATTTGCATATTTCTAAGTTCCAAACCCAGCCTCTCTTCCTTTCAAGGCACACAGCTATTTTTTGGAAAGTGCCTAGTGCTCAGAAGGAGCACTCTGGACAGGAATCGTTCACAAGCAAGAGGAAATCTGCCTTTCCAAAGGATGACCATCCTTTAAGGCCCCAGCTTTAGGACTGTTGGTCCCACATCCTAGTAGCCACATTACAAGAAGTTACTGAAGTCCCTGAATTGACTTTAAAATAGCAATACACTGATTTACAAAACTGAAAGAGTGAATCACGTGGAGGACACCTTAAGTCGCATTGCAGGACCATTGTACTTGTCCTTCTGAGAAAAAAAAAAAAAGACAGCATCACCTAGCATGTTGCAAATTAATAATTAAATACAAAGTGTTAAATTGCTGACTTTTTCATTCAAAAGCTTTGAAGCATCCCATATTTTAAATTCAAATTTAAGTGATCTTTTATTTATGAAGTATCAACGTTCTGGTTTTGAGATTTAAAATTGATATTCTTGACTTTTTTTTTTTTTTTTTAAAAAAACTTTGTAATGGTGATTTCTAAAACTAAACAGCACATCTCTATTCCCTGCTGTTTTTCTCCCAGCTACTTAGAAAGTGAGACACTTGACACATACGCTCAAAAAAAGTATTATTCCAAAAATATGTTTTTAAGGATTGAAATTTGACCAGGAAAAAAATCATTGCAGCCAAAAGACAAATTTATAGTTTCCTTCCATAAGAATTTGATGACTAAATTAAAAAAAAAAAAAAAACCCAAGCAGGAGAACATGCTTAACATTTTTCTATAATTTTCTTGTTTTGAAGTTGTTCTGAAAAATCTTCTAGTTTTGAAAAATAATGAGCAGGCAGTTGCACTACAGGTAAGTCCAGGCACTGCTGTGATTTTGAACACCAACATTACAGTGATTTGTTTTCCTACAGGAACATCATTAGACTTACACAAATTAGCTGGCAAACGCAGAAGGGACTGCAGGTGAGGAAGTGTCTGGTGGCCCCTCCCCACATGCCTGACCATGCGTTTGCATGAAATTGTTGAGTTTAATCACTTTGGGGTTTGGCGAGGAGATGTCTGAAGAGGTGTGTGGCCAACCCCTCACCGTGAGACTAGCACTAACACTCCTGCTGGTAACTCTGTCAGGGTTTCAGGCTGTGAACGTTACTGTCAACACTACCTCCCATGCTATATTCTCTTTGAAGGCAGCAGAAACGTCAGGACTCGCACTGGCAGAAGCCATGTTGTAGGGCTGAAGGATGAGGAGGATAAAGAGGGGGAAGAGCAGAGAAACCAGATCTGCAGTGCCAGTCTCCCATTGCAGCTCTGGGTAGGTTCTCCATGCAAATATGAACATCTGCATTTCAAGAGCCTGAAGCCTCTTCAGGGAGAATTCGTCCAGGGCCTTTCGTTGTCAGCATCCCAGCCCAGATAGGAGCATGCTTACTACTGGGATATGCTACTAGCTATTAAGTAGCTGCCATTTGAAACTCTAAATAAATTTGGAAATACAGCATTGCCTGTGTGTTTCATAACCACTCAAGAGAAAAATAACTGAGCTATAACCAGCCACCTCCACTTCCTGACTGATGCATCATTATTCAGAAGCAAGAAGCATAAGCAGTGAGTCTTTTCTGGAAGTCTCCTTATTTTCATTTCTGAAAAATGTCTTGGCCATATGGTGCATTTTTGGGGCGTAGTTTTGGCAAACAAATACAAATCAGCAGGCTTTAATGTTTTCCAGGTGTTGGAATATTTGAGAGCAAGAAATTAAAGATGATATAATACCACTCATGTACAGCACATATGAAAACTTTGACTGGTAAACCGACATTGATCACGAAACTGAAGTATGTTGAATGAATGAGCGCTGAACTTCAAGAAGCTAGAAGATAAACAGCTCGCTGGCCTCTGACAGCAAGCTTGTGTGGGGAGACTGCAAAGCTTTCTGGAGGTCAGTTAAGCAATATGGACTATGATTCAGCAATGCTGATAATGATAGGGCCTGTACACCATCCCTGGCTGCTTTTCTCATGAATCCAAATTTGCTGTAGGGATAAGATTCTGATTAGGCGTAGTCAAGACTGTTGAACCAGGCAATGTCCAAAATACAGGACTCAACACAAAATAAATAGGGAAAAAAAAAAAAAAAAAGGCCAAATGACCAGCGGCACAAGATGGTGCAAAGCTTTCTGGAGGTCAGTTAAGCAATATGGACTATGATTCAGCAATGCTGATAATGATAGGGCCTGTACACCATCCCTGGCTGCTTTTCTCATGAATCCAAATTTGCTGTAGGGATAAGATTCTGATTAGGCGTAGTCAATCAAGACTGTCCAGGCAATGTCCAAAATACAGGACTCAACACAAAATAAATAGGGAAAAAAAAAAAAAAAAAAAGCCTAGACAACCCATGCACACAGTAGTCCTAGAAGCTGAAGCTGGGATTTGGACACAATATCCCAAATCTGCAGCTGCATGATTCAGCAGTCTGGATGCAAAAATTATGCATGTACATTATAAAGTAGCATAATGCATTATATATATTATATAACCAAATCAGGTCTGGGTAGAACGGAGGTAAATCTGGAACTAAAATCCAAGGTCAATCCCATGCACACAGTAGTCCTAGAAGCTGAAGCTGGGATTTGGACACAATATCCCAAATCTGCAGCTGCATGATTCAGCAGTCTGGATGCAAAAATTATGCATGTACATTATAAAGTAGCATAATGCATTATATATATTATATAACCAAATCAGGTCTGGGTAGAACGGAGGTAAATCTGGAACTAAAATCCAAGGTCAATCCAACGATGTAGATCATTAACTGCATGGACATAACTACTGGAAGCATGGCTGAACTGGAGCTATTTCTTTCTTTCTGCAGTCTTAGGAGTGCAATGCCACTAGACACAGGACTAATCAGACAGCAGGCAGGGCACACCCAGTAGCATCTGCCAAATCAGTGGCAAAATCTTGAAGCTTTCTCTTCACTCCCCTCTTCTTTTTTGGTGGACGGTGGGTTGGAGGATTGCCCCCTTAGCAAAGTCACATCCCAAATGTAATTACTGCAAATGCATCTCGCCACGCCATTCCCCCTTCATGATATATTAAGAAATGACTCTGCATTCCACCAGGTTGCGTAGCATCACGCCACTGATGTGTTATCAGCAGATGTTTTCTTTGAGACGTTGCTCTGCAGTTTGGCGCATGAATCCAGTTTTCAGTGATGGTACTCAGGAGATGTACCAGAGAAGACAGTGAAGCAGAGTTATCAAGAACCCAAAACGTATTTAAGGCTCTGTTGAGAACAAAGGTTGAAAGAAGCGTTTTTTTCCAGACTACAGCACACTTTCCAAAGAAAAGGAGATTAGTCAAGCCTATATTTGCCTCACGCAGACAGAGCTTCAGACTCCCAATGTACTCATCCAGAACAATGCACCTCAAAATTTTATCAAGGTTTTTTCCTAGCAGGCAAAATCTCAATCAGATTGTCTGACACCAGGAGCAGCGAGGTCACTTCTAATCCAAAATGATGAATAAAAAGGCCAAAGCGTTCCCTCCGAACATCTAAAACTGTAAGTGGGTGTTATGCTTAGTGGCAGGAGGTAGCAGCAACAGAGCTATGCAGCAGCAACTGTACAATAGAAGCTTCAAGAAGAGACTGAAGAGCATTTCTTCAGAGGAAGGATGACATCAGCTGTCTTGAGGGCAGAAGTTTTATCCATTTGCTCTATAATTTTTAACAATTTAATTAAAATGCAGCCAATTCACTTCTGACACAACCAAAAATTAGATAGAATTAGGAAAGTGCAATGCTGAAAAGGCTCTGAATGACAAAGCATCTGCCTCAGTAGTTTTCCCTAGGAGACAATGGTGGCAACAAAGATGAACAGGTCGTGGTGAAGCTGGTTAGCTGTGATGAGGCAGCCCTTTACCACAAAAAGTCGTGAAAAAGAATCAAGAGAAATAGCCAACTAAAGCAACAATGCTTGAGAAAGCAACAATAGAGACAGATGAAGTCCTAGCTGGACTGCTGAACCACACCTACATGACAAGGCTGCTACCAATTCCCTGTTCCAGCGTCTCTTGCTCCCCTCTAACAATGGCAGGTTTCTGAAATCTCCGCTTTCACCAGCCCAGAACAAAAATATATGTTACAAAATCAGGTATCATTTGAGTTTAACAAACTACAGGGTCTGGCAAGAATTTTCTTTGTGCTTCATACCAGTATTACTGCAACGGGGCTTTTTCTCCCCTCTGCATGTACAGAGGGGAGATACAATCTATTGTATCAAAAACCACATTGAGAACTTATAAAACTGTCATTTCACTTGCGATACCTTCCTGTATCGCCGTCTTACGAAAAGGACAAACAAACAGCGAGTCAAAGCAGCCCGTAGCCGGACAATAATGAGGCTGAGCACTCAGGCATTAGCCTTGTTACCCATACGGTTTTTCTTTATTGAAATATATATATGCGCATATAAAGCTTGGGTCCTGAAAAATTCTCCAGCCAAGAGAAAAGTCTCACCGCCCAAAGTTAGACACAAAGGCACGGCTGCGCGCCCGCTCGGGCAGTCTTTGCCGCCGAGGAGGAAAACGCCCCGAATCCCGCCGGTTTGGTGTGGCGGCGGGGGACGGGGGTTTGCGGGGAGC
>NW_008795321.1:1415303-1430622 GCF_000699145.1 Aptenodytes forsteri
GCTCCCGGCCCCGGCGGCGGGACCCCTCGGCCCGCGCTGCCCCGGCCGGCGCAGGTCCCGCGCCCCTCGGTCATCCCTTGCTCCCCGGGCCCTTCCGGGGCGTCACCCTGCCGGGCTGGTCAGCCCCGGGGTCTGGCTCTGCTGCTTCGGCTCCCCGAGGCCCTCCCGGGTCCCAGCCTTGAAGCGCTGCAGTGAGGAGCCGCAGGTGGTGCCCTGGCAGACCTGGGGAGCTCGTCTGGGGGAAAGCCCACATCGGGGCTCCAGCTGCACCCCTGCACCCGGCGGATGAAAAAGCAGTTATGCTGTCCAAGGCCCAGGGTCCTGTCTCCTCCATCTCGCTGTAGCACTGCAGCAAAATTTGAGTCATACTTCCCACACACACACCAGCAATCGAAATGTTCTTGCTACCTTTTTTCATTTGAAAGCGGTTCACTTAGTAAGATACTTCAAACATAGCCTTTCTGCACGTATTCAAGGCCCCTGGATTTATGACTTAAACCAGAAAAGCACTGGTTTTGGACAAGCTGCTGAAACCCGTACTCCTAAGGCTCCAGAAGTTCAAAGGGCTTTGGGTAACTAATTTTGACCACGCTCAAGCAACTCCAGGGAGCAATGGTATCAGAAAACATCTACAATGACAAAAACAGAGGTTTCATTCCTCTCCACATAAAAGTTAGACATCTACTCCCCAATACTCACTGAGACCCACTCGAGGGAGAAACTTGATCACCTCCTGAAACTGTTTTATCCTCTCCTAAAATGCGATAGAGCAGTCACATAAATCAGCCTCTCTGAGATGTTCGTCTCACTTTACTGACAGAAGCAAGGCACTGGTTTACACTAAGCCTCTTGTTTATATGGCTAAAGTGATGTGGGAGACATCTCACTGTGACCTAGGAAAGGATAGGAACTTTTATAGCCTGGTTTTTAAGATAACCTCTGGTCCCTGACTGAGAAGACACTTCCTCTGTGTGCAGCTCTTTCTGGTACTGACTGCTCAAATTCCTTCCTTGCTGCTCAGAAACACAGAGTGCTTGCCTGGATGAACTGATACATCAGTACTGTTTTCTTAGAATATGTACTTTGTTCCAGGGCACGCTGGACTCATTCTAATTAACATGTATTTCAGGTTGTCACTACTAAGTTATTTGTCTTCTTTGCCTAGAGGCACCCACAAAGATTGAAACACCATTGTTGTAGGTGCTGGTCCATAATATTATATCTGCCTATAGCACCTAGTGTTTTTCATATGAATAGTTCCTCTGCATAAATACAGTATTGAGAGCCTTGGCTAGTACGGCGTGATGTGTTTGGGTGTTGCATCCAAAGTAGACTGTTTTTCTGAGCTGCCTGAAGGTTGTAGAGTGCGGACAAGCATTTTTACAGCCATGTCAGGTGGCTGAGATGACACAAGAGCAACGGTGCTCATTCTTCACTAGAGCTGACACTGCTGATAGAAAAAATGCAACGGCATAGATGCAGAAGAACTAGCAGCAGTTCTTCTAAAGTTGGCAAGGTATTCATAGGTACATAGTGTTGCTCTTTAGTGTTGCTCAGACCCCCATTCGTCTGAGCCCAGCTGCCACTTTGGTGTTTCCTCGCTGATCCTGGCAGTTTCCATGGAGTAGTATAGATGCCTACTTAGAAATAATGTCCACTCCCCTGTGGCCGTGTCCTATATGACCCCCACCCTAATAATCTATTCTAATTATAGATGCCCTCAAGACTTGCCACATGGTGCCCACTGGAGAAAGCCAGCTTCAGGCTTCTCCCACTGCAGTACATAGCTTTGGGATGTGCCTTTATTTCAATCACCAACAAGAGCAGCTGGTCTCTGGAGTGTGGAAGGGGCTTGCCGGGGGGACTTGCTAACTGGTTGCAGAATAGACTGGTAGTGGTTCCTGGACATAAAGGTACAACAATTACTTGCCTCACAAGCACAGCAGGTTAAATGTATTACTTTGAGAAATGCACATCAGTACACAAAATGCATTACATGTGCTTTTTAGCACTTTCTTATTTTAAGAAAAAATGAAGACATACATAACTGGAAAAATGCCTGCGAATTTGAAAAGTAAAAGGTGAAAAGAATGTATTGTATCAAAGAAGAAAGTGCTTACATACAGGTAGGTAATACAGATATGTTTGAAATAGCCTGCTGAGGTAGTCTATTTTATATTGTGCTGTAAAATAACATGCAGCTAGAACATGGTATGATAGAAGGTGAACTGTTACAGTCAAACTGTCTTGTGATGGGAGATGTGTCACACATTAAAACCCTAAGGACAAGAGGCTGCCTTTGGAAGAAAATGGTTTTGCGCTAACCTCTTCAAGGTATGCAGACCTCTGCCCTCATCTATTCACAAGCATATGCCGCTTCATCTGAGATGGAAGTTAGACAAGAAAAGATGCTTTAACGTCCTGGTTGTGTCTCTGAGGAAGCTGCAGGTTCCCAGCTCCATAGTCAGTGTTCACGCTGTGGCTTGCCCTGTTGGTATCTCACTCGTGTAGTTTTGTCTCTCATCTTTCCCTATCTGGATGCCCATTTATATGCTGCAATATGGAGCATATCAACAGGTCCGCTGCTGGGTGAAATGTGGCGATGTGCTCTATATAGCTGACTCAGTGTCATGTGACCCTGACTGTTTGAAAGTGATACCGGCTTCCTAGCTGCAGCTAAATCACATAGGTACGCCACTTCAGTAGAAGAAACAGCAAAACTCATGTGGACTGTGGAGTATGTCTTGCTGTTTTAAAAGGACAAGGATTGATACCCACTGCTGTCTGGCTTTTGTTTGCTTTGTTTTGGTTTGGTTTTGTTCCTTTAGTATGTTCAATACCAAATTGGTGTCCCCCAATTGAATATAGTCAAACATTACAAGTAAAGCTGTATTTTTCTTGCAGATCTGGTATTTTTTGAAGTAAACAGGCAGTTTTAAATAAAGCTCTTGAAGTCTAAAACTAGAACGTACTTCTTGGTGGTATGTGCCATTTGTTACCCACTAATATTAAGGTTTCGTTCAAGTCCTATCTTCAAGTTTTAAATGCGGTTTCAGTGATGCACAAACCCTTAGATTGGCCCTTTGTCCGAGGCCAAATGTCACCCCCAGCATAAAAGAAATACATATCCATGTGCATTACTTCAGACCAGTTTAAGAACTTTACTGAAAGTGAAGTGGTTCAGAAGGTTGTCTTCACTGAGAGAAATGTCAATCTGAGGACTGCACAATGTGTCATGAAGTGGCTTCCTAAAGCGGGTAGGTTTTCATAAGGAGAGGCAGTAAGGCATAATGTATTTTAGAGATGAAGCTTTGCCAGCCGACACCAGAGGTGACAGAATCACAGAATGGCTGAGGTTGGAAGAGACCTCTGGAGGTCATCTTGTCTAATTCCCCTGCTCAAGCAGGGCCACCTACAGCAGGTTGCTCAAAGCTGTGTTCAGTCGGGTTTGTGTATCTCCACGGATGGAGACTCCATGACCTCTCTGGGCAACCTGTGCCAGTGCTCCATCACCCTCACAGTGAAAAAGTGTTTCCTGATGCATGATGAAGTCAAGAATATGCCACCAATATTATAGCAAATAATACCCATAACATTTTGTACCTTACCTGATGCCTTCCCAATATGACCTACTCACTCTCAATACTCCCACTCCCCCATGTGTGACTCCACACTCCCCATTTCCTGCAGTCAGCAGCTCCACCATCCCCACATGGTCCAGCCTTTACCTCCCAGAGTCTCCTCCATGCGTTGCTCCTTTAGGGCAACTCAGCAGAGCACGCAGCAGCAGTGCAGGCACAGAGGGACAGTCAGCGCATCGTCCTGACCTCAGCAGAGCAGAAGTGTCATCCTGCAGCCACTGGCCATGATGTGATTAGTCGGGAGCCCTCCACATCCCTGCAAGAATCTGGCCATGTGGTTCATAAAGACAACTCCTCTTGCCTTCACCCATTTTTTCAGGCGGGGAGGCATCCTCATCCCTAACGTCTTCAAGCTGCACTGCTGTAGGAGCTTCTCCTACATCACTGCTTCATCACTGCTTCTCCTACAGCAGTGATATGGCAAAGGCTAGGGGAACCAGAAAGACCTGTAGTGAGCAGCCAGCGACTTGGACTCCGGGAGGGACTCTTTAAGAGAGGAAATACTTGCTTTACTTTTTAAGATGGCAAGCTTTATGTTTAACTACATGCAAAATAAAAATTACTTGTCTGACATTAATTTCAAGTATTTTAAATTATATTACGTCAATTTTAATGATTGCTTTTTAAACAGCAAAATAAAGAAATTTTTAATTGGCTTGTGGTGAAATATCCATTTCAGTCAGTATTTCAGCTGTTGTCCCACTCCTCCCACTTTCCCCATAGAAAAAGGGGAGTTAAATATTAAAATAAAAAAAGTGAGGAAAGCAACATTATTGCTTTTAAAAATAACATTTTCTCTCACTTTCAACTTTCTCTCTTGAAGTGAGAGAAAAATAACACCAAGTAACATTTTGCTTTAGTTCCCAATGGAATAAGTTAATTATTTTTTTATCAGAGTAACTTCCTTCTTTTTGTTCAGTGGAAAAAGAAGTTAGAAATAAAAAAAGGAAAAATACTTTGTTTAACTGCAGTGAGAATGAAATGAAAAAAAAAAGGAATTTCCTCTTGACTATTAAAAAAATACCAATTAGAAATTAATGATTTTGAATTATCTTATCCTGAAATTTGCTAGGAAAAAACCACATAGTTTTGCATGAACATAAAATGATTGCTTCTCCACTGTTGGAAAGAAAATAGAGCAGTTTTAAGTAATTAGATCCTGTTTACTAATTAGGATGACACTTAAAATTCAGCGATAAATGATAATAAAGACATTGAAAGCAATGATACCCATTGTACCGCAAAGCTGGGTGTATAATTAAAACATCAACAGCAGCAAAAGCAATGGTAAGACAAAGTGAATTGGCATGAGGCAGTAGTTTTGAGCTTCCTTTGAGCAGTTTTGAACCCTTCTGAACAAGAAAGAGAACAATGGTCTCGATACAGGATATAGCTTGGGTTTCAGGAGGTGGGTTCTGCAGGTTTTTAGTTGTTGTTGAAGGACTGCAAGTTACAGAATTACATTTGGCTTCTAGGGACAAGATACCATTTATCTCCTATCACACCAACCTGAGGAACCCTGCAGTCCAGAGGCTCAACATATGCTTCCATTCAAGCCAGTTTTAGAGCTCCCTCTTGACTTAAGAGGGGGGTGAATCAAGCCGCGGGTTTTGAATGACTATATGTACGCTATCATCTGCTTAATTTGGGGAGCAGCTGGAAGCTGAGAGTTCCCGCAAGGTGGTGTTGGCTGCCGTAACACGTATGTTCAGCCTGGCCGCAGGCTGCCTGAAACCTGTCTGCCCTGGCAGCACACCCTGGCCGCGGCCCCGCTGGAAGACCATCAGCCATCTTGTACGCCAGGTGTTAGTCTTGTAACTCACTGCAAGCACAGAAGCGAAAAATATCGACGGGCTGTCGGTCACACGATGCTCCATCCTAGCTACTCGGGTGACAAAAGCACATGGAGGTGCTCCAGAGCAAGGGCGTTTTTTTGGTTCCCCCCCCAGGCTGAATCATCTAAAGCTGCCTCTGGGAACTCAACAGCAAGTAGATATTTTACATGATATTCTCATCTAGTTTTAAGACATGCCTTAAAATACTTTGCAGAGGTTGCCTAGCTCTGCTAGTTCTGTAGGATTTAAAACTGATTATTATTATTTTACAAGGGTCCATTCTCTTGTTCTCTTGAGCACACTACAATAGAAATGGCATATTGCTACTGCATAGAGAATAGGAAGCAAGAAATCCAGGCAAGCGTTATATCATAGAGTGCACTAACAGGCTTCTGAACATGGAAACTGGGGAACTGCTGGATCTGCCTACTGCAGAGGTCCAGCAGACCACGGTCCTGCACTAGGAACATCCCAGCTCTTTAAGGGCACAGCAATTTCGCATATTTCATAGCTGCAACCAGGGTAGTGCATAATTTTGCACCTTTGCCCAGGATTTTTTGTCCATGCAAACTACATTCCTGCAAGGATCTTGATGGGCCTTTCATTCTAGTTCTCTTTCATGGACTCTGGATTTCACCTAAATATGTATAGTAAGTTACAATGAAATGTGGCCGGTTCCTATGAGAATAATTTGTGACTCTGATATTGCCTAAACAGGTTTTAGTCATTCTACTGATGTACCCTTTAGTCTTACTGCCACAATAATCCAGTTCTTTAACCATTTCAACTACAATAAAAACTCATACTTTTTGCATAGAACTTGATACTCTTACAGAATAAACAGTAGGAATGGCTAACTTCATTTTACATGTCTCTCAAAACAAATTCCAGAGTTGTTCAGACCATCTATAAGACTGACCGTCTGCTTCCTTTCCACCTTCTTGCACTTTCTATTGTGGCTTAATAGCAACATTGCTATTCCTACAATTTTGCAGCATCATTTTGGCTTTTTTTTGGCTTTGCTTTGGTTTCTGTCTACTATTTATCTGTCTGCTCCATGCACTCCAATAGGCTGATACAAACCACAGATGATTTAAGGATGTTTTCCTCTGATCTTTTCTTTCTTTCTACTTTATCTGCTCTTTAATTTAATGTCATTCCTAGTCATCAGTATTTTGCAGTAGGTTGGGATGTGCTGAGTAAGGGTCACACTGCAGAATTTAGTGAATGGCCCGAGTGGAGAGCATGCAGCAGGGTTGCCCAGAGAGGGCAGCAAGCTGAGCATTTTGCTAAAGGGCCCCTGTTTTGGGAGTGGGCAGAGACCACCACCACTGTGCATTCTGATATACAGGAGGTCACTGTCAGTGTTTGCTTTGCGCCCATTGGAGTCTCTACTGGTCCTGCCACGGAAGTGGCCCAATAGTCCTTGTGGAGCTGGCACTGTGCCATGGGACAGACAAGGGTCTGCCCTGAGAATTGTCCTGACTTTTGGCAGGTATCCTTTTTGCCAGATGTTGCATGATAACTTCTTTGGGTAATGTTAGAGTGCTGTTATCATATTTCTGAAATACAGAGAAGTTTTGTTCTTCTTTATTACTTGCAAAGGCAGTAGAGCAACAATGTTAGAGCTGTTGCTGAAAAGTATAATTTCCAATGCAAAAATACAGATCCACGACCAAGCAAATTTCAAAATGCAGAAAAGGAGCATTATTTTTAATGTTCTTTTCCAAATATTCCATTCAGTTTTACCCAAGATAGCTTGAACTTCTTTGGTTGTAGTTTTTTTCCAACTTCCCTTTATGCCAGTTCCAACAACTTTTTGAATTCCAAATTTAAAAGGTCATAGTTCAGTCTTCAAAACTCAAAGAAGGCAAGATTTGTATTAGCCAGATCTGACGTATTTTACTGCAGTCACCCTGCATACACACTTTTGAGATAGCAGCTATTATATTGTCGTTATGTGGCACAATAATTTGTATACATCATGTACATGATATCTGTAAAGCCTCTTTCTCCTCCCAGTAAATCTGCAACTACAATTTTTTACATACAGGAACATTTTTTTCCAGCACTGAAATGCTGCTATTTCTGGGATAACACACAGTATGCTGCAGTTGCACTCAGTTTTGTGAAAAGACATGAACGAATATATCCTTTCCAAGCAAAGTAATGGAATTACATTGTACAGACAGAATGTAATCTCCATTTTTGGCTAATACAGAGGCTCTGGATTTTAGCAACACGTGGTCAGAGCTGTTTTTCCATGTTTCACTGAGAAAATCCCAGTTCCGCAAACCATAATGCGTCAACTCTGTGATAGGAAATAGGTTTACTAATAAACTGAGGGAACAGCGTTATTTATCTGGACATCCTTACCACAAGCACCGCATGTTTTCTTTGGAGGATTTGCACTGGGTAAGTTCAGTCACAATAGCTTTTGTCGTCATTGAGAAAAAGCACCCAAACAATTCCTTATGACCCACGGGCCATAAAATTGTTCGTTGTTGCATTCCTGCATTCACACATTCTATTTTAAACAGCATTAAAATCATTGTAGATGATTCAATCAATGAAAAGTTTTGCTTATCTCCAGAGGAGTCTCTGATTACCTTTTCATGTTCCAACATCTCAAAGCTGTAGGCTCAGGCTTTCAGTTTGACCACAGCATTTTCCTTCGGTTCAATTAGTGTCTCAATCTCATTTGATATTAACAAACTCAGTGGGGAGTATAAAGCAGCTGTCCATGGCCATTTTTATAGAAAACTAGATTAAGACCACGGTAGGTGGACCAGTAAAACTATATCTAGGAGAAAACTGCTAAAACCACCTTACAGTGCAAAGTACTGAGAAGAGTCATGAATAGAAGAAGAAAAGATTGGGAGACGAAGTACAAAGGACATTAGTGAAGTTATAACAAAGTGGACAAAGAGCTATTTTCTCCCTCAGAAATATTCTCTGAAGTCTAGGTTTTGGTTTTATGCTCCACGCATGATCAGGGTTGATGATAAGCTTTTTTGTCATTGTCTTTTCAGAAAGTTGAGTTAGGTGGCTAGCATGCTGGTCTGGCTCTGAAGGCACTGCTGACTGTCAAAGCCCATGTTCTGCTAGCATCCAGCTCAGAAAAGGGGTAAACGTCAAGGACTGTGAAATATTTTTAAGAGGAAAAGTTTCTGACTAAGAACAACGTGAAATCAAGAAAGAGTCATGTTTATTTTGGCTGAGAAAGATGCCCCAGATACTGTGCAACTTTCTGTGATAATACCTATTAGTACCTGCTTTCAGGCTGTGGGCACTGGGGGAAAAGTAGAGTAGGAGCAAAGAGGTGACTAGCAAGAGGGCCATGGCATTGTCAATTGAATTTGGAAAGTAATTACATAAATAAAGGATGGGCAGCTGTAGGAAGAGATTTGGACAGATGTAGGAATCTAAACAAACATTAAACCTGATCACTTCTCTTCCCATGCACTCTTCTGGTGAGAATCAGTGTCCCAGATGTGGGATGGGAATTCATCATTTGGGGAAGAAAGGGGAGAGGGTTGATTCTGGCACAATTCCCCTTCAGCCTCAACCCTGCAAAATCCAAGGCATTGCACAAAGGGTAAGTCAGGGTGGGCACTGGCCAAAAGAGTCACTTCATCCTGTCAGACAAGCAGAACTATTTCTTGCAGCAACGGTCGTCCACGTTCCCCATGGAGCAGAGCACCGGCCACACAGTCAGCACCTCTGGCATCTCCTGACTCTCAGGATCCCTGCAACATCTCTCATTTTCTCCTCTGGGCACTTATAAAAGGTGACCAATACTGACTGCACTCACTGACGGCCTCCAGGGTTTTAAGACTAAGCAAACAACCCCTTATGATTTTAATCCAATTTCAGCCTTTATCAAATGTATGGGCTGTCCCGTGGAGGTGCAGATTACCACAGTGAGAATTTAAACCTATTGACAACAGACTAAATTTCCTGAGTTGCCTTCTACAGCTCTCTTGAGAGGGCAGCTGAAGATTCCCATGCACCTACAGATCACACTAAAACCCCTTCTGTAATCAACAGGACTATTTGTCCAAAGCAGGGGCACAGCATCACGTTGCAGGATTGCTATACAGAGTGCTGCTCTTCAACTTCTTTTCAAGCAGTGCCAACATGCTCTGGCTCCAAGTCCAAAAGCTAATGGGATGCTCTCATGAGTAAGCATTTTCCAGACTTAGTGCACTGTGATTTCTCTGAACTCATGTCTTTGGGGAGAAATTTCTCCAGCTTGGTTGCAGACCCCGGCCTCCTTTGTCTCTGCATTGTGCCACCAGTGGCTTGGCCTGTCCATCCACTATTGCACCAGCAGCAAGTGCACAAGGACTCATCAGGGGCATCTAACCTGTCTCCAGGTTAGATGGAGATTTGCTGTCTGACCAGGGGTAGCCACTAAAATTTTCATTCCATGAGAATTTTTTTCCAGTGGTTTCTAGACAAATTTCCATTTAAAAGCTTTTTTTAGGGTTTTGTTTTGTTTTGCTATTTTTTTCCTGAGCATGCGCAGGAAAACATACACCAGAATCTAATAAACACTGAAAGTCAAGCTGAGTTATTTTGGGTTGATGCATCTACAGTGATATTTTGCCCTGAGAATTTAATTAACAGTTCTTTTGATGATAAATAAACCAGAATAAAATCCAGCTCATCTTCCAAGAGCTGAATTTGTTCTCTACTGCTAATGGCAGGATAAAATAATAAAAACTTATTTTAGTGAGGATAGTAAGCTTAGGTAATTCTGAAGGAATGAGAGCAGCCCACCTGCCAAGGGAGACAATGTATTTTACATTTGTCACATAGATGTATTTATATTAAATCATGTCTTTGACCTTCCTTATTCTCCTGTTTTCTCATTTATAAACTGCAGATTTGCTTGGTTTTGGAAAGCTGTTTGAAATATATAGGAGAAAAGGTAGATATAAGTTCTTAGAGAACAGCAAAACCAGAGGTGTTTCTTCTCTAGATTTTTGTTTACATTCGTTTTCTTCTGCTTGATTTCCTACATGTATATTTTGCTTTTAAGGAATTTTCTGCTAATGTTACTCAGGGTTGTTTTTTTTTTTACCTTCAGCATTTATGCCCTTGATGTCATTGATTCAAAAAGAGGGAGATGTTGTCACTATGCAAATAAGTGAAGGTGAGATTTCGTAATATGAGAGGATGATCATTCTCCTTTTGCTTTCCCTTTTGCTGTCTCCTAGCCTGAGGGTTCTCCTCATCTACTCTCCCAGATACATTTTAAGCATGCTGTGATAATATTAACAAAGGGAGTTTATTGTATCAGATAGTTCATCGTTCTCAGAAAATTTAAGATCCAGGCACACTGAAGAGAAGTCTACTGAAATGTTTTTTTTTTTTCCTGTAGGAAAAAATATGAGACTGTAAAGTTTACTGTGTTGGGGTAATAGTATATCCAGTACAATATAGTAGTTTAGCTCTCTTTGTACTTGCGATACAATGCCTCTGGCTTAGTATAACCTCATTATGCAGTACGCCCAGTTTACTGAAATTCTGGAAGCTGATAACAATAATTAAGCAATAAGACATGACAAGTATTATTTTATTATGCAATCCCAGAATGCCTAGGTGAGCTGTTAGGCACATGGCCAACTGCTTTGAACCACCTGAAAGAATTATTTTTACACATACTGTGGATAGTGGTAGGGAATGATCTGATTTTCTTGCAGCTATGCAGTTATCACATCCTAATCACCCTGGTAAAAGCTCATCTGCTTAGTAACTAGGCTGATATTGACTTAAGTAATAATGATCAGGGGTGAACATTGCTGCTGGTTTAATGGCTGATGGCGATAAACACATGGCCCAAGGCATAACAATAGGCCCTTAGTCCCCAAGCAGAGCCCCGAAATGCAGCTGTGGGTGTTATTATAAGCTGAGACTGACTGCAGGTGTTTCAGGTTTGGAGGAAGGGCCAGGAAAAAGCAGCGTCCTTGGCTAAGCGTAGGGTATGCCTAAGGAATAAGGTGTGTCTGAGCCACATGATTTAAATGTGTGCTCAACATTTCATAGGGGCTATAACAATGTGTAAATTGACCCAAATATCTTCTAGTCTTCTTTTTTGAAATACATAAGATTTTTGCATTTAATTGACTTAACCTGTCCTAAAAGGTTACATTTCCAGAAAACGGGATAGCCTCAATATGGACACTTCATTCTCTGATGTCCAGTTTAATCAATTACTGCCTTGATTTTCAAATTTGTTTGTGCACCCTTCCAAGCCTTAGCTCACACTGGGTCTAATCTGGGGCTAATTTGTTTTAATGGGATGAGAATTGAGGCCCGGTTGTTTTACAGCTTCAGGATACTAGCAGGTTAAAATTTGTAGCATTTCTCTAGTCCAGACTACAATAACTGCATCTCTCGTCTCCATTGCAGCCTTAATAACCTAATGGTCTGCCCTTGTGCATTACTACTTAAGCTGCATACATGTGCATTGGTTAACGATCACATCAGGATTTCCCAACAATAGCCATTACAAGTTAAGTTTGAAAACTGCACCGTGAATATTTGGAACAGTCATGCTCTCTAAGAAAGACACTAAACTTGGGTTTCTAGGTTAGGAAGGAAATCTCTGCCTGCTCCTTGTATCATCAGGAGAGGATGAGACAGTGTTCAGAGCAGGAGCCTAACTGGGCAGCGCTCTGCGGGAGCGCCCCTTTGCCTCCACTCGTTGCAGTGGGGACTGAGGATGCTGAACCTTTCCATTCAGACACTAGATTAGATGCCTAAAAAATTAACTGTGGTAACTTAAGCTTATAATGTTAAAATTTTGTATTGTATATGGAAAGTGACTAATTTTGAATGAAGGCTAAAGTAGTTTTGGGTGCTCAACTGATGACAACTCATTGGTTCTTAGAAGATACTGACTATCCACCATTGGTGCATAAAGGAAGCCCAGCTGAAGTGAATGAACACTTTGTCACTTGCTCAGTGGTCTCATTGCTGAGTTTCATCTAACCTTAACTGTCCAAATAAAAAGGTAGCTAATGAAATGACTGGAGATGAACATCTTGATTTTGCTTCTTGAAATATTGACTGCCAGGATGCCCTGAGGGAAGAAACATTGATGTATACTTTAGATGAAAGAAAGCTCATTTACTTTGTCTTTTTTCCTCTGCGTCCATGTCATATTGGTAGACGCTGACCCATAACCTCATTCTATAAAATTGATTTGGGTTTGTTCTCACCGAATATCACCCGCTTCTCTAGCACACAGGTCACAACCATTTTGTAATACAGGTAATTCTAGAAAAGGTTTGTTTTCTATCAAATAAGTTTCACTGGTATCAAACCTGAAATTTAATGAAATAATGGAAGGTACCTCAAATGTGCAAACAAATGACTGAATAATTCATTACTGCATTCATATCTCTTCAACAAAGATTATTTTCCTCAGACATACCAGCACTGCAGTTTAGTTCTTCCTGTTTTCAAGGTGGGATCTGCACCACCTCTCTGTCATCATTATGGTGCATAGGACAACCAGAGTAGCAAGAAAGGCTACTTAAGTCTTATTTGCATCTGGGCAGTTGAACTGAACTCTGCAAGAGCTCCCCTGCCCTCTGCCACATTGACTATACTGGAAGGTGAGAAAGACAAGCCTTCTAGCTATGGTCTCTGATATAAATGCCTACAGTGAATATGTACTGAGCAGTATGCAAGTTATGCTGGATTTCTAAAAATCCTTATCTTGGAGCATGAAAGGCAAAGTTAGCCCAGTTTCAGAAGAGAAGGAGATTGTGCCATGCATTTTTACGCTCTCGATGAAAAAAGCTTGATGGGACTTTACTGAGCTTTCAGCTCTCTCCAGATCTGTACAATGAACCAGTGAGTCACAGTACAAAATCATTTATAAACATGCCATTATTCGGCTGCTTACAAGTACTGTCCAATAAGGTGTTTGAAGGAAAATTGATTTTCTGTTCCTAATAAATCAAGGTCCTATAAGCAGTTTTGCCTTGAGCGTTGCCTCTGGAACATAATTTTGTACTACTTTTTCTACGCTTCAGAATGCAAATTCAGTAAATGCATTAACACAAAATTCTATGCACCAGTTACAAATGAGGTTTATTTTCTTTAAAAATATTCCTAACTAAAATTGAAATGGAGTTGTTTTATAAATTAACAGTGTTCATGGTTAGTCAAATAGCTGCAACTCAGCTGCTTCTCTCTACAATGTTATCCCTTCAGAAAGCCCATCATGCTCTTTCCCATTTTTATGCTAAGTACTAAATGAAAGCAGTGATCATCCTGACCCAGGAGGCCTGACTGGGTCCAGATTGACATTACTCCCTTTGTGAGTCTGTGGCTGATGGTGAATATGGTAGATTCCTTAAAACAATATATTGATCAACCTGATGATAGAAACAGAGCAGGATGTAAAAGAAGAGGAAAGCCTCTAGACAAGCTGTCTAATTCCTGGAAGAGTTTCCAAACAACTCTTGCAAATTAGTCACTTTTTACATAGCAAAGTTTTGTCTTGGCAGTTTTCTGCTCCTTACCCTGCAGTTCACCACCTACTTCCTGAATTTCACAGGAGGCCAAGCCC
This sequence comes from Aptenodytes forsteri, assembly GCF_000699145.1. Lineage (NCBI taxonomy): Eukaryota > Metazoa > Chordata > Aves > Sphenisciformes > Spheniscidae > Aptenodytes > Aptenodytes forsteri. The sequence goes on from NW_008795321.1 coordinate 1,429,373, forward strand.
TTTGGATCAGCTGTTCACCAAGTCATCTTTGAACAAATTCCCAAGAGTTTGTGGGAAGGCCTTTCATCCTCATTGCATTATTTTTCTTCATTATTTCTATCCTGAGAGTCCTGATGGCTAGTCCTAATATAGTAACATATTCCAAGGTCACAATACAACATTAATAGATTTCAGACCATACGTATAAAGTTTAATTCATATCCAATCTCAGGCTGTATTCAGGCACAGTCACAAACACCCAAGCAGTGTGGTTGTACTTCCTGGGAATATTTGAACCACTTTATGTAAGGTTTTGGGTTCCAGGCACAGTGTCCCCAGCTCTCTCAAGCCCTGGGAGCCCAGTGCCAGATGGGGCCAACCTCACTGATCAGCCTGTTGTCCTATGGGTCTGCACACACACTCCTCGACCAGGCAGGAGCCAGCAGCTTTGTGAAGAGATGGCACTTGGCTGCAACCTCAGCGTGACACCTGCTCCCATGCACTGAGCCTTGCACACAGGACGAGGAAAATGGTGAGCATCTACAAATGCAAGTATGTGTGTGAACACCCATGGACGTGTGTGCGCTGAGAGGATTTACTGTGCTTTCATGTCAGTGTAAAAAGGAACATGTTTTCTGAAAATATTGCCATAAACTGATGCAAGTCAGGCCTGTGTCAAACTCTGGGAACATGGGAGCAGAGATTTTGAAAGAAGTGCACCCGAAGCTAGAGACCCATATCTGTATTTAAAGCATAATCTAATTTTTAAGTGGAGTTTCCCCACTGGCTTCCTATAGGCAAAGGAATCCTACTGGAGACATCTATGAAAAAAAAAGAAAATCCCGGCTGTACATATGCCAACTTGTATTTCAGTTACAGACACTGGAAGCAGAAAAGACCACGCATCTAACATATCCCACTGCCAACACTGTTGTCTCCCTGCATTATATTCTCTAATATTTTTTGTCCTTGGAGCCTTGTAAATCTGTTATTCACGTTTAAATGAAAACAGACTAAGTAACTGATTGATAATAGGTATGCCATAGATCCACAGAGGAATGTATAGTAAATCAAGATTTTTTCTTGACTGCATTTCCTACAGATTCTCCTGGAGAAACTGGCTGCTCATGGCTTGGACAGGTGTACTCTTTGCTGGGCAAAAACCTGGCTGTATGGCGGGGCCCAAAGAGTTGTGGTGAATGGAGTTAAATCCAGTTGGCAGCCGGTCACAAGTGGTGTTCCCCAGGGCTCAGTTTTGGGGCCAGTTCTGT
>NW_008795321.1:1431711-1437110 GCF_000699145.1 Aptenodytes forsteri
GGAAGGGGTTGAGTCACCATCCCTGGAGGTATTTAAAAGACGTGTAGATGTGGTGCTTAGGGACATGGTTTAGTGGTGGACTTTGGCAGTGTAGGTTAATGGTTGGACTCAATGATCTTAAAGGTCCTTTCCAACCTAAATGATTCTATGATTCTAAGATAATTCCCAAATAAAATGTAGAGAAATATAAAATCCCACTCGTTACACAATTCAATGCAACTAAAGTGCATAGCAACTTTTGAGCCTTCCCAAGTCCCAACAATTTCTTGGTCATGTATTCAACCCAAGCATTGGAGCATCTTTGCAGTTGTCCTCTATTTGGTATATACCCTCCCTGATGTTTAAGCCATAATATAATAAAATATAAAATGTACTTAGTTGCTGACTGAAGCTCTGGTCTTCTAACATATTCTCTTTTTGCTTAACTGTCTGCATGGTCAGTGAGGCTCAAGGGGGAAAACTCAACATGCAGTATGGCCAGTCACTGACAAACCTCTGCACAACCATGGCCATGAAGGGAGACTTTTCAAGTTTGTTGGGTTTGTTTAGGTTTTTTTAATTTGCCTTTTGAAACTCATAGGTCTTGTTTCTAACCTTTTCTCAAAAAACATGTAAGCTAGAAACTGTTGTTAAATGAAAGCAGAGTCTCATGTTCACAGGATTGCAGGATCAGGCACTTTCCTTTACAGGATGCTAAATATTCTAAGAAGTATGGTTTCAGCCCCTGTTGGCATCTTTTGCCCCCTTTATTTCAGTCCTGCTACAATGAGCCCGGCTTTCCCTTGCTATGTTTTCTGTGGTACTGCCACCTGAGTATGCCTACTGAGTCTAGCCAAGTGTTACACATACAGCTGAGCAGGATACAGCCACGGGCTAGCCACAGATTACTGCCAAACAGCATATAATAATAACATTTTACTGCCTTTCTCTGAAACAGGGATGCTAATTTGTCTCTCTCTCCCCTGCCACTAATGCTCATAATATGTGCAAGAACTTAATTGTATTTGCAACATCATCCACTGTCTCAAACTTGGTTGAAACCTGTCCATAAGTCATAGGGAGGAGGAAGGAGGGAAGCTGACAGACAGACAGACAGACGGTGTGATCACGCCAGTCCCACTCCCTTTGAAACCCAGCTGGAAACACAGCTCAGATTCCATGAGTCTCTGCAATTTGCTGTAACACAGAAGGGAATTCATAACATGCAATGGTAATTTCGGTTGCCTGGCTGAGCGGCAGACCAGTTTAGGTGGCCGTCTAACAACAGCTTGCTCTTGCACATGCCTTGGTCAGGTGGATTACAGCAGAGGGACCAGCTGGGGACAGAAGATGCCATTTTATTTCTTACCTATGACCATATGGTCTGTTGGTTTGCTTGTATTGTACTCGATGTAGCACTTAGTAAAATAATTACCTGGCCAAAAAAAAAAAAAATCAGCATAACTGGTCAATAATTGGGCTGCAGCAAAAATAGATAAGTGCTGCAGGCAGAGAGTTGTGAACCCATACACAGGTTGGGGGAGTACAGTATTAACCTGTAATTTAAATCAATCTTTTGAAAGAAAAAATTCAAGCAGAGCTGACATTCCACTTTGGGAAATCAGGAACCTGCAAAATTTCTGTGTAACGATTAATAAGGAGAGCATCTGAATGTATATTTACATGTCATATAAACCCTCCATCTTAGAGAAAACACTTAGCAGAAATTTTTTGGCAGACTTCATTCATGCAAGTTGCTGACTGCAGTGAAAGGGCGAGTGGCACAGGGCATTGTCTCTATAGTAACACTGTCACCAGAGGCTTGCGAACTGTGTTTCCAAGAGCAGAGCTGCGCAAGATAAGTGGAGCTATCACAGCTCTCCTTTTCCCACCTTTGGCCCTGCCCTGAATAGCTATGCTGCCTCTTGCTTCCCTGGCAGCTTAGAAGAAATGTAGCCTGTGACTATACTGCTGCCAGCCCAACGTGGCTTCTCCTTGTTATCAAAACGTTCGGCATGGTGTGTAACACTGGAGAGCACAGACAAACACAGCAAACCCCCTGCTTTAAGTTTTAATTTGCTATTGTAAGCCCAAGGGAAAGTGCCATTCATGAAGTTTTCCATAAAGTATAAATGGGGAATGGAGTGGAAAAAAAAGAAGACCAGTGAAGGTTTTCCCACTGTGCTACTCTCCTTGGTGACATGGTGAGCTCAAAAGCTGGTTTAAAACCAGAGTTCTGCAGGTGGTTACAGAAGACAAGCGCAGTCTGTACCACCAGGCTCTGAAGAAATTTCCAGTTTGATTGCTCAGAAGCAGGTTGCCCTGAAAGATGCTATACCATCAGCAACTGCTGCCAAATGTGCTCCTTCTCTGGAAGTTTCAGGCTTTTAGCTCTAGGACCCCATCCAACTGGAGGCTCAGCAGTGATGATAAAGCAAAGCTTACAATCAGCTAAGCTAGACAGAGAGTAGCCTCTGATGCAGGCAAGGAAGGTTGCTTTTCTCAAACAACAGCACTTAAGATTTCCTTTGTATTGTTTGCTTTTCTCCCATTTTATCTGGACCAGCGAAATGGGGGACCTTGAGGCTTCTCACGTGAACCTTGCTATGAAAATAGGTTAGTATTGCATTCCAGCATCAGTCTCGTACAAAACAAAAGGCTATGTATTACAATATTTTCATCCTTCGCCTCCTAAAAACATGTCAATATTTTCACCTCTTTCTGCTGTAGCGCTTTCGGTCCTCAGTCTTCATTAGTCCTAACTCCTATCCGAAGGCAATGCTGGAGGATGGCTGAACTCCCTCGCACAGCACAGGGAGTTGTGCCAGAACAGATTGCAAGGAGAGTGATGCAGCACAACTCAGCTCCCTGCTTCTCTCCTCAAGATAGAAACTGTGCTTTGGAAAAAACAAGCCTCCCCACTAGGCATGCTCAGAAGCCACCCACCGTCTGCTGATTACTGTCAGCATCCATTTATGGCCTGAAAGGTGAAACAAGAAGTCAAGCTTCAGCCTTTTTCTGAGGCATAATAGAGTGAATCACTGTTTTTGTAGTCTTGAGAAATATAAATAGTTGATGAACTACATATTACCATTGTCTCCCAGCCCCTTTTCCTGCACTATATTTATCACACAGGGACCAACCTAAAATCCATCTCCATACAAAGATCACATATCTACTGCGGTGAAATCAGCTGTGAAGGTAAATGCATTTAGGTGAACCCTAGATGATAATTAAATTCCCAATATCCTATACTTTGAATTAAAAAAAGACTCAGCCATGACTTACAGATTTTCTCCTGCAAGAGCCAATTTCTTAAGCCCTTTCTCTTGGATTTTTCAAATGCCATCATTTTCAGTGCTGTTAGTTTAATTCACCGTTGGTAAAAAACTCTAAGAAGTGCTACAACAGTGGTAAATTTTATCACCTCCACCAGAGTGTTGAAGGGATCTGAGACTGGACAAGTAGCCCTCAGGTTACTCCTGAACACAGCAGAGTGTCAAGCTGACAAAATAGAGTTAAAGGTAACTTTAAGGATAAGGTCACCAGTAAGTGTGAGAACAGAAATACCACATTCGGAGCAATGCAGAAATCTTAAAAGCCAACTAATTAGCTAAAATTTTGAGGAAAGACTAAAAATTACCAAATTAAAATAAACTTTAAAATTCTCTTTTTTCCTTTCAATTTTTTAATTCACTGTAGTTTTCTAAAGCAGAATTTGGCCAAAGCAGTTTTTGAGAAGGCTTATTCAAGGAGCTTATAGCTTCCTTGTAGTCACTAGCAGACAGGAATATTGTCTGTTTATTTCAACACATTAGAAAAATCAAAGCAATCCTGACATCAAGATCACCATAAAAAGCGGGTTGTCTGGTAATTCAAACTATGTGGGTTTTGACAAAGAATTTTCACAGTCTGATAGTAAAGTTTGTTCCTTGTTTGCTCTATAGCTAGAACAATTCTCATGGTTTTTTGAACTACTTCTCTGAAAACAGTTTACTTTCTAATTTTCAACAGTCCCCAGTTGTGCTAGAAATTCCAGCCCAACACTGCTATGTCATTCCATGAAACCCGGTATTATGCATCTTCACAGCTCACACGTGCTTGTAGTCTGGATGGCTTTATTTAGATTATTGCAGCTAGCACAGAAAGAATCATTATAACATCTCCTTGACAAAGCACACAGCCTGTACAATGCACACAGCAACATCATCGCTTTTGGGCTACCTCACATGGAACAGCCCCGAGACAGGACATGAACCTCACTCTATACCTAAGGAGGCACTGCACAGCTTTGACATTGCATGGCTTCATATGCTACTAAACAGCAATAAAGAATATTGCAGCCGAAGTTGTGGGTTACATGCAACCTCCCAACAGGCTAAAAAGTCTCAAATGTGTGCCCGCCCAAAATAAGTAAGTACCTAAAACCCCAAACCCCTTCACTTAGGAATATCCTATCTGTTTGGGGCCAAATATTTATTTTTGGTAATGCTCCTATAGCCTCTTAAATTTAATGGATAACCAAGGGCCAAATTCTGCCAAAATGAACAGGAGAATAAGAACAGACATAAAGTAAGAGCCATACAGCCTCTTTTTTGGTATTGTCATGGACACATTCATCCCAAAAAAAAGAATTAATAATATCCCTAACTCTGATCTCTCATCCTGGATTTTTTCAGTTACTGGGTCTTATTTTTTCCTAATCAAAGCACAGCAACCACTTTGATGAATCAACTTTTGGTTAAGAATCAACTTTAGCCATATAACAGTTCTGAGTTTCTGAAACAGGTCTTGCAGGCTTGAGTAAGTACAACTATAGATGAGGACCAGAGCTATCCCCAGGTCCATTACTGAAAATAAGAGCAATGCCATGGTGATCAATCGAATTATTTTGCTTCAGATGAAAATGGTTTGGCAGGGACATAGCAAAGGGACATTAACTGAAGTGGGTTTTTATGAGATAAATTATCAGAATGGTTTCTATGTTGTTTTAAAGGCATGTTTGTTCACTTCTATTTTCCAGTGTGATACCCAATGTATACCTTTATAATCACTGCCCAAGCAAAATATTTGTTAATCAGGACACTATCCAGAATAGTGATTCAGTAGTCTACCTCTCACTGCTGGCACCTGGAACTGGAAAATACATAGAATCATAGAATCATAGAATTGTTTAGGTTGGAAAAGACCTTTAAGATCATTGAGTCTAACCATTAACCTAACACTGCCAAGTCCACCACTAAACCATGTCCCTAAGCACCACATCTACACGTCTTTTAAATACCTCCAGGGATGGTGACTCAACCCCTTCCCTGGGCAGCCTCTTCCAATGCTTGACAACCCTTTTGGTGAAGAAATTTTTCCTAATATCCAAACTAAACCTCCCCTGGTGCAACTTGAGGCCATTCCCTCTTGTCCTA
>NW_008795321.1:1438196-1442203 GCF_000699145.1 Aptenodytes forsteri
CCTTCTTGTAGATGGGCGTCACATTTGCTAACCTCCAGTCAACTGGGACCTCCCCGGTTAGCCAGGACTGCTGATAAATGATGGAAAGTGCCTTGGTGAGCACTTCCGCCAGCTCCCTCAGTACCCTTGGGTGGATGCCATCTGGCCCCATAGACTTGTGTGTGTCTAAGTGGTGTAGCAGGTTGCTAACCATTTCCGCTTGGATTATGGGGGCTTCATTCTGCTCCTCATATCTGTCTTCCAGCTCAGAGGGCTGGGCACCCAGAGAACAACTGGTCTTACTCGTAAAGACTGAGCCAAAGAAGGCGTTAAGTACCTCAGCCTTTTCCTCATCCTTTGTCACTATGTTTCCCCCTGCATCCAGTAAAGGATGGAGATTCTCCTTAGCCCCCCTTTTGTTGCTAATGTATTTATAGAATACAGTAGCAATATAAATATAGAAGAAATGTTCCATTCCTTCTTTTGCCAAGACTTCATTTACCAAACAAGAATCATATGCCATGGGTATCATTTTGCCTTCACTTAAACCCATCACATTCATTATTCCCTTTCTTCCACTGAAACAAAAAAATAATGGGATATGCTGGTGATGGCTGAGCTAAAATATGGTTTAAGGCTGTCTACATGCTTGATATGTATGTACAACAGCATTCAGCATTTGAAAAAAATAAAGTGACATAAAGTTTACTTTCTATAAGTATAGGCTTTTAACACAAAACAATGGTCTAAGATTCCATAAGATGTTTTTCGACAGCTCCCCTTTAATTTGCAACCTGGGTGATGCTGGAGCTGTCGGATGGATGTTATCAGTATAACTCTGAAAATGACTATCCAGACCATTTTGACCTTGTCCTCAATCAGTTTAATGATATCCCAGGAGGCTGATGATGGGATTTCTTATGGTTGTGGCATGTCATTCCTTGCAATTTTGATTTTTATACCCCACAGTCATGAGCTTATGATCTAAGGTCTTGGAAAGGAACACTTCCATACTCCCGCCTTTGTAGGTCCCTTTTTTTCTTTCCTTTTAAGATAGAATCACAGCCTTTGCATTGTCATTTTACTTGCATTTTTGCATGTCATTTAGCACTTTTTTGCATACGAGTACTGGAATTGGTGTATGTGGTACTTGTCAATTCACACAACAAATAGCTCACAGATGTGGTGAAGGCTCACTATTTGTTCATTTTTAATGATAACTTTGAACCACGATGAGACCTTAGTATTTGTGCTTTTTCCTTATTTCTTTAATCATTACCTTACAGACTTTGCTTTCCTTCACTCAAAAGTAGCCCATTAACACAGACTCTTCAATGGTATGATTCTTTATTCAGTATCAATGTAGTAAAGTCATTCACTTGATTTGCCAAACACCAGACATCTTCATGTCACTGGAGTTCACATTCCTGCCTCAGCTGGCTATGCTGGGAATGCAATAATAAAAGTTAGATGCATACAGAGATCTACCTATAAATAAGAGATATCCTTTGGCTGTCAAAATGGAAAATCATATTGTATTTTACTGATACATTATGTTTACCTTTCATATTGAATGCATGGGGGATAAAAAATTAAGGTTTTTTAATGCTACAACTGGCAAAAGGAAAAAAAATACAAAGGAGTGCTGCCTTCTTTCACAGCACAGACACATATGCTTCATATCACAATAGTGACACACTGATTCACAGCAGCTACAGCTTCTGTGTCACGCTTCTGGACTAAAGTAATAGAAAATAAATGAAATATTTGGGTTCCAAAATATTGGCCAGATCTTTTATTTATTCATTTATGTACAAAAAAACTTGCTTTTCAGCGGATGCAGTAGGAGGCTGGTGGGCATTCTGGATGCACCAGAATGAAATACCAGGAGCAGAATTACAGAGCAGTCTTTCTTCTGTCAGAAAAAACATTGCCACTGTCTTATTGTCCAGAGCCAATCGCATCAGTGTGAGGCTGGGCACTGCTTTCAAAAGGCATTGCACTGCTCTATACTAATTTATTAATCCCATCCCTTGAGCAGGCATTATTTAATTGCGCATACAGACAAAGTTTACTAGCAGTCGGGTCAGAAAATTCATGGAGGAATCATGATAGAGCTGGATTTGGTCCTAATATTTGCACCGCTTCTCAAATTCTTATTCATGAAATAAGAAACAGTGCAGAGTTTCCACTTTGTGATGCTATTCTGAGACTACGTTGAGCTGCCAGAAATGGTTCAGCAAAGTTTAGGATATGGGGCAGAGAAAACCCATCTGCCAGGATTTTTAAAAAGGGGGTCTTGAGGGCTCTGAAGTGACTTAGAGATTTCTGAAGAGCTGACCGATCCCTGCTCTTCAGAATTTAAGGGCTTCAGACAAGAATGGCCTTTTGAACCATCAGGCAAGATACATGCATTTAGCTATATCTGCTATGTTAAAATCTCTTCTTCTTTGGTAAGGAGCCTTTTCTACCCAGTGCCATCTCATCTCCATGCATACTCCCCCCCAAAAAAAAATCCAACAGTTTGAAGGTTTTCCTGCAGCAAGCGCCTAGCTTTTGCTCTGATGCTAGTTGCATCGCCCACAGCAGGCAGGGCAAATGAGCCTGATATGGGTAGAGCAGCTTAGCGTGACGTGCTACCCAGAACCAGCTCTTGCTGAGAAGCTCACAGGATGGCTCTGTGTAGGCACAGAAGTCCTGTCAGAGGTTCTGCTGCACGTGCATGACATCGCACATGTGCAAAACCTGGGCCCAAGGCCATAGGATTGACTAGGATGACCCTGCTGCTCTTAAGGTTAAGCAATATTTTAGGATCATGTGACCAACAATTAATAGGTGACAGCTGGTAAATAAATGAGCACACTGCACTGTCAGATTCTTATTGCCATGTGTTGACATCAAAGCCAGTGGAGTTATTCTGGATTCGTACTGGTAGAAATGAGATCAGCATCGCCTGCTGTATGTGAAGCTACAGTAAATATAGAATAGGATAACATATTAAAGTGAAATGTGTGCCAGCCTTTTATATACAGTTTGATTAACTTCAAAGTAGCTTTTATAGCACAGAAACCATCTCATTTACAAAAAAAAAAAAAAAAAATCAGAAGCAAGCTCATTTGCCTGCATCTTGTATGTAGTATACTAACATATAATCGTTGCAGTGTGGTTCTAAAGATAAGAAAAATAGCAGTCCTATATGCACTTTTTTCCCACTGCACATTGATCTTCTGTATTAGACACATTTTATTCTGCAGCCTTCCAAGGATAACCCTTTTTCCCCACCCTCTGAGTGGCTGTGTGCCTGAAGTCAGGTGCATCCTTTGTTCTACAGGATGAGGAGGGAGAGGTATGGAAATGTGCTCTGTGTTACCACACACCCATGCACACTAGCCCCGCACATGTCTGGGAGCACGGGAGACCCCAGTGGCTGCGCAGCCCCCTGCCCATCCCCCTTGCATTCATCCTGCAGCTGCAGCCAGGCTGGACAATAGCCTTTCTTCCCCCACATGATCCCTGCTGAAGCTCCACCAGTAGCAACAATAGAGTATTGGGCATGAGTATCAAGTGATGCCTGATGCATGGTATATTGTGGTCTCCCTGGATGTGCACCCGGGGGGCCAGCAGAAGTTTGGAAGTCTGGGTAACACCTCCAGGCAGTGCTTTCCTGAGGTTTTTTTGGGACACGAGGCTGGACCCTGCCCAGTTCCCAGTCTAGTGTGTATGTGTGTGGGGATGCTCCCCACACAATGTCCCGGGAAAGCTCAGATGCAGCAGAGGATCCATCCCCCAAAACACTGCAAAGGGGCTGGGAATAAAAATTCCCAGTGAAGTTCACCCTACTTTCATAGCCATGCTGAAGTCATAAACCTCTTAATTCCCCAGTCTTCAAGAAAGTCTGCCAGGATAAAGAAGATATAGTTTCCTAATGTAAGAAACAAGCACATTGTGCTATATAGAGCAAAGACATACTCACACAGAGGTCACAAGCCCTTACTTACTCCACCTGGCTAGGAGTATGTGTTTTCCTT
>NW_008795321.1:1444979-1478681 GCF_000699145.1 Aptenodytes forsteri
AACCTCCAGTCAACTGGGACCTCCCCGGTTAGCCAGGACTGCTGATAAATGATGGAAAGTGCCTTGGTGAGCACTTCCACCAGCTCCCTCAGTACCCTTGGGTGGATGCCATCTGGCCCCATAGACTTGTGTGTGTCTAAGTGGTGTAGCAGGTTGCTAACCATTTCCGCTTGGATTATGGGGGCTTCATTCTGCTCCTCATATCTGTCTTCCAGCTCAGAGGGCTGGGCACCCAGAGAACAACTGGTCTTACTCGTAAAGACTGAGCCAAAGAAGGCGTTAAGTACCTCAGCCTTTTCCTCATCCTTTGTCACTATGTTTCCCCCTGCATCCAGTAAAGGATGGAGATTCTCCTTAGCCCCCCTTTTGTTGCTAATGTATTTATAGAATACAGTAGCAATATAAATATAGAAGAAATGTTCCATTCCTTCTTTTGCCAAGACTTCATTTACCAAACAAGAATCATATGCCATGGGTATCATTTTGCCTTCACTTAAACCCATCACATTCATTATTCCCTTTCTTCCACTGAAACAAAAAAATAATGGGATATGCTGGTGATGGCTGAGCTAAAATATGGTTTAAGGCTGTCTACATGCTTGATATGTATGTACAACAGCATTCAGCATTTGAAAAAAATAAAGTGACATAAAGTTTACTTTCTATAAGTATAGGCTTTTAACACAAAACAATGGTCTAAGATTCCATAAGATGTTTTTCGACAGCTCCCCTTTAATTTGCAACCTGGGTGATGCTGGAGCTGTCGGATGGATGTTATCAGTATAACTCTGAAAATGACTATCCAGACCATTTTGACCTTGTCCTCAATCAGTTTAATGATATCCCAGGAGGCTGATGATGGGATTTCTTATGGTTGTGGCATGTCATTCCTTGCAATTTTGATTTTTATACCCCACAGTCATGAGCTTATGATCTAAGGTCTTGGAAAGGAACACTTCCATACTCCCGCCTTTGTAGGTCCCTTTTTTTCTTTCCTTTTAAGATAGAATCACAGCCTTTGCATTGTCATTTTACTTGCATTTTTGCATGTCATTTAGCACTTTTTTGCATACGAGTACTGGAATTGGTGTATGTGGTACTTGTTAATTCACACAACAAATAGCTCACAGATGTGGTGAAGGCTCACTATTTGTTCATTTTTAATGATAACTTTGAACCACGATGAGACCTTAGTATTTGTGCTTTTTCCTTATTTCTTTAATCATTACCTTACAGACTTTGCTTTCCTTCACTCAAAAGTAGCCCATTAACACAGACTCTTCAATGGTATGATTCTTTATTCAGTATCAATGTAGTAAAGTCATTCACTTGATTTGCCAAACACCAGACATCTTCATGTCACTGGAGTTCACATTCCTGCCTCAGCTGGCTATGCTGGGAATGCAATAATAAAAGTTAGATGCATACAGAGATCTACCTATAAATAAGAGATATCCTTTGGCTGTCAAAATGGAAAATCATATTGTATTTTACTGATACATTATGTTTACCTTTCATATTGAATGCATGGGGGATAAAAAATTAAGGTTTTTTAATGCTACAACTGGCAAAAGGAAAAAAAATACAAAGGAGTGCTGCCTTCTTTCACAGCACAGACACATATGCTTCATATCACAATAGTGACACACTGATTCACAGCAGCTACAGCTTCTGTGTCACGCTTCTGGACTAAAGTAATAGAAAATAAATGAAATATTTGGGTTCCAAAATATTGGCCAGATCTTTTATTTATTCATTTATGTACAAAAAAACTTGCTTTTCAGCGGATGCAGTAGGAGGCTGGTGGGCATTCTGGATGCACCAGAATGAAATACCAGGAGCAGAATTACAGAGCAGTCTTTCTTCTGTCAGAAAAAACATTGCCACTGTCTTATTGTCCAGAGCCAATCGCATCAGTGTGAGGCTGGGCACTGCTTTCAAAAGGCATTGCACTGCTCTATACTAATTTATTAATCCCATCCCTTGAGCAGGCATTATTTAATTGCGCATACAGACAAAGTTTACTAGCAGTCGGGTCAGAAAATTCATGGAGGAATCATGATAGAGCTGGATTTGGTCCTAATATTTGCACCGCTTCTCAAATTCTTATTCATGAAATAAGAAACAGTGCAGAGTTTCCACTTTGTGATGCTATTCTGAGACTACGTTGAGCTGCCAGAAATGGTTCAGCAAAGTTTAGGATATGGGGCAGAGAAAACCCATCTGCCAGGATTTTTAAAAAGGGGGTCTTGAGGGCTCTGAAGTGACTTAGAGATTTCTGAAGAGCTGACCGATCCCTGCTCTTCAGAATTTAAGGGCTTCAGACAAGAATGGCCTTTTGAACCATCAGGCAAGATACATGCATTTAGCTATATCTGCTATGTTAAAATCTCTTCTTCTTTGGTAAGGAGCCTTTTCTACCCAGTGCCATCTCATCTCCATGCATACTCCCCCCCAAAAAAAAATCCAACAGTTTGAAGGTTTTCCTGCAGCAAGCGCCTAGCTTTTGCTCTGATGCTAGTTGCATCGCCCACAGCAGGCAGGGCAAATGAGCCTGATATGGGTAGAGCAGCTTAGCGTGACGTGCTACCCAGAACCAGCTCTTGCTGAGAAGCTCACAGGATGGCTCTGTGTAGGCACAGAAGTCCTGTCAGAGGTTCTGCTGCACGTGCATGACATCGCACATGTGCAAAACCTGGGCCCAAGGCCATAGGATTGACTAGGATGACCCTGCTGCTCTTAAGGTTAAGCAATATTTTAGGATCATGTGACCAACAATTAATAGGTGACAGCTGGTAAATAAATGAGCACACTGCACTGTCAGATTCTTATTGCCATGTGTTGACATCAAAGCCAGTGGAGTTATTCTGGATTCGTACTGGTAGAAATGAGATCAGCATCGCCTGCTGTATGTGAAGCTACAGTAAATATAGAATAGGATAACATATTAAAGTGAAATGTGTGCCAGCCTTTTATATACAGTTTGATTAACTTCAAAGTAGCTTTTATAGCACAGAAACCATCTCATTTACAAAAAAAAAAAAAAAAAATCAGAAGCAAGCTCATTTGCCTGCATCTTGTATGTAGTATACTAACATATAATCGTTGCAGTGTGGTTCTAAAGATAAGAAAAATAGCAGTCCTATATGCACTTTTTTCCCACTGCACATTGATCTTCTGTATTAGACACATTTTATTCTGCAGCCTTCCAAGGATAACCCTTTTTCCCCACCCTCTGAGTGGCTGTGTGCCTGAAGTCAGGTGCATCCTTTGTTCTACAGGATGAGGAGGGAGAGGTATGGAAATGTGCTCTGTGTTACCACACACCCATGCACACTAGCCCCGCACATGTCTGGGAGCACGGGAGACCCCAGTGGCTGCGCAGCCCCCTGCCCATCCCCCTTGCATTCATCCTGCAGCTGCAGCCAGGCTGGACAATAGCCTTTCTTCCCCCACATGATCCCTGCTGAAGCTCCACCAGTAGCAACAATAGAGTATTGGGCATGAGTATCAAGTGATGCCTGATGCATGGTATATTGTGGTCTCCCTGGATGTGCACCCGGGGGGCCAGCAGAAGTTTGGAAGTCTGGGTAACACCTCCAGGCAGTGCTTTCCTGAGGTTTTTTTGGGACACGAGGCTGGACCCTGCCCAGTTCCCAGTCTAGTGTGTATGTGTGTGGGGATGCTCCCCACACAATGTCCCGGGAAAGCTCAGATGCAGCAGAGGATCCATCCCCCAAAACACTGCAAAGGGGCTGGGAATAAAAATTCCCAGTGAAGTTCACCCTACTTTCATAGCCATGCTGAAGTCATAAACCTCTTAATTCCCCAGTCTTCAAGAAAGTCTGCCAGGATAAAGAAGATATAGTTTCCTAATGTAAGAAACAAGCACATTGTGCTATATAGAGCAAAGACATACTCACACAGAGGTCACAAGCCCTTACTTACTCCACCTGGCTAGGAGTATGTGTTTTCCTTGGAAAATCTTTCTTTCTTGGGTTTGGGGTTTTTTTTTGGTTGAATTATTCACTTTTGCTTCATCTACACTCAGGAATACTTTATCATTATTATCATTATTCATTTGCATTACATCATTACCCTCTAGCCCAAATCCAGGGTGAACAGTTTGGTGCTGGGTGCTGCAGGAATCTGAAAGAAAACAACAGTGACTACTTCGGACAGATGAAAATGTACTTCTCTGGCTCAGTCCTGGCTCTTCCTATAAAAGCATGAACTATGCAGTATTCAAGGCCAGCATTTTTCCACCAATAATAGAATTAAACAATTGCCCCAAACAAATAGATGCATGAGGAGGAGGATAAAGCAGGGGCAACCTGAGCGTGTGTTCACGTAGATCAGCTGTGCACACAGTTTAACTCATCACCTGCCTCCTCGTGACCTTCACGTTCAAGATAGCACTGGGTTTCACAAAGGAGTGAGGATTTGCCTGATGCATTCGGCTGAAATTGCTGTTTCCTGTACAATGGTTTGTTAATGGTCCTCCTTCTGCTCCATCATGATGGCTGCATTTCAGCCATGCTAAAAATATACACTGTACACTTGCACTGTGGTTTTTTAAATAGATATATAACATATACGCTATGTAGAGAGACTAATACGTGTATCTACATGCATGCGCTATCTCTGCACGCGTGCACAAATATACACACACAAAAACACATCCCTCTATATGCATGTATCTACACATTAGAGTTCTGTAGGATGAACAGTCTTTTAAAGGTATATTAAAAGTGTATACCTGGACATTCATGAGAGAAAGGTAGCAACAGAAATCCAAATTCAGGTTTCAGCACATTTGTTATTAATTATTATAATAAACAACTTGGGGATGTTTATGTGGGGAAATCTTTTTGCAGAAATAATGGAAAATTAACAAGTCTTGATATATTTCATGCATGAGTTGCTTATTCAGCTTTGTATCAGAAGGAAACAAACGTATTGACTAACCCCTCTTAAATTTATGTTTGCAAGTAGCTGCTTAAAATAAAGCAGTGGCTAAAAATGTAATGGATGATGTAATTTTCACTCTTATGGCTATGGTTCCCGTTTACAACTTTCGGACCTGGACTCAAAGTGCTCTCCCTGGAGGAGCTGAACCCACAGCTCCTTGGGCTACTGGCTTCCAGAGGAAAGGGCTTTTCCTACCCTGAAGAGCCAGCTCCCCCTCTCCCACCCACATGTCTCAATCACCCCCGCCAAGCTTTTATAAAAGCTGTTCTCTTCCAAGCACAGAGAAGCATCCTCTAAGCTCTGAAATATGAATGAGCAGGAAGGGTCATAGGCATATTTGGGTCTCCCAGCCCTGTAGATGCCAAATTCGGTAGCCCAGGTTTGCTTCCAGTTGCATGGACTGATCGGCAGTGAAAGTGAATTGACTTCAAGAGCGCATGATATCCCAGCTCTCCATTCGCACTCTCGTAGCTTTGGGGTTTTTGTAAGCAAACATGATGCTTTACTATGAGTTTTGAAGGCAAAACATAGAGTTGAATAATTCAGGCTCCATATGTTTATTATCATGTTTCAGAAATGGCCCCATCTATATTTTTGACTGCTAATTTACACTCCACAGAACCCTTTTGGCTTCACAAGGGTCCCACAAAACATAAGGCCACAAACATACTGCTTCCAGTTTTTCTCAGCTATAAGCAACCAAGGATGTCCTGCCCCTGACACTATTCTTTCCCCAAGGTATTCCTTCATGCCCCAAAAAACCTCCTTTAAAAGCCAGGGTGGGAAAAAATACCAAGATCCGAAAGACTACAGGGGACACAATACCTGCACAGGCCCGTGTGGATTTCGGGCGAGCATTGGGAGCTGGTCCCCTTGCTAATTCTTTAACAACAGGAAAGGAACAGAGTCCATCGCTTGCATATAAATAAGTACGTGAGCTCTGTGACAGAGTGCAGGGACACCCTCCTCTACTACAGCAGCCTCCTAGATGGCCTCTGCCCGCAGAAAAGCCTTGGGTTTGGGTTTTGTAAATGCCACCTTCCCCATCTCTGCTGCTTTCTTCTGTCTTGCTGTATTTGATTTTCACTTTGTTCAATCCATCTTTCATATCTTCTCAATGCCACTTTCCTCTCTTCCCCCTTTTCTCTTTCCTAACTAGAGACTTCCAAGATGCATTTTTTTTTCAACAGCCTTAGATACTGTCTATGCTGTCATTTCCAAACACTATCTATTACTTTGCATGCTTACTGTAGGGAGAATGTGAGCACAAAAACATCTGTGATGAATCAGGGACTTTCAAAATTGATCAAACCTCTTCTCATTTTTTAATGATTATTTTAATATTCCCATTTTGCTAAAAGAGCTTTTTAACTTACTTTTTGCTGTCTATGCTTTCTAATGACTTTCTAATTGCCAAAATTTGTAGAGGAAATTTTGTTTAATAAAGCTGATGTCTGCTTGCTCAACGCAAGAGGACGTTTGCTAATAAGAGGGCATTTAAATAATCAGCAACAGAACCCTCAGGAGCAATGCAAGAAAATGGGAAACTGCCAGTCACAGTGGATCTGTAATGAAACAATACCCTCCACCCTAGCGCACCACGTGAGAGGAGCACCTGAGCTCTACAAAATCAGATAATCAGGGCAATGGAGGCCCTACTTGCATGAAACAAAATCAACAGATAAATAGCGTCTCAGGACAAGCTGCAAAAACAAATTAATGAAAAGGGAGGATCTTAAGCCTGTTGCTGCAGTTTTTTCCAAGGTAAGGGCATTCGTACTGTAGGGCTTCAGAGAAGACACTGCCCAGGCAGCTCTCACACACTACCTGGATGCTGTGACAAGAAAATGAGTCCTGTTGCCTGCCCTGCCCTCTAAAGTTTTCTCAGATACTCTACCCCTCTCATTTCAAAAGCATTGTACTTAACTTTCGATGTTCTGAGCTCTTTTTCCATCAATGTATTTAGTGTCATCTGCCAGAATCTTTGGAGACTCTCAGGTTTGCTCATTTTCCATTGTTGAGGGGTCTTAAAACTGCAGATGAAGTACTTCCTAGAGTATCCCTCACAAAGACCCATTAAAAGATAGCAGCAGGATTTGAATCCCAACATGCCTGAAGTTGCTTGATAACAAAATTTTCTTATTTTTCTATTTCTAATATTTTTTGGGTCACTGCCACCTGCCTCAGAGGTCTTGGCCATTTGCCATCACCCTGAAACTGGAACTGCCACAAAAGTCAATGGGAGACTAGCATAACACTCAGCGACAGATTTGGCATGTTGCATCTCCAATACTGAATTTTCTTAAAGGGTCGTAAGATTTAATCACTGTTCATGTCAACCCCCTTTGGCCATGTAATAGTATATTCCATAACTGACACAGCATTAAAAACTTGAAATTCATTACTCACTGAACCACCCATAGTAATTTTGCTATTGCTCACCCTTATACAAGTCAATTTTGGTACCATAGGTGTTGTTTCATGACAGCTCTGCAGTTCCTTATAGTCATTACATCAAGTTGTCTCCAGCCTCTTGCCACTTCTGCCTACTTTAAGGTTCTACTTTCAGTACTAGTTTTTAAACTCCTGCCTCTAAAACTGTATGTGAAACATACAGGCATGTATTTTTGCATGCAAGTGGGTATTCGTTCATTCAAATTCATACACTCATTGTTAGATACTTCCTAGTTGGCACACATACAGAAATGCTAATTCTGAAAGCAGAAATAAAGGAAGGTTCAGCATATGTACACATGAACTCAAATATCAGTTTGAATCTCACTGGCATTTGGACCTTTACCACTCACCAGCTCAAATTTAGAGGCAGGAATGTGCAAAAATAAGAAGAGGGGGAGGCTCTGTTTTCATCCAAAATATGAGCAATGAGTGACACTACTGAAATTGGGCAATCATTTAAGCATCTAGAGAGTGAAGCTATTTCAGATTTATTTTGGATGAAAGCACAAAGTGTTACTAATCCCAAGTGAAACACAGCAGACACAATTACCATTCATTTGGAGAGATAAAATCGAAAATATACCAACATTTTTTTACAAACTAGCGATAATTAATAATTCTACACTAAACTTTTGCAACTGAGTCCAAATACTGACATCATAGTGTCTAACCTTTAATAAGCAGCAAATAAGCTCTAGATCAAACATTAAATAAACTGCAAACTTGGCAAGTGAGCATCCCCAATCAAAATTGGGGCCACTAACCGGGATCTCCACTAGGGGCTTTCAGCTGTCATTTGTGGGCTACTCCTGGGAAAGCTGAATAAGAAAAGCAAGGACATAGACACACACACACACACACACGTGTGACATTTCCCTGGGGAAATGCCCCTCCAGCACAAAGCAGCAACAAATGAAAGCAGGTCTGGCTCTGCAGAGAGTGGCCTGCAAGCCCATTTCCAGCTCACTACCTATTATCCCACATAATTTCACCCTTACTTTCACAAAGGTCCTTGCTACACCTTCCCTTCTGATTTGTCTCACTGTTCAAAGTGGCCATGGAAAAAAATAAGTGTGTGATGCCTTTCATTGTCCCTGGCAGCACGGAGATGAAAGATGTCTTTTTGAAACAAGAACCCCTACCGCTGCAATTTCAAACCATCGGGGCAAAACAGAGGCTGACAAGCTTAAAATTCTTTCCCATAGTTCCAGTTCTTCTTTCAGGGTTTTGCTAGCTGAAATGCTGCTTTTCTAGCTTTGCTACTGGGCTTGCATCCAATGTTTACATTGCATTACCAGTATCTGCTCTATATTGTTTCTGTCACAGTGTTTCAGATAGCATACATTTTCATTTTATAGCTCTCCTGCTTCCCTTTAACTTATGACCTTTATTGAAAATGAACACATTTGTCTGCAGACTGTCAGGCGAAAGGGTTGAATCACAGGGGCTTGGCATCTGTGAAATGCTTTGCAATCCACTGCAGCTGTATCAGGAAAGCAGTGATGGAAAACCATAAACTGCCAGAGATTAGAAGTTTATTCTGGAGGACCCTAACTTTCCTTTGGAAGGCCAAGCACATTTCAAACACTCACTGAAATAAAAGAAAAGGCCTGTTGGGAATGGACATCTTGATGTTTCCCTAACAGATTTCTTTGTTGACTTTTCAGTCTTTTAAAAGTATTTCTGTCCTTTTCTTCATATCTTTACTGCCCATGAGACTCACAGTCCTCCTCAGTGGATCCTAGGTGCTTGCATGAAGCATTTCAGAAGCCGAACGGGGACTGGGTGAGTTCCAGAACTCAGCAGTGTTTGGCAGCAAGGACCCAACCGCAGTGCTGGGACATCACATGTTACAAAACAGAGGCAAAAAGCCATTTTGCTGTTATTTCAGCAATTCATTAAACGCCAGCCACTCAGGATCTTACATCTGCATTGTTTCCCAGGAACCTAAAGGATGCTCTCGGTTTAAGAAATGCATGTGTCTTATGTTCAGAGTGGAGCACGGTGAGCTCTGCACCAGTGCCCCTGACAAGGGAAAGCGTTTAGTACGCTTACCAGCAGGAGGATGGGATGGATATGAGACTGCTTGTGTATGTATGCTGTTGCCACAGATTTTCCCCTAACAAAAGCCTCTTCAAACCCAGACTTGGGGCTAAGGAAGTTCTACCTGAGAGTGCCATTTAGGAGACTGCACAGTTTTCCAGGGGTTTAGGTGGAAGCCGACACTGGATTAAGTAATTTGTGGAAGGCAACCACAGGTTAAGCCAATCTTCTACCTGCTGCCTCCCACCCCACTGGTAATGCTCTGGATGTGTGTAGTGGCAAGGCCATGTGTAGTTGCCCTCATCACGGGCCACAGATGCATATCTTTGCTCCTCTGGGTGCAGCAGAATGGAAACCTCATGGCACCTTCCCCCAGATGGGCACAGCCTCCAGAGTGGCAAAGGGCTGAAACACGAAAAATGGGCAATGAGGTCAGTGGCACACGCCTTCTCTTATTTACCTGGCTACTGAGCTGGTGCTTAGGCTCTCCTGCTATCTATATGCCAAGTATTGACAACTCATACAAGTTCTAATGACCTTGGCACTGGTCAGAACAACAACAGCGTCTTTACTGAACCTGAAGGTTTGGATTTGGAGGGCTTTGAGATTCTGTGATAGGTATGTTTGGAACATGTTTCTGAAAAAAAAAAATCAAGAACCACAGTGAAGAAGTTGACAGTGGCATTTATGTGTGGTCCATGCAACTGAGAGTTAAGTTTGCATCCTAGTAAAACATGCAATTCATGCTTACCAGAGTTTATTGGAGGCTCAGAGCAACACCAGTTCATCAAGGTTAAGCTGGGGTGAGGAGAGGGAGGAGTAGGGAGGGGGTGTCACTTAATTCTACACCCTTGATAAGAGATATTCAAAATGTGGATGCCCATCATTATGGCTATGAAAGGAAGAGGAAAAAAAATGAAAATTAAGAGAGAGCACTGCTCAACCATTTGTTGATCACACACTATTGTTCAGGCAACTCCATCTGGTATGAGATAGCAAGGAGGGTTACCATATGTAATCAGTATTCCTATACTGCAGTATTTCCCACTGCAGTGCATTTATTTTTATGGCTGTAATACGGCACCCTGTTGAAACAAAATAACTGAACTAAAAAATGTATGGAGCCTTCAGGACTCTTCTAGCTGTTCGTATAAGTTCTCATTTGCCTCAGCAGGCTATGTCAGGCAATGGTCTGATCTAAACAGCCCCCTCCCCCGAAAAAAAACCCAAAACCCACCCCAAAACATAATAGACAATTATGATATAACTTGCCTTAAAAGGACATGTATTCTTACCTCTCAGATCCTGAGATGCAGCCTCGAGGATGAAGGGAAGTCTGGTAGAGACCTAGACAAGTTACTTAGACTGGCCCATTGGCAAAGAAGAATTGAGATGTCAGTAGCAGACCGGATTTCTGAAATGTGTAAACTACATGTTTATGTGGAAAATTCATCCTCAGAACTCAGCTGTGCTATTATGGCCAATGCTTATCTTCCCTTAGAAAACTGTACAGGTTTTTTCTGGCAATGCATGAAAGAGATGAGATGCTGCTTTTTTTTTTTAAAGGGTATTATTTCAATGCTGTCCTTGTTCAAAATTTTTGTTTGCAGTTAAACAAGATTACTTGTAGGCTGTGGCATATTTTGTGATCTCTTCTTGGTGTCTCAAACAGCTGGATCACCTCATAGCAAAATTAGGCTTCACCTCCAAAGCATATTTATTGTTCCTTGCTCTGCAGCTGAAATACCTAACCTTCTCTTCTCTCCCTTTTTTGGTCACTGCATAAACGATGTGCTTCTGGGCAGGCTTGTATTGATCTAAAAAGCCATCATAAATTTTCCGGGTTCAGATTCAAGTTGCATTAACTGGAAAAGGCAGATCACTATGAAATGCAATATTCTCAAGAATCAATAAATCTTGCTATCGGAACAGAAGAGGGTTTTCACCACCTCCCCCCCACTTCCAACCCTTCTCTTCAGAGGGAAGCAGGACATCTTGCTATGCAGGAGGAATGGTCTCAAACCGAGTCCTCACAGCATCCGCCAGCATTGCTTCTTCCCATGGCAGTAGCATCCACACTCTGGCTACTGGACTCAGCACAGCTGCAGGAGCAAGAGAAGAGCTGGAGTTGGCAAGTTAATTCAAGTAGCGTTGACAGAGCATTTCAGGCTTACCAGTCATCTTGCTGCCTTAAATGAATTGAGGTGTGCCAGGCCTGCATCAGTCACTTGCTCAATTTCCTTTAGCATTCCCCTTTTTATCAGGGTTGAGTGTTAAAATTTAATGATGCATGTCAGTGTTTTCTAATTTAATTCCCACAAAGGATTTTTTTTCTTGCAAACATCCATCAGACATCAAAAACAACAGAGTGCCATTTTGATTTTTGTCATCTTCCTGCATATTTTTCATCATAAAATCACTACCGTGGACATCTGGTCACAACAAAATCTCATTGCAAGACACGTTGCTGCATTAGACTTGTTGCTGGCTGTTTTGCCATGAACAGCTGGTCATGGAAATTTCACCCCGTGCAGCATTTATTCCAGGGCATGGATCTATTTACAACAAGTGGAGATGAAGTTTCACTGCAGTTACTCCAGCTACTACAGTTCTGCAGCTTTTCACCATATAGAGGATTCATGCAAAGACATTTCTCGCGTGGCCAATGCAGCCAAAGTATCCTGGATAACTGAGAAATGATAAAAGAACTGGTGGCCTTACAGAGATATTGGTCAAAGTGAAATCACCAATTCAAGTGTCTGAACCCTACTTTTTTGCTTCAGGGTAGGATTTTAATCAAGACTGTCAAAGCCACTTGTCTTTTATTCTTAACACAAGGAAAATGACAGATCTCTCATTCTACCGGTGCCATTGGCAAGAAGAGTTACATATTTAGCTCCTGTTCCTTTGGTCCCAGTGACTTCAGAAGTGGCTCCATGAGCATTCGCCTCTCTAACGATCAGGATAATTGCTTAGAAATCTTACTCCATTTATTCCTTTGCAAGTCCTATAATCGGCACCTACCCATGAAAAATGGTACATTTCTTTCAACAACTGAAAACATTGAATTAAAAGCAATGTCTGATTTTACTCTTGGTCACCTGGGCTAAGGTCTGGCATAGTACAGTCCCAACAAGTGCCAATTAAGCATTAGCAGCAGCAGAGCAGCGGCACAATTAAGTCATGCTAACTGATGGCCCAGTGGGACTTCCTCTACCTTCCCCCAGCCATCCCACCGATGCCTTTACTGGAGGAAGGACCCCTGTATCCAACAGCAGCTTTGCCACTTCAAGGACCAGTAGGTCAACCAGCCCTGGACCTCCAGCCATGACCTGCCATGAGGGTTTTCCCCCATACGTGGAAGTGGCTAGTGTGACAAGCCGATGAAAAAGAATGAAGCGGACAGTTGGGTCAGTATCTCAAAGCTCAGGATGGAGACAAACAAAGCAGATGGCTTGCAGCACCCCACTGGGGCTCAGTAGGATGCCCTCAGCCTACATGGGAGCACTGCCTTTTTTTTAAAAAAAGCTCTGGCCTCGGCTTTACCAAACTGGGTCCATCCTGGGCTGCCTCAGTTTCCCTTGATTTACTGTTAGAATATTCTGATGTGTTTTTCAAGGAATGAATAATCTCATTTCAGGTCTTTTTGCTTTAACCTACTGTCTTCAGCCTTGGTTTTCTTTCTAGTCTCTATACTTTTAAGTTTAAAATCCTATTTGTCCCTCTTTAAATTTTCTATTTAATTGATAATTGCTCACTAAAACCAGATGACAGATGCACCTATCAAATCTGTTTATTTCTATGGGGGAAAAAAATCAATAGCAGCTTTAGCATTAGGAAAAAAATGAATCACAAAATCATGGGGACTGGCTGGCACCTCTGGAGATCCTCTAGTCCCACCCCCTGCCCCAGCAGAGTCAGGGGCAGCAGGTTGCCCCAGAGCATGTCCAGTCAGGTTTTTAATATCTCCAACAATACAGAACAATATTGTTTCATTGTTAAGAAAGTAAAATTATCTACAGAGAGCCAGAGTTAGCTATAAAACTTCCTTGCTAATTTAGTATGTAAACAATTTTGGAAGTATTATCGGTTGAGACAAATGATGTCTCATTAACAATTTGGGAACTCCCTCTTTTGATACCAGGATATTTCCAGCTACTGCATCTTTCCATCTAATCCAGGACAAATATTTCTGCTTTCTTATTTGGAACAGAACAGAACAGAACAGTTTTCCGATGCCTAAAAATTAACTGGGTTTGTGGACAGGGCATTTTAACCACTTGCATGATGCAAATGTCATTGCAAACAGAGTTTCTTATAATACTGGGTATTTCTTTAATACCAGACATATCAGAGTTTCTTATAATACTTCAGGAAAAAGAGCTTTGGGACATGACATCTTTGGGTACATGTAGTTGCAGTACATGTACATGCAGGACATGCAGTAACATGGTCCCGTATGTTACTTCCTACACTCCCATTGGTGGGCTAGCCACAACCTTTCGTTCCATATTTCCTCTGCACTCACAACCACTTGCATCTCAGAGTTTGGTTCAGACTATTCTCTGCAACAAGTAAGATTTTGCTGAGGAGGGAGCTTTCATAGCAGTGAGTGTGCCTCCTGCCTCTTATCAGTTTATCGTTTGATGACCCTCAGGCTCCAGGATCCTCCTCGTGACATACAACATGGCATACAGAGGGGCCCCAATGCTCACCTGTGGCTCAGCAAAGTGCTCTTTTAATGAACCCTCCTCCCCCCCACCAGATATACATCAGTCAAGACTGTGTATACAACCTTCTCCTGCCCTTGCCTGAAGCAAGTGCTGCCTGTTTTGCATCCCATCTCACCTGCCTGTAAGGTTGCTGCAACCTTATGACCCCCTGTGAAGGGACGTATTTGCACAGGGCAACCTGCAAAGGTGCATCCAGTAAGCTGAAAAATCCTGTTATCATTTTTATCTCTTCTGATTTCAGCTGATGACAGAACCTTGCTAGCGATTCAAAACTCAGTTCTGCAACATGGAACAAGTGAGCTTTCATTGAACGTGAGCACTTGTACTTGCAAAATGAAGCATGAAAGATGTGAAAACGCAATGGGCAAGGCATTACTTGGGATGGAACGAAGCAGACCCTAGACCTAGGGAGATGTGAGGGTTTAAAGTTGCCAACGCTCCTCCCTACATGTTAGAAATGTGTAGATGCATTTGTCATCAGCATGGCCAGGCTCAAATAGCAAGAGAAAACCTAGTCCAATCCACTACTTGCCTGGGCACCGGTGGGTGTCACCGCTATGCTCTGTGAGAGGGACTCAGGCTGAGACCGGGGAGGAAACAAGCCGGGAAACCCAACTCCTTACAGGCTCAGAAAATGCTGAAGTGGCAGCTCACTCCCATGTAGCAGAGAGCATGGGGTTACAGAGCAATCAAATGAGCTACAGCAGCAAGGTCTGTCGCTGCTTTTGTCTCCTGAGAAGACTGGATACCTATCAGGAAGGTGATTTCTGAGATGAACATACTGTTTCACACAAAAGCCTGCCTGTGCATCATGAAAAAAATGCAAGGTCTCTACCAGCTCCTCTCCAGCCTGCATGTAAATCTCACAAATGCATCTGTGCTCGATTAAAATCAGCTGAAGTGATAAACGTTTCAATAAATCACATGGCTGACTTCTTCTTTAGCATATCCATTTACAATCTGTAAACAAACCCTGGCTGGTAGTAAACCATCAAACTTTGGTATGAAATTATTTACTTATATTCTTCGAACACCTCTACAATGACGATATAGAAGTCACAGAAATGATGCAGATGGCATTTTCTGTTGCTGTTGCAAACAAACCAGTTAATGCTAGCAGTAATGTTGAAATGACATTGTAGGGCTAGATATTCAAAGCCAGCTTGCATTACCTTGATTCTGATCCCACAGAAGAAAATGAGGTCAGCTCTGAGAAATACTGAGAATCCCAGCCATGAACACTATTGTTTGTACCCATAAAGTATATCCCCCTCTGAGAAGGCAATAAGCCATCCCGGTATAAAGCACCTTACGACAGCCTAACTTTTGGACCCTGCCCTATGGACTGCTACATCAGTGAGAGTATTGCAGCTCAGACCACGCACCGCAGATGCTTCGTGTTGACCAGGCTTCAAGGGTCTGTTCAAGGTGTCAGAGAAAGTCTCTGGCAGAGTCAGATATTAAAATCAGCTTTTCTAATTTCTGGAGCACTGCTGCAACCGCCATTGGTTGTCACCCTTTCTTCAGTATTTATGTGGGGACACCATGTTAATTTATGGTTCCTCTCCATGAAGTGTGTCTAGAACAGCTGGATTTGTCAGATGCTTCTGTCAGATGCAGAAGCAAAATACCGCATCAGACTGAAGATGAGTTACTGAGATCATAATCTCATCCACAACTCAATCTCCTCAACTTAAAGGCAGTTAAGATCTACTTTGATAGCACACTTTTTTTTAAAATTAAAACATTATGTAAGTGCATTGTACGTTAAGAGCAGCAACAATTTTGATGATGCTTCTCTTGCCAAAAACCCACCCTGCAGCATCCCTTTTCCCTTTTCAAAGCTTTTGTCTTACTCTATATTAGAATATTAATACATCAAAAGCAGGATTGTCCTTCCAAAGGCATAGCATAATTGTACTCAGTTTTAGCACCAGAACATCACTCAGCAACAATAAAACTAAGAAGAACACAAGAACAGTTCATGGTCAGTGTGCCAACTTATGTTTTAAAGTGCCACTAACAAAGGTATGCACATGTTTTTCTCTGACTATTCCCTGAAATATACTCTTTCCTTTTGTGCTCATTTCCCATGATTATTGGTGCAATTTCACTTTATTCCCATGGTTCCTGCAGAGATCAAATTTTAAATTCACAGGTTTGATACCCAAAACACCCCTCTCTGAACAAAAGTATCTCCCAAGCTTTTGATCACAAGCTACATCCATCCAGAAAAGTCATGAAACCCAAAGCACAGCAGAGCAAAGCCATGTGATTGATGCTTTAGTCAATGTGCCTCCAGTCTTAAGCACTGAATTCTCACAGCAAAATATTTGCCATAAATCCAGAGTTCAGGAAGAAGGGGAAAACTTTACTGAGAAACTCAAGGATAGGAAATCAGGATTGTCTCACCACCATTCTGTAAGCAGAATGAGAGCTGAAACAAATCAAATAAATCATGCACCACTGAATTATTTACTCAGAACTTGCCAGGACATATTTGGAGCAGTGTTGCTTTAGAGATGAAGTTAAACTCAATGTTACTGCAGCCTGCGCTGTCAGGTGAGTCATATTTCTTTGAACACCAAGTGGTTTGTTTTTTTTTTCCCCATGACTAAAGTGCTTATACCCACTTCTTGTCAGTCAGCCATGGGGGATTGTCTGGCAGCTCTTGAAGCGCTGAGTGACAGCGTCAAGGGGGACACTACTAATATAGTAGGAGTAGCCATGAGGGGAAAAAAAATTAATCTTCTGCTGAGCCTGTCTCTGATTCTCTGTTCTCTAGGAATTAGTGCTCAACAAGGCATTCATAAAAACCAGCTGAAAACTTACAGCAGGAATCAAGCACGTGATTTCACTCGGTGCTCTGCCATAAAGCGCTCATATCACAAAGCAAAAAAATGTTGCTATTAAACACCTATCAAATAAAAGTAGGGCAAAGATGTTGGAAGAGAACAAAGGGCTTCAAGGATAAAAAAACCCAGCTTTTCTGGGTTTCTTTTCTTCTCTTTTTCCTTGAAACTACCAGCATGTATCTCTCTCCCAAGGTCTGTAACTGCTCTGTGTCACCCCACAGCATAGCACAGAGGTTTTCAGGAAGCCCAAGTGTAACACTGTACTTCTGTTAATGTTCTTCGTGTTATTCAGCTTGGTGACTTTCCTCTAACGACAGAGAGGCTGAGACAGCTGCAATGCTTCAGAGGCAGGGATGGCATGCCTGGTGGGCAGTGGTCCCACCGAGGGTCCCACTGGAGCCAGCCAAATGCCAGACCACGAGCCAGAAGCCAGTTCAGCTAGTTGACTAATTATCTGCTCTCCACACCACTGCTGAGCTGTTTGTGAAGCCGCCCCCTCCTTTCTATCATGCAACAAAGGCTCTTTCACAGGGAGGGGCATTTCTAATTCAAGGGTAGAAAATCTGTGTATTCAGTATTTTGAGGGGGGGACGGGATGGGTGGCGGGAAATAATTACACAACACCTCAGCCAGTAGCTCTGGTCTTGTCTGACTGCTTAGCAAGCTTTCAAAGGAAAGCAAGTAGTCACTATAGAAACTGCCACATCATATGGATGTTTATGCTGCCTCAGAGATATGGAATATCTTTTTAATGAGACTTTTGGGGGGGTTTGCTGCCTTTAGGAAACACTCCACAGTAAATAGCAGGGCTTTGTTTTGTGGGTTTGTGTGTTGTTTGTTTGTTTTTTTAATTATTATTATTTCTTCAGGTTTGCTTTTTCACCATTGAATGGAGGACAATATACAAGGTTTTATCTGGAAATTCATTTCCACAAGTGATAAATGAACAATCATATCAGACTGTCTGAGCTTCATTTTAACAGCAACATGAGTTCTTATCACTGTGGAAGAACTCAGATTGCAGGATAGGTATAAAAAAAAGAGAAGACAAAAATAGCTGTATTTAAGCAGTCAATCCACAGCTCATTGAGAAGCAGGAGAGGTGAAAAGATCACATGCACAAAAGTCCAGCAGGTCCCAGTTTGATGACTAGTAATTCGAGACTAAATGTCTACAGAGAAAAAAGCCCTAGCTGTTTGCATTGACTTTATAGATAATTGAGCTGTCACATAAAAGATAAGACCTCACGAAAAGCACTGATATGTGCAAAATACCTAGAGTCAGTGAAGTTCTCAGTAAATACATTAAGAAAAACACAGTATATGTAACCTCCCAACGATCATTCACCTTTAAACCACAGTGACCTATTTCTATTTTATTATCTTCACCACAACAAAGCTGAGAAGATATAAATCATTCGATGGCACAAACCCATTGAACTTCCCCTTTGTTCAAATGCTCACCTCTCAGTACCCAGGTCTAGTTTTTCTTTTATTTCTCCCCACTGAAAGGATGGAGGAATTTTGGCTGAATTATGTGCTGTCTGGACTCCCTCTTTGCCTGCAGTGAATGCCTTTTTTCTGTCAAGTGTTTCTTGGGACATTTGCATGAATAAAAGCATTACGTATTCAGAGGTGCCGGCTTATTTCATGAGATGCTGTGGATGTTTTCCACTCCTTCAGCACAACCTGCAGCTCAAAACAACCTCTTCCACCAACCCCAGCCTGCTCCTTCAGCCCCATGACCTGCTGCTCCATCACACAGGGTCAAGCACCCTTGCTCATCCTCAGATGGTACTCTCCCCATCTGTATTGCTACCTGTTTATCTTTCCCAGCCCCTCTCTGCCTTGAAACTCTCCATTGTGCCAGCTGCCCTTCTTGCCTCAAAGCAGGCTTTTGCCTGCTTAGGTCTGCCAGAGCCACCAGACCTTTACTTTCAGCAAAAGTTGCAGGCTGCCCTCTGCACACTCTGTACCTGGTGCAGAAAGCAGCAGGCAGAGGGAGAAGCATGCCCGGGGCTGGGCCGGGTGCTTCACGCCCACATTGTGGAGCTGGAGGGCAGAGGACAAAACTAACTGCCCCTCCTGGCCCCAGCTACCTGGGTGGCAGCCCCAGGAGCTGGGCGAGGAACTCAGATCGGTAGGTGTAAAAGCAAACAAACCAACCAACCCACCCCACAGACCTGGCAACAGCTGGTCTAATTTGTGTCTGTCCTGCACAGAGACGCAAGCCTAGCAAGCTTGCATTTCTATGTTCATGTCTTCCTTAGAGACACCACAGCTCTCACTCTGCTGCTACCAAATGCAGGAAGGTCTCTTTTTGGGGTTTTTGTTTCTCTGCTTTGGTTTGGGTTTTTTTCCTGGGTTTTTGTTTGTTTGTTTGTTTGTTTGTTTTTTACCCATGCCTTTGTAACATACTTCGTAGTTTAACTCCTGGAAAATTACTGTTAATCAGCCACAGGGGACTAGCCATGGTCTGAAGACTGGAATGAATTATGAAGTATCCTGGATCCTGGATCTCTACCAAGCATTACTTCAGCAGAGTTTTCAGTCCAGTTTTGAGTCAGACACTGGATAATCCCTACCCACCAGTACAAACTTGGCCAGAAGATACCTTTGTGTATCAGCTTGGCAGACCCATATTTGGATGTCTGCCTGCTGCTAGATCTCAAAGCTACAAAGATAGATGATAAATGGAGGCATTTCTGGTGGGCCAAAGGAGTCTGTTCACAGTCCAGTGCTATTTGATGTATTTTCCTCTAGATGATGACAAACATACAGCTGGAAAATTTGGAAGATGAGGCAGAACTGGTGGAATGGTGAATAGATCGGGTCATGACTAGTGTCGGATCTGTATCCCAATGGTAAGACAACTACATATCAATGTGTTGCATTATGTCTAAAGATATGCACGTAGGAGTGAAGGCTATAAGACACACAAATAGAGACATAGTTTGGAAAGTCAGGATTCAAAAAGGTTCAGAGTCAAGCAGGTTAACCCACTAACCCTGCATGCCTAACAAAATAAGTAATAAGCACATTACTATGACCAGAAGAAGTAGGGAGGTGTTACCCTGTAGCTATACATGGCATTTGTACAGCCACTATGGAATCCCACATCTCTGCCAGGAGCCTCCATGATGGAGACATTGCAGCATTGAAAAGAGCTCAGAGGAAAACAAGGAGAACGATGAAAAGCTATTTACCAAAGAAGCACAGTCTAGTCAATTCAGCCAAGGAAAGGTTAAGAGGTGACCTGCTCCCTGTCTGGGAGTAGCTGCATGTGGAGGTGATTACTATTCGCAGAGAGCTTTTCAGCAGGCAGAGACTTAACAAGATCAAATGGCTAGAAGCAGAAGCCAGCTGAATTCATAGTAAAAAAAGGCTCCTTTTTTAAAAGTTTGCATGTGGAGGTGATTACTATTCGCAGAGAGCTTTTCAGCAGGCAGAGACTTAACAAGATCAAATGGCTAGAAGCAGAAGCCAGCTGAATTCATAGTAAAAAAAGGCTCCTTTTTAAAAAGTTAGTAATGTAATGAACCAATAGAGCAATTTTCTAGGCCAATGCTCTCACCTCAATGTTTTAAATCAAAACTCCCTGTCTTTCTCTAAAGATGTGTCAGGAGTTAAGCTCTTGAGGTAGGAATAACTCGGTTAACTCCTATGGCCTAGTTACAAAACCATGACAGCAGCCACTGCTGGTCTGACTTAAAGGTCCATGTAACCCATCTCTCTCCAAGAGAGGCCAGCGCATGTGCCCAGGGAGGGCTATGAGAGGGGCCAGGCACAGCGCAGTGCTTCCACAGGACAGACTCCTCAGTCCCCATGGTTGGCAGTGCCAGGAACCAGCCTGAAGAGAGCTGCACATCCTTGGGCAAGCTGCTAGCCTCTGTTGCACCACAAGAAGAGGTGTGGTGACCAACCCATTGGAAACCAGTGCAGACAGTGAACAGAAATGACACCAGGAGAAAGACCAAACCAGCAAGCCTAGAAAAGGCATCCAAAGGCAGTGAGAAGTCTGGGAAAGAGCACCTTCCCTGCTGGGGCCTCAGGCCAAGAGCATTGCACAGCTCAGCCACTTTCCTCCTCCCCTGAGACCACCTGCCCACCATGGTCAGCAGCTGCTGCCGTGGTCCCTTGGGTCCTGTTTGCCCACTGGCAGCACTAGCATCACTCCAGATACCCAGCTGCTGCAAAGATATCAGACCATCTCCAAATGCTCCCTCATTTCTTACCTCTTCCCTCATTCATCCTCTAATGTTACTAGTCATTATCACCTATCAGCTCTGCTTCATCAGGCCTCCACCTACTCCTTGTCACTGTCCTTCGTCTTCCCAGTTTTCCTCCTTTTCCCCGCACCTTTTAACAACGTGCAGTGTGATGAAGGCTCCAGTATGCAAATCCTTAAGCACAACTTGTCCCTGCTGTGTGGCCACCAGGAGTAGGTGGACGCCTGTTGGACAAAGCCACATTCTTTCAAGGAGCTGGAGTGCTTCCGATGGGAGTCTTCCCAGCAGGGACTTCTGGCAAGGTGAGAGCTTAGCACAGAGCTTCCAAAAAACCTAACATAACAAATGCCATGAAAATACATAAAAAGGAAAGTACAGTCACTCTCTGGGATAAGAAACTAGAAATTATCCAGTGCTGTAAAAAGAAATAAAAGCACAGGAAAAAAATCCCAGTGTTTCGAAGCAAGCACTATGTGAGAAAAAGATAAGGTTTAACAAGGAAACAAAGAGGGAAACAGGGACTTACAATAAAAGCAAAAATGGGTGTTGTAGATAACCAGAAGTCTGTAGCAGTTACCAGAACTACGGACCTGGGTCACACACATACCTGGGAATCATGACAGGTGAGTGTCGTACTTCACTAGGGAAGCTGAATGTTTGCACTGTCCATATATAAACCCATCAACTCTTCAGAGCAAAGGCTGCTTGCATGTAAACATGAAACACTATTGGGACTCAGTAATTAACTAGAGTAACAAAATGTTCTGCACAGCTCCTGAAAGAGCAGATAACTGCACCAGAGAGTTGTCTAGAAAACCTCTGTTCGTGCATCATTATTTCTTGCAAAATGTTATAAGAAGAAAATTCCACCTCCATTAGGCAGGAGGACATTTCACCTTCCTTTTGCAATTGGCAGCTATCTGTCTTTTGTTCAGAAGTGCATCACATAAGAGCATAAATCTCAGTGATCAGACCATAGCCTTGTGCTTCTCTGGACAGCTGGCTACCAGCCCTCACAGTAGCAGTGAACCCTGCCATCCACCACCAAGATTTTCATCATTGATCTGCACATTCAAACCTGGATGACGTTTGCATAAGACTCTTCCACAGACAACACCTCACTGCAGTAAATCCCAGGGGCGTTTGTTAGTTGGGCTCCTAGGTCATCTCCATGCCTGCTCAAGTGACCTGTGCTACAGTCAGCATGGGATGGACTCCCACCAGAGCCTACCCCGCGTGGGTGAGAAACAGCAGCCTCAACTGGTCGCATCCCTGCAGTTAAAAGCCATGCAGTATCCTTCAGCGATTAAAAGATGGGTGGCCCTGTTTCTTGTAATCTGTGAAAGCAGGATGCTCTCTATATATGGATGACAGGAGGTAGTTTATAGAGTAATTTCTGTTCCCTTTCACCAGTCACAGAGGCTTTTAATTGCAGGCTGTACTCCACAGGGATTGCCTTGCCCATCCCCTTGGTGAGGCAGGTGCTGTTTACCCTGCTCACCCTCCCTCAGGATTTTTCCTAAAGGAAAATAACTCTGTAGCAGCCTCCTTGAACAAGGCCAGTAGGCAACATGTTGATGAGAATATCAGCATGTGATCCTGTCTCTCTCTCCTCTCTTATCAGCCTGAGAGATGCTTTAGCTGAATCTAGCAAGTTGCAGTTTATAGGTATCCACAGCTGCTTCCAACAGGCTTCCCTAACTGCTTACTTCCCTAATTCATGTCAGATCCTGAGTTGTGCCCATTGCCACGAAGGTAGCCTGACCTGGGTTTATGAGCTGCACCCTTGATAGCTTCATTAATGTTCTTTATAGTAAACTCTCTTCACCCCAGTGTAACAGCAGTTAGAGCCTTACCTCTTCTGTGCATGCTGGATTTGAGAGAAAGTTATTCTACAGGGAATACAGGAATACAGGATTTCCCATTTTGGCAGATTTGTATCTTTTCCCTCCTACAATCAATCAGTGCAAAATTCTTGACTAGGTACCCTGTAAGTTCAACTTTTTGAGAAGAATTGTATTCTTGTATTCTCCAGTTTACACAATTGTTTTTTACTGTTTGGTATGTTTTATATTTTTATGTCTGAGGGGCAGTTCAGCTAGTAGCAGTTCCTGGTACTGTGCATGTGGAAAAAGGTACACGTGCATTGAAAAAACAACTCTTTAAAGGGAGAATTCTTTCCTTCCATTTCCCATTCAAGCAAACTACAGTCCTTTATGCAGAAATGTTTCTTACTAAGAAGTGTTCAAACAGTTTTTAATAGACTTTTAAAAGATAAGTGTTTAGTAATTGAGAAACCTCCAACATGCCCAACTGACCATCTCACACAGCCCTGCTCAGGTGGGTTACAAAGCATCTCCCTGATACTGAGGAAAAATGTGCAAAGAATAATTTCTAAACATTTCATTCAGATATCAGCAATTATTTATTTTTGTCCTTTGAAACCGCCTTGTTCTTTGAAACAAAAACTTTCTCTCTGGAAAACTTATATTTTCTGCTGAGCAAGCATCAAAAAAAAGCCAGCAAGGAATTTCAAAAAGTTATTGCATAGGAAGTGCTGTACTAGGTTAGACCAAATCTTCATCTCACCTTGTGTCCCACCACTGGCAGCTGCCAAAAGGCAGTGCTAGGGGCATGGCAGAGCAAGTATGTCGTGAAGCTGCCCCTGAACACTGCCCTGGCAGCAGCCTGCAACCCAGGACTTTCCTCAGCCATGGCAGCTGGGTTTGTAATTAGCAGCTCCCCGTGGCTTTTGCTTTGAGAATCTCAGTGCCTTTTACATCACTGTGGGATTTTGGAACCTACTGTATCCTGTGCCCGGGAGTTCCCCGGCTCAGACATAGGTTGCATGAAGATCTGTGTCCCTGCGGCACAGCATGTGATGGAAAAGGCATTGAGCTGTTGTTCCTCTCCCCACTCACCCACGGCTCTTGGGTGTCTACAGGGCCCTCTCACCTACACCCTGTCGGTTCCTCTCCAAGGTAAAACCCTCTCGTTCCTTGGGCAGAGGCTGTGCTTTGCCTCTGGTCATGCCCTGCCCATGGCTGGACTTTTCTGACTTCTGCCATATCCCCTTTGAGACACAGAATCAGAATTGCACAGACCATCCAGCATGTGGGCACACCAGGGATTTACACAACATCACAAGTATACTCTTCCTATCCTCTTTGCCAGTAATTCAACTTGTTTTCTGGACTGCTCCTGTTTTTTTATGCTTTCACAGATCTAGTACAACATCACGATCTCATTTCCAAGTGGACGTGGCAGTAGTGTCTTCAGACCAGAAGCTAAGGGAAACTGCCCCTTCCCCATGAAAAGTTTCAGTTTTGACAATCCATCAGAAGTTCATAAAAAAGGGGAAGCTCTGCTGAAAAAATTCCCAGCTGGTTCAGGGAAGAAACCTCTATCTTCCACAGGCATCAGGCTAAACTATGAGGCTTGCTGCCATCTGATCTTTCACAACACTAGTTTCTACCCTGAGCAAAGCTGTGTAAAAGGGCTGTGCTCCTCCCAGCACCGCCGAGCAGAACGGGTTCCCTATGCAGGGGCGCAGCTCCCATCTCTCCCATCATGCCCCCACTAGCACTGCACCCGTCATGGCACTAATTAGCCCACAGCATAATTAGCCATGTCAGACAGATCAGCATATTGTACATTGAGTTCTAGAGGCTGTTAAACCCTGATATTTGAGTTAACCTTTAATTAAAATCTTTATAAGCACAAAACATCCTCTCTCAACAAACTGCACCAGACAAGACACAGTAAACTAATTGGCCTAGTAAAAGTTAAGGACTAAGAAACAGTGATAAACAGAAGCAAGGACAGCAGATGTTGTTTTTATGGTAGCCTGACCTTAGTTTACAGTCGGGAGACATCAAGAGGAATGCTGCAGTATCTCTACAAGTTGGTCACTTTTGCTGTAAAAGGTGAAAACAGTAACTACAGTTCAGCCAATAGGTCAAGAGAAAACAAATATATTTGAATGGGTAAGTGAAAAGAGTAACATGGAGCATTTCTAAAAATACTACTGACATTAATAGAAAGACATGAGCTAGCAGTTTAGCAACAGACAGGGGAGTCAGCGGCTCCTGATTTCCAGCCCCAGCATCCTTTGTGGGCTTCAGCAAGCCAAGCTCGGTATCGATCTGAGGCATTTATAATACTCTGCTATTTCAGTGCTTTCCACATAAATCAACAAGTTTTAACAAAGTCCCTCATGCACTTTCAGGAGTTTCTGGCACATCTTCATTTCGTGTAAAAATAGCAGACCACTTCGATGGGCATTTTTGGAATTTTGGTTGTTTCAGTTTTGGTAATCAGGAGCATTATTAGTTCCTTTGCAGTTTTGTAGTTGTTGTTGTTGTTATTAGAGAAATAAAAAGGAAATGAACAAATACAGAGCTGTCATTATTTGGGGACTGTGTCATGCTCAAGAGATAACACTCCTCATTACCTTGCCAGATCCATGCTTATGAAAATTTGTGCATGTTTCTAAACCACAGCAGAGATGACAAACACAGTTCAGGTTGTGACTGGTTGATTTATTTGACCTCTGCTGTGAAGGAGACATCACAGGGCAGGGAACAAGCACTGCCCTTGTGCATCCCCCAGACTTCCCTGTAGTTTTTGCAAGGGTGGGTGGACCACGGGCCTGAACCCTCTTGGCCTGGTGGAGTTAACCCTCACCAGCTCACCAGCTGGGCTGACATGGCGGATCTCAGTTTGCCCCTGCCTTCATGCCATCTTTGACTAGAAGCCTGTAGTTGCATTTTATTCAAAAGACTCAGGCCAGATACCCAGACAAACAATATTGAGCAAAGGGCTGAACATGGGGCTCATCAGTGGTTATCCATCGCCCAGCTGCACATTCTTACCTCTTGCTCTAAGTGCAAGGTGGCTTACATCTACCAGGGGGCAAGCCGTTACATGTCTGCAACCACTAAAATCTCTCTGAGGTTTGTACTCATTTCTCAAAGCAACTATTTATAGCTGAAAAATAATCTCCATATTTTTAGAGACACATTTGCTGGACCCTTTTAGTGACAGCAGTCAGAGCTAAAATAGCCATTCACTTAAAAAGACAGGGAGTTTTTTCCATACCCCTAAACCGAGACAGTATTTTTTGCACATATTGAAATTCCATCTTAAGAGCACACACTGCAGAAACTGCAGGTGTCTCATTTCAATCACATCCCTGCAAAAAGAGTGTGCCAACTCCTGCTCTGAAGGTAGCTGTAGACAAGAAGTGTAATCAAAAGTTGGAGAGAAAGTTGTCTGGTGGGTAAAGAATAACTTAGGGTAAAAACAAGGTTAAAGCTGAGTGTCCTTATGGTCACATCTGGGATACTTCTTACTTTACAATGGGATACTGCAGTAGATTTTGTAGCAAAAGCCTGATGCTGTGAATCCACATGTGTTAGCTTGCGAAAGGTGATGGGACAGTTTTTCTGAGAAAGGTGTGAGTTCTAAGCAGCAGTCTAGAATTTTCTAACACTTTGTGTCAGAGCTAATAACAAGGATGAAAAAGGCAAAAGAAATGGCTGATTATATTAGCAGAGATAAAGTATGGGAAAAGGATTTTTTTTTCTTTCTTCTGCAGTTTCCTGCAGAATTGGCTAAAATTTGTGATGATAGTTAGGTGCTTAAATGCAGGCGGAGTTGCAAAAGTCCACGTTATGCATGAAAAAATGCATAGATTTTAAATGTGATGGGTTATTGTTGCCTTCCATTGTGAGGTACTTGCAGGTTTTAAGGTTAAGTCCTAGAGAAAGAGTACTGGATTTGACTTTACTCCTACTGGAAAGGATGGAAGTCAATAGGTTATTTGGATCTAATTTGAAACATTTATGTTTATTAACAACTATCAAAAAAAAAAAAAGATAAAGAGGAGATAGACTGGAAACACTGGCAAACAAGAAGGGCAGCAACCAACCACATCGGTTTAGGAAGTAACTGAAAATCAACACCAAAAATAGAAGCTAAGTAAGATGGGAGATTCTTAAGTGACTTTAGAAGGTTACACAGTGACAATCTTAAAGGTAGGTCAGTCCCAAATACTTGTCTGAAGGGGTGCTTTTTACTTCCTATGTCTTTGCGATAGGTTTTTCTCCTCTCTCTCACCACTGCTATGCTAATAAGAGACTACCTCCCATCACTTTGTTCCTGTCACTGACCCTGACCCTTATTCTTGTATGCCATATATTTAATGTAATTGAATTAATCCCTTTTTACAGCAGGAGCTGAAATATTGTCCATTGGGGATTACTTTCGCTTTTCCTCTCTCATTGTAAGCTTAGCTAACATGTCTTCACAGAGGACTTTCCCATGATAAAAAGCCATAAAAATTATGAAAGTAAATGAACAAACGCCTGGATGGAGAGATTCACATGTGGATAACCACCATGGCTTGTCTTCATTAAGTGGTTCATGCCAGTGGCAGTTGCAAAAGCTGATTGATTGAAGTGAGAGTGATATTTAGCAGTCAAGGTGCAGGTATTAGGTGGACTGATTTCAGATGTAATTCTGATGTTGCTATGAAAGTATCATTGTTAGGTGATTGATAGATAAATAGACGGATATAAATAGACATATAGATACTCTTTCTGTGCTTGTAGTAGAGGTATTTCCATCTGTGGGTCGGTGTGATCTTGGTTCATCACTTTCCTTGTAGATTCATTTCTGCACCTCAGAAAACTTGAGCAAACATGTTTTTGCAAAGTCAGAGAGACAGAAAGCCTACCACATGCTTCTCCACTGTTTCACAATATACTCCTTCCTTGCTCTCTTGGGGAAATCTTCTTCCCTAGTACACACAAAAGATTCAATCCTGCTTGAGAAACTCAGGCCTGTTGCCCTTGTCTCACAGCTGCATGAACTCTCAGATTGAAAAAGCAAAAGTAAAACCTTGAATTCAGCTGCTGAGACATCTATCTGCTGCAGATATGTTATTGCTCTGAAGCAAAAATTGCACCTACGTTGTATCCCTGATTTCTCTTAAGCTGCATTCAAAGTGTTAAAATCCAGTTCCACAACTACAAGCTGGCAGATCAGAGGGAGGGTGAGCCTTGCATGAACAGCAAAGCACACCCCCAGGAAGCCTCACTGTCAGGGACATCTATTTGAATGCACACAGTCCTGGGAAGGGCCAGAAGGATCAGTCTGATGTACACCTCCTGCACTGAGGACTGTAGAGCAGTGGGTGCAGCCTCACCCGGGGCCATCGAGAGGGAGGTCATAACTCCCTGTGGTGCACTGGCCATGCCACCCAGTACGTGGTGTGGCTTCCTCATCTAGTGCCCACTGGAAAGCACAGTAGGAAAAGTCTGAGAGAAAGGAAGATGTTTAACAGGATTAAGAGTCATTTTCATGCAAGCAGTATTTGCTGATGAGCATGTTTTCTGCTGGTGTTACCTACTTTCTTCCCCAAGTTCACCAGACGTGGGACAAAGAGAACAAACTGCCTTTAGAGAAGTGATTAGGAGTGTGGGAATGTACACAGTCCTCTAAGACTTGTGAGAATCACAGATAAAACCATTCACAGCTATCTTTCTGTTGTATTTTTAAATCATTGTGGAGCACGCATTGACATGCGTGCTTTTTTTAGATTGACATCTAAAAAACAAAATCCTTCAGCCAGGCAGTGCTCAGGGGAGTCCAAATTACAAGGGCATGGGAATTATGATCCACAGCTGAAGCAAAAATACCACCTACAATTGTTTTTAAAGATTTAGTATAGAAAAGGTATTTATATATTTCTGTAGGGAATGATCCCTAACTCGTGAATGCCTTCAATCGCAGAGACTGTGAGCTTTGGAGGAGAATAGAGGGAGCTTGGAAAGCACTGTTTGAAATGTTTAGTCCCAGGGTTGCTAAAGGTGCAGGAGGCTGCTGTTCTCAAAGGCAGAGCTAGGCTATCTATCTCATGCATGCATTGGCATTGGACATGCTTACAACTTTGCAAAATCTCAGCATCTCTCCAAATAATATGGTACACATGATAGGAAAAGATCATGGTATTTCATTATCTTCAGCAAGAGCTCATGAAGATTCCTGTGATAATTGTGCAATTCCTGTGCATTGCTGATTGACCTCTGTAGTTGCCTGGCAGAAATAGCAGCCCTGATTGATGTACAGGTGCTGTTCAAATGAGATGTAATCACAGTATGTGTGTTTATGGAAGACCTGAGCACCAGCAACAAGATATAAAATATCTGACAGTATTTTTCAGGCATGCACTTGTGCTAGGTATTACGGATTGTGCGCACACCCCAGCTGGAGAAAAGCCTCCCCATCAAAAAGCAATTCATCAAGACAGAAAAAATCACTTCTTTCATTCCTCATTCCAGCAGAATGTGGATGTGATGTCAGCTGCCTGGACCCACATGTCAGATGTAAGCATATCACAATTGCTGTGCATCCAGTCTGATATTACCTGTTGGAAATTAAAGGCTGTCGGATAATTCTTTGAGCAAGCGTGTGTGCATGTGTGGTGTGTATGCGTGCACACAGATGCAAACATTCACTAGATACATGCACACGTCCAGTTTATCAGTCCACCAGAAATGTTTTCAGGGCAGAAAGGTGTTTTCACTTGAAACCCTCTTCATGTATTTGCAACTTTCTGAATGAAATGTAATATTCAGGATGAACTTTTCACATTCAGAGTCTCATCTCGGTGGTTTCTTTCCCCCCAGACATGTCAGTAAGATTTCACACAGTTCAGAAAATGAGTTTGCACCATTTAAGCAGGTTCTTCAGGTGATTTTTCCTGTTGACTTCAGCTAAATTTGGATTGTAACTTCCTTTCTAAAAGATGAATGTACCTTGGTCATTGAGGATGAATTGATGCTTATCAATGCTTCTATAAATCTTCTGCTTCTATAAATCAGGGCCCCAGCCCCTTTGAGAAGGCTACAACAGATTCCCTAAACTCAGTGCTTATTAAAGAAATCCATTTGTTCCTAAGGAAAAGACACTGAAAAACATGACAGAAAAGAAAATTGGGGCAGCAATGTGGAAGGGATACCCACAAGTCACAGCCAGTGCTCAGGAGCTTCCACTGTCACCTGTTACAGGAAATAGGGAAACATCTGACAACAGCATGGGCTTGCCTTGCTGTGGGCACACCAAGAGCTGCTCACAGAAGGTGGTGAGCCCAGCAGGCTGAATACCTGTTCTCTGCTGCATGGAAGAAAGGGATCATTTGCTTGAATAAAGTGCATGTTTAGTACAGGATAAAGTATCTTGGGGCTTTTAAAAATAGTTTTAGGCTGGGGTTTTTATGACTCAAGGAAAATATGCAAGTACATTTCAAATTTTGTGATTCTGGTATGGTAAAAAAAAAATTGCAGCGCTTGCCACTTTCTCTAAAAGAGAGTTTCACATAGGCACTCCATATTTTTGTAAAACCTTCATCCTGAATTCACAGTATTTTCAAGTTAGAAGATGCAACGTGCTGGTGCAAAGGAAGTTGTTACTCAGTCTGTCATCAGCGTCATTTACGTATCAGGTGTGGACTCTATACCATGCTGGTTACCTCTCAGAAATCATGGCTTTACTGATCTATATGGATAATCACAGCCTTTTAGCTCCTATAACAGGCATCATGTTGTCAGGCCAGGGAGCAGTTTGCTGATGGACTCATAAAAGAGCAACAGTGCGTAGTGTCTCACACAGCCATAGTGTCCAGCCCCGCCATGCATTGCCAAGCATTAACTAATAGACTGTTAAACACATTTTAAATTTAAGCTAGAATTATGATTTAAGTTTTATTTTACTAGTACTCTTTTGTTGCTAGACTTTCAACTAGTAGCTTCAATTTTTGTTTTATCAAAGAAAGAACCAGCACTCCCATCTGGGGTTCCTGGAGAAAGGTGTACCAAGGTGCAAGGGGCACACTTAGGGTACACTGCCTCCATGAGGACAGTGAAGCCACATGATCCTCAAAATACTTTCAGTGGATGGAAGGGATGGGGCCTGAGACCTGGTAAGGAGCAAAGGACTGGAGCAGGAATGCCTGCAGGTGCTGACTTTCAGGCAGGTTTTTCCCCCAGGCAAGCATCCACCTTGCTAGAAGCAAATAGCCAACAGACACACCATGACTCCAGGCAAGAACTGAAACGTCACATGTGGGCTCTGATTTCTCTATAATGAATAAAATATTCTCTTTGGTCTACTCTAAACATATGCATAAGTATATCGGTAAAATACAGATGATTAAACTGGGTGTAATCTCCTTAACACAAATGAGATATGCCCTTCTCTGTGCAAAGCCAAACATCGCTGGCACACTGCGGTTATATAGGGTTTACCTCAAAGTATGGGGGCTGGGGAGAGAGAGACGGAGCACGTGCAAGCACTGTCAGTGGGAAAAAATCAGACATTTTGTCAGAGTCCAAGAAATCATAGCCCAATTCAATAGAATGAAGTATGCCTAACAAGCTATCAGAATACTACTTAAAAATAAAAAGCCCGACAAATAGTACCATGTTTCACAGTGACAAAGATTGCATAAACCTTGTTTTCTTTTAATAATAAAAGGTATTTCTGAATAACACCCTTTTAGCTGCCTGCTGTGCCTATGCACCACTCAGAGCAGTGATCATGAAGCTATTTTCCCAGCAGGTGACTTTTCAGTAAGTCATTCCTGTGTGAAATCTCACTTGTAAATGAGAAAGTGGATCTATATGACCATAAATTTGATGGGAGACAAATTGCTGGTGGTGTTATTCTGGTGGTTGCTCTCTCTACACAGCCCTGGTATGAGACAAAGCATGACACATCACTTATAGATTCAGTGCAATAAAGTGTAAATAATTGAAAGCTTTTTGATATTATCCTGTCTTCTTTTAGCATGTGTCTTCACTAATTAATTCATTTGTATCTTAAAAGTGTCTTGGTCCATATCTTCAGTCATTTCCACAGTTTTGCTTATTAACCTTGGGATAGCATGATCTGCTTTGTGCATGCCTTTTCCCTGTCGTGTTACTGTATGTATGCTCTGGGAGTTTTCCTCTCTCGTACTCATAATTTTCCACATCACATGTGAATCACCACGTCTACTGCCTCCAGTAATCATTGTTAGCAACAGTAGGTAACATATTATAGTGTTCATTATTTTAATTAGGATTAGGATTCAAGACCTGCAGTTTCTTCCTTCCTCTTACTGAGTGTGCGCTTGCTGTCCCTGGAGAATTCAACCTGCCCCTCCGGGTGCCGCAGAGCATCACAGCCTTGATGCCCAGGTGACATCTGACATAGGTAACATCCTTCATGAGACCA
Organism: Aptenodytes forsteri; assembly: GCF_000699145.1. Taxonomy (NCBI): domain Eukaryota; kingdom Metazoa; phylum Chordata; class Aves; order Sphenisciformes; family Spheniscidae; genus Aptenodytes; species Aptenodytes forsteri. The sequence goes on from NW_008795321.1 coordinate 1,477,547, forward strand.
GACTGGCCCCTGATTCATTAACCTCACTTTATATTCTATGGCCTATTAAAAAAACCTTTTTAAAAGGTTTGTTAGGCTGCTTGCAAAATCTTACCGATTTTTAAACTTACAGATTTTATGGGAGAACTTTTCCAGGCTAGAAAATTCATTTCAGGCTAAAAATGTGTCACCTACAATCTGTAGAGGTAGGTATTTCCTTCATTCACCATCGTGATTTGATTTACTGGGCCTGTTCCTGCTTCTATTTCAGTCACCAGAATCTGCTGCCTAACTGAATAAGGGTGGGCTCAATCCCTGAAATTTTCTTTTAAAACTTTTCTATTTTTTAGGCTATTTTTGCCATGCTTTTGATCCCCCATTGATTGGTTCAGTTTTGTTTCTTTGAACAGAAATGGTACACTGTTTTAGTACTTCAGGAATACCCTTTCTCTGAATGGGTTTCTTTTGCTGAAGCCTTTCTAGTTCTTAAAAGACTGTTTCCAAAAAACATGAAGGAACAATACTGAAGAGGGTAAATTGTGGAGACAGTGGATAGCAGGCTCAGACTAAAAATGGTTTCAAAATAAATTCTGTTAGGAAATTGATTGCTCCTAACACTTTGTAATTAGCACTTTGCTAACCTTTGGGAAAAACAGACCCAGAGTAAGGCAACATTCAGCTTCCAAAGGCAGAAATAGAAGGCATTCATGATTTTCCGAAAATGTCTCATTTACATTTTTACTTTGTTTCATATGGTGCATTGGATATTTCTGTAACAGTTTGCCATTGTGGTCATTCTGTCATATTTTATCTATCTACCTAGCTCTGTGTGTGTGTTTATATAGATGTGCGTGAGTGTGATCCAGCTTACACAGGTACTTTTACATGTCTAAACACATTTCTTAAATATCGTAGAATCATCAAATCATAGAACAGTTTGGGTTGGAAGGGACCTCTAACGGTCATCGAGTCCAACCCACCTGCCATGGGCAGGGACATCTTCAACTAGATCAGGTTGCTCAGAGCCCTGTCCAACCTGACCTTGAATGTTTCCAGGGATGGGGCATCCACCACCTCCCTGGGCAACCTGTGCCAGTGTTTCATCACCCTCAGCATAAAAAATTTCTTCCTTATATCTAGTCTAAATCTACCCCCC